>NC_089251.1:270125466-270479273 GCF_963930625.1 Muntiacus reevesi | reverse complement strand
ATAGGTGTCCACATCACCTAGTCTTTCTGTCCTTTATGTGCTGGTCTCACTCCCACCTCAAGAATGAGAGGTTTGCTGCATTTGCTGTTCTTCTGTCTAGAACGCTCTGCCTGGATGATTCTCATAGCTTCTGGCCCCAGTGGTCAGTAAGGCCTCAGATCAAGTGTCATCTCTGGAGAGAGATCGCTAATTACCACCCCTCACCCAACATTAACTTTTGGTGGTTTTTTCCTCTTCCCATCCCTCACCACTATGAAACGTTATTTCGTTGATTGTTTGAAGTTTGTTTTTTTTGTTTGTTTGTTTTATACTCTCCCCTAAAATAGAAGTCCCATGAGTTTATATTTCTTATTGCTATAACCTAGACACATATCTAGAATAAAAATGAAACTCAAATAGTACTTGTTGAATTTACAATGAATGAAATAAAGCTTAAAGAGGTAAGGCGAGGTATTAGAAAAGAACTAACCAAATTGTGTGAGAGTAAGGACTTCCTGGAAGAGGTATGTTTTCAGTTATTAAAATCAAAGGGGCAAGAGAGCGAAGCTGGCATGCAGGTAACAAACAAGAATTGTGGAAATCACTCGTTCATCCCCGTCCTTTTTCACTAGATTAGGAACACCTTTAGCACTGGACGGAGAAGGTGATGGCACCCCACTCCAATACTCTCATCTGGAAAATCCCATGGACGGAGGAACCTGGTGGGCTGCAGTCCATGGGGTAGCAAAGATTCGGACATGACTGAGCAACTGAATTGAACTGAACTGAGTGCTTCCTGGGTGGCTCAGATGGTAAAGAATCCGCCTGTAATGCAAGAGACCTGGGTTTGATCCCTGGGTTGAAAGATCCCTTGGAGGAGGTCATTGCAACCCACTCCAGTAATGCATCACTAGCTGCATATCAGCGCCACAGGCTTAAATGATATTTTGCATGCATGTGTGCCTGCTAAATCATCATTTAGCAGACATCTCAGACTCTTTGGTACCCCCATGGGCTATTGCCCATCACGTTCCCTTGCCCATGGGGTTTTGCCAGAAAGAATACTGGAGTGGGCAGCCCATCCCCATCTCTTTCCTCTTCTTCAAGCCCTGACAGTCTCTTTTCTTTACTTCACGTCCTCACACACAAACACACACACACACACACACACACACACACACACATACACACACACACACACACACACACTAGGAGAGAGTGGGGTGTATTAGATTTTAAGGCCGCTGTAACAAATTGCCATGAACTGGGTAGCTTAAAACAATGGGTGTTTATTGTCTCACAGTTTTGGAGCCTCTACATCTGATATCAAGTTTTTGACACGACTGTGTTTCCCTGAAATCTGTAGAGCAATCCTCACTTGCCTCTTCCTCAATTTTGGTGGCTAGCCAGCAGTCTTTGGTGTTCCTTGGCTGCAGGTGAACGACACCAATCTTTGCCTTTGCCATCAAACAGCCTTCTCCCCGTGTGTCTCTTCCTCCATTTGGCTGACTTCTTAGAAGGACACTAGTTATTGGATTAGGGGTCCACCTACTCCAGTATGGCCTCATTTGAACTTAATTACATCGGCAATGATCCTATTCTGAAAAAGTTCATATTGTTGAGTACTTTTTGTTAGGAATTCAACATATCTTTTGAGGAGTGCGAGAATATTCAACCAACAACAGATGGTAACCATGAGGAGAGCATCCCACAGAAACCAAAGACATTGCCTTGATTCCAGAATTTATTTCAAGAAGGAGGCCTACTACAGTGGGGGTAGAAGATCGAAGAATCTTGTTAAGTATGTATTCCCACCTACTATTTGGTTTCCTTATGGACTAACTGGGTTTGATTGACAGGTGTATGCTATCATGAGTTAATGATATTAAAAAAACTGAATGCCTTCATATAAAGGCTGAATGGCCCTGGATACAGGATAGCGGCCCTATCCTTTCTCGTAGTTTCCCCCTGCTATCCCGTTTGGAGAGAAATGTTGGTGTATAATTTTGATGAGCAAATGGGATAAGTGATTGTTGTGATGAGGCTGTCACTCTTTGCCAGAGAACTGTCTTTGATGTCTAAAGGATTACTTGGGACCTAGATGAAAGAGTCATAAAATAACAAGCCTTACCAAGGGGATGCAGCTAGCATTTAGGAAATGCACACATTTTTCTGTATCTCCTCTTTTCCTTTGATCAAATGTGTACACATTATTAATAAAAAGAAATACAAATTTTAAAAAGACATGAAGAGGGAATGGTCAAATGAACCCTGCCATAGTGCATAAGAGAAAAAAAAACTCAGCAATTTCACATCAGGCCCTTTGTTGAGATCCTATACAAGAACAGCAGGATGATTGGGATTCTTAAATGACAGTGGCTGAAATGGCTAATAAAAGCCTGCTAATGACACAGAATCAAATCACCAAACAAACCCATCTCAAAATCCAGTTTCTCTCGAAGGGAAGGGCATGAACTTTATGGTTGGCACTGTCTCTTAATGTAGGACCTTAGGCAAGTTACTTAATCTCTCTCAAGTTTGCTATGTATCAAACTAAGGATAACTACCTAGCAAGGCTGTAGTGACCATTAAGCCAAACGCAGGACACATGTCACAGGTGCTTCACTAAATCGAAGCCTTCCACCTCCCAGCCCTGCAAATATATGCAAAATACAATCTTTGCACACTACCCCTCACCTACTCTTCATCTCATTCTCTTCCTCTCTCTCTCTGCCAAAGTTCTTATTTATAGTCTAGCAGAGGGTATATAAACAGGAAATGACTTGCATTTATTTTTAAAAACCAGTGTAAAACAATGGAGTATACCCCTGGCTACTTAAGTGCTGACAAACTCGACATTCCTAAAAACAGCAAACACATATTGAGTGATCATTCATGCCAGGCATGGTGCTAGGCATGGAGTATTCACTAGTAAGTGAAACATCTTCCCTCCCTGATGGAGTTCAGTTTAGTGAACTGAATGGTGAAGAAGCAATGAATATATAATTGAAAAATATGTTCAGTGCCCATAAAGAAATGATCAGGTGCAATGATGGAGACTAATGAAAGGGCAGGTGGGATACTTAGTTTAGGAAGGATGGCCTTTCTGAGGTGACATTTAAACTGAAACCTGAAAGATGAGAAGCTAGATGTGTAAAGAACAAGAGCAAGTGTCTTCAAGACAGTGGAATCAGCATGTCCAGCGAGGCAGTCAGGAGCTAGAAGTGTTTGAGGAGGAGTTCTGGCAGTGTCAGCAAGATGGAGGGGCTGCCATCGGGTAAAAATCCAGTTTCTTACCATGGCCTCAATGTTCCACCTAAACTTCCCCGGTCCCCCGCCCCGCCCCCCCACATATCCTCCCCAGGTGTCCACATCACCTAGTCTTTCTGTCCTTTATGTGCTGGTCTCACTCCCACCTCAAGAATGAGAGGTGTGCTGCATTTGCTGTTCTTCTGTCTAGAACGCTCTGCCTGGATGATTCTCATAGCTTCTGGCCCCAGTGGTCAGTCAGGCCTCAGATCAAGTGTCATCTCTGGAGAGAGATTGCTAATTACCACCCCTCACCCAACATTAACTTTGGTGGTATTTTCCTCTTCCCATCCCTCACCACTATGAAATGTTATTTCGTTGATTTTTTGAAGTTTGTTTTTTTTGTTTGTTTGTGTTATACTCTCCCCTAAAATAGAAGTCCCATGAGTTTATATTTCTTATTGCTATAACCTAGAACCATATCTAGACTATAAATGAAACTCAAATAGTACTTGTTGAATTTACAATGAATGAAATAAAGCTTAAAGAGGTAAGGCGAGGTATTAGAAAAGAACTAACCAAATTGTGTGAGAGTAAGGACTTCCTGGAAGAGGTATGTTTTCAGTTATTAAAATCAAAGGGGCAAGAGAGCGAAGGTGGCGTGCAGGTAACAAACAAGAATTGTGGAAATCACTCGTTCATCCCCGTCCTTTTTCACTAGATTAGGAACACCTTTAGCACTGGACGGAGAAGGTGATGGCACCCCACTCCAATACTCTCATCTGGAAAATCCCATGGACGGAGGAACCTGGTGGGCTGCATTGCATGGGGTTGCTAAGAGTCGGACAGGGCTGAGCGAGTTCACTTTCAGTTTCATGCATTGGAGAAGGAAATGGCAACCCACTCCAGTGTTCTTGCCTGGAGAATCCCAGGGACCGGGGAGCCTGGTGACCTGCCATCTATGGGGTGGTACAGAGTCGGACACATCTGAAGCGATTTAGCAGCAGTGGCAGTTAGCGCTGAATCCGCGTTTTACTAATCTTTCACGAGCGCCTGTCCCGGGACCTGGCACACAGATAGGGTTTTACACAATGACTGACTGTGAGGTGCGCAGAAGGGTCTATTAACTCGGCTGCGGTGCAGTTTGTGGCTGGCCACTAAGCTTGGCAGCACCCGTGCGAGGGAGCAGACGGCTTTGCGGAAGACGGCCTCGGCGGGTGGGGGTGGGGGGTGGGGTGGGAAGCGCCCCCCGCGCCTGCGCGTTATGGCGGGGAGCCGGCAGCGTCGGCGCGCGCCTGCGCAGTGCGGTCTTTCCCGCCTCCGACAAGATGGCGGCGGCCGAGTAGCGCGGGGGCGGGTTGTGGCCGCAGGAAGCCCGGCCGCTGCAGCGGGCCGAGGCGGGATGCTGTTCCCAGGGAGCGCCGTTGGCCACCGGTGAGGAAGGTCAAGCACAGAGCTGCCTTCCCGAGCCCCCCGGCGCCCCCTACGTACACCCCCGTCTGCTCGAGTGCGGTCGCCACTTTGCCTACTTCGCTACCGCCCTGTGCTGTCGGGTCCGGAGCTCCGGCGGCGGCAGGGGCTGTGTCCGGCAGGAGAGGAAGCGCCCGGGCTGCGTCCGTGCTTCTGTCCGCGGGGCGAGCGTCTGGCAGGTGGGTGAAGCTGCAAGCTTCGGTGTCTCCTCTTGGGGCAAAGCTTTCTCGGCTTTGCCCCGCCGTGGCTCAGACCCTGGTGGTGTTCAGCCGGAGTCCACCGCTGCTTTGTCTCCACGTCCCGCCCCCTCTCCGCGCCCCGCTCCAGGCCTCCGGCTGGCCCCTGACTTTGCGTGCCCTCCATTCCCACGCAGGGGCCGGGGGTCGCAGCGCCGGCCGCCCTCCGCAACCTTTCCTGCCTCCTGCTGAAGCGTCAGCCCTTGCAAGCGGTCCCTCCTTTGCGTTAGGTGGGTGGGTCGTCTGCCTGTTTTAGTCACCTCCCCATCTTCCTGGTCTCGACCTTTTGCTTCCTTGAGAAGTCTTTTTAACTGTCTGGAAAGCTTTCCCAGGCTTATAGACTTACAGAGAAAAGCTTGCTATCCAGACGCCAGTGGATTTTGTTCATCTTGTCGGGGGGATCCAGCCCCCAGGAGACTTTGATGGTTTTGAGGAATGGTGCCAGTGACGGCAAGTGATTCTTCATCTAAATTAATCCTTTTCTGACTACAGCGAGTCTTTGGTCTCTAAACTTTTTTTGGGGGGGGGGGCGGGGCGGACGGAGGGACATATGTATACTAGATCCAGGGAAAGAATTGAGAAGTGGTCCTGGTTTTAAAAGAAGGCTTTGTGAGGGTAAGAAATGTAATAGCCCAAGAAAGGATAAGCGATTTTAGTGATTCTTTTATTCACTGTTAGGCTAAATCGTCCGTTGAAGCTTCACAATCTTGTGTTGTCCAAGCCCTTTGTTTTATTTGGAGAGGACTGAAATGGAGAAAACGCTTTTTAAACTTGAAACTTCTCAAATTTCTTGGGTTCTCAATTGTTATTAGTACTACTTGGCAATCTTTCTTGTACTTGATATTTTCTGCAAAATTTAGGTTGTGCCAGTGTCATTTCTTCTTCATTTATTACTAGGGCAAGAGTAGTCAGAATTAATGGTGTAAAAAGTGCAAACTGAAGGAGGGATGTGGTAGTGGAGGTTGCCATGTCTGATTTTTCCCAATTTTTTCCTGTAATTGGATAATGTGTCAAGAGCAGCAGAATGGTGAAAAATGAAGCTATGAGTATAAATGGTAGTGTATCCACTGAGATTGCAATGGGTGGAGCTTTTAAAATTAAATTGAGTGATATCCTTTTTTTGAAGCCATGCTAGGTGCTCTCCAGAGTTTCTAAAGCACAGACTGTTGTTGCCTTATTGGAAATTTATGCTAAAAGTCTTTTAACAGGTGGGTTACAATTGGCCTGACAGATTTAACTTTTTGTTCTACCTCCTGACACACATCTGCCTTAACCTTTATTGTAGACTTTTAGCCTCTTGATGAATTTCTTAAATTTGGAGATAGAATTGTTCATTTTAAAAGGAGAGGAGATATTTTAAGTGTTTGATTCCTGTACGGGCAGATTCATTCACTTGTTTGTTGCTGTGCTATGCTAAGTCGCTTCAGTCACGTCCATCTCCTTGCAGTCTCCACAGGACAGCCAGACTCCTCTGTCCATGGGACTTCTCCAGGCACGAATATTGGAGCAGGTTGCCATTTCCTCCTCCACAGGACCTTCCCGACCTAGGGATCAGAGCCACATCTCTTCTGTCTCCTGCGTTGGCAGGTGGGTTCTTTACCACTAGCGCCACCAGGTAAGCCTGTTTGTTTCCTGCACCCGAGGACTGCGTGTTTTTACAGGCACTTGTCTCTCAATTCTGTGCTTTTAGCTGACGGGGTAGTGCTCAGCCCTAGGCAGTAGCTCATTGCCTGAGGCATTGTGTCAAGACCTGTCTGACCACAAACAAGCACTCTTCCACACTTATGGAACCCGTTTTCTCTCTCTCTTTCTTCCCCTCTTCCTGTCTTTAGGAACCCTCCCGTCTTTGTGTCTATTCATTCAATTCTTTAGCCTACTGCTCTTTTCATTTGCCTCCCCTAGTCACCAGGATCCCATGGTCATCAGTTTTTACCAGCCCATCATTGATACCTTAGAATACTTAACTTTATGTCAATTTATCTTTCTAGTGCCCAGTTCTGAACAGGCCTAATCACTATCTTGATCCCTGAAGGATACAAGAGACAGTTGTGTGAGGATTTTGGATTGTTTTCATACCAGTTAGTGTTCTGTTATCCTCCAGATCTATAATGTCGATTGTGAGGGGTTTTTTTTGGTCTTACTTCATGAAAGTGTTTATAGCAAATAACTTGATCTTTTCCTTTCCTGAGAAAAATCTCAAGCATCTGAGGTATAATCTTTTCTATCCTGATATCATTTCTTTATTTACTCTTCTCTGAAAAGAAGGAATTGTCCTTCCTTTTCTTCAAGAGCAACCTTCTCCAGATGTGTCCATGATCATCCCTCTTTATCTTTCTTTCTCAGTAATTATCCATGATCACTCCTTTTTAAGTTTTGCCCTCTCTAGCCTCCATGCATGCTTAAATATACCTTTGCCAGGGCTGCCAAACACCGTGCTGTGTGCCGTGCAGCTCACAGAAGCCAGTCTGAATTTTGAGCCTGCTGTGCCACTGTATTTTTATTCTTTAATCCTAGGAGCCTGGTGTAGTTGTTGTTCAGTCGCTCAGTTGTGTCCAACTCTTTGCAACACCAAGAACTGCAGCATGGCAGGCTCCTCTGTCCTCCATTACCTCCTGGGGTTTGCTCAAATTTATGTTCATTGAGTCGGTGACACTACCTAGCCATCTCATCCTCTACCACCTCCTTCTCCTTTTGCCTTCAGTCTTTCCTAGCATCAGGGTCTTTTCCAGTGAGTTGGCTTTTCGCATCAGGTGGCCAAAGTATTGGCACTTCAGCTTCAGCATCAGTGCTTCCAGTGAATATTCAGGGTTGATTTCCTTTAGGATTGGTTGATCTTCTTGCAGTCCCAGGACGCTTAAGAGCCTTCCCCAGCACCACAATTCTCAATTCTTTGACACTCAGTCTTTATGGTCCAACTCTCACATCCATACATGACCACTGGAAAAACCATAGCCTCGACTCGACGGACCTTTGTCGGCAAAGTGATGTCTCTGCTTTTTAGTATGTTGTTGAGGTTTGTCATAGCATTTCTTCCAAGGAGCAAGCATCTTTTAATTCCATGGCTGCAGTCACCATCCACAGTGATTTTGGAGCCCCAAAAAATAAAGGTCTGACACTGTTTCCACTGTTTCCCCATCTATTTCCCATGAAGTGATGGGACCAGATGCCATGATCTTAGTTTTCTGAATGCTGAGTTTCAAGCCAACTTTGTCATGCTCTTCTTTAACCCTTATCAAAAGGCTCGTTAGTTTCTCTTCACTTTCTGCCCTTAGAGTGATATCATCTTCATATCTGAGGTTATTGATATTTCTCCCAGCAGTCTTGATTCCAGCTTGTGCTTCATCCAACCCAGTGTTTCTCATGATGTACTCTGCGTAGAAGTTAAATAAGCAGGGTGACAAGATACAGCTTTATTATAACTCTTTCCCAGTCAGTTGTTCAATGTCCGATTCTAACTTGCTTCTTGACCTGCATACAGGTTTCTCAGGAGGCAGGTAAGGTGGTCTGGTACTGGTGTTTCTTTAAGAATTTTCCACAGTTTGTTACGATCCACACATTCAAAGGCTTTAGCGCAGTCAATGAAGCAGAAGCAGACGTTTTTCTGGAATTCTGTTGCTTTCTCTATAATCGAACAAATGTTGGCAGTTTGCTCCCTGGTTCCTCTGCATTTTCAAAACCTAGCTTGTACATCTGAAAGTTCTAGGTTCACATTCTTTTGAAGCCTAGCTTGAAGGATTTTGAGCGTAACCTTGTTAGCATGTGAAATGAGTGCCATTGTATGGTAGTTTGAACATTCTTTGACATTACCTTTCTTTGGGATTGAAATGAAAACTGTGACCTTTTTCAGTCTTGTAGCCACTACTGAGTTTTCCAAATTTGTTGACATATTGAGTGCAACACTTTAACAGCATCATCCTTTAGAATTTCAAATAGCTCAACTGGGATTCCGTCACCTCCACTAGCTTTGTTGGTAGTAATGTTTCCTAAGGCCCCCTTGACTTCACGCTCCAGGATGTCTGGCTCTGGGTGAGTGACCACAGTGACTGGTGTACTGTTCTCTGTGTATTCCTGCCACCTCTTCTTGATATCTTTTCCTTCTATTAGGTGTGTACCATTTCTGTCCTTTATGGTGTCCATCCTTGCATGAAATGTTGCCTTGATGCCTCCAGTTTTCTTGAAGAGATCTCTAGTCTTTCCCATTGTGTTGTTTTCTTTGCATTGTTCACTTAAGAAGGGTTTCTTATCTCTTCTTGGTATTCTCTGGATCTCTGCACTCAGTTGAGTATATCTTTCCCTTTCTCCCTTGCCTTTCACTTCTCTCCTTTCCTCAGCTCTTTCTAATGTCTCCTCAGACAATCACTTAAGCTTCTTGCATTTCTTTTTCTTGGACTAGTTTGGTCACTGCCTCCTATACAATGTTACGAACCTCTTTCCAGTGATGAACCTCGTATATAAACTCATATAAAACATATGAATCTCTTTCAATAAACTCATATATGAACCTCTTTCAGTTTTACGAATCTGGTAGACACTTTCTCTACCAGATCTCATCTCGAATCCATTTGTCACCTCCACTGTATAATCATGCGGGATTTAATTTAGGTCGTATCTAAATGACCTAGTCGTTTTCCCTACGTTCTTCACTTTAAACCTGAATTTTGCTATTAGGAGCTCACGACCTGAGCCACAGACAGTTCCAGGTCTTCTTTTGTTTGTGGTTTTTTTGTTTTTTCCATGTTCAGTTCTAACTGTTGCTTCCTGACCTGCATACAGGTTTCTCAACAGGCAGGTCAGGTGGTCTGGTATTCCCGTCTCTTTCAGAATTTTCCTGTTTGTTGTGATCCACACAGTCAAAGGCTTTGGCAAGTCAACAAAGCAGAAATAGATGTTTTTCTGGGACTCTCTTGCTTTTTCGGTGATCCAGCAGATGTTGGCAATTTGATCTCTGGTTCCTCTGCCTTTTCTAAAACCAGCTTGAACATCTGGAAGTTCACGGTTCACGTATTGCTGAAGCCTGGCTTGGAGAATTTTGAGCATTACTTTACTAGCGTGTGAGATGAGTGCAATTGTGTGGTCGTTTGAGCATTCTTTGGCATTGCCTTTCTTTGGGGTTGGAATGAAAACTGACCCTTTCCAGTCCTGTGGCCACTGCTGAGTTTTCCAAATTTGCTGGCATACTGAGTGCTGCACTTTGACAGCAAGCATCATCTCTTAGGATTTGGAACAGCTCAACTGGAATTCCATCACCTCCACTAGCTTTGTTCATAGTGAGACTTCCTCAGGCCCATTTGACTTCGGACTCCAGGATGTCTGGCTCTAGGTGAGTGATCACACCATCGTGATTATGTGGGTTATGAAGATCTTTTTTCTCATGTCACTACATGGTTCTTTATTGCATCCATACTGGTCTTAACTAAAGCAGATATTTTCAATGCCAGCATTGGATAAATGTCAGCCAAACAGAGCCAAAACAAACTTTGCCATTGTTCTGAGCTTTAGGGCAAGGGTCACAGTGCTCTGGGGCTCATCTTCCCCATGTAAGCTCATTCTTTAGAGTGTGTTCCTTCTTTAGGGTTGCAGGCTACCATATGGCATGCAGAGAAAGTGCCAAACGAGTGACAGTGAATCTTGTCTCCTTTTTTTTAAAGTCTGCTAATTAATAACTTTAGTTAACATCTGCCAAGTCCTTCTTACCATGTAATATAGCGTATTCACTACCGTAACACCAGGGCATACATGTTTGACGTCTTTAATATCATATAAGAGCAGTGAAGCAGAATTAACTCTGACAGAGTTAATTTTTGAGTCATTCCAGTTTTTAAATTTCTTTTACCTTTACTTATATGCCTACCTTCAAGGATTACCTTGATAGTGACGCCTGATAGATTAGCCATACTCCATAAGACAACCCGAAACTGTTTATCTTTAGTTTTAGTTATTTAACTAACTGAACATAAAAATGTGGAAATGCCTCTTGCATTTAAAGAGATTTTGTTCTAGATATCTTCCAGAGAAAGCTGTGGTTACTCATTGATAAAAAGTTGTGGGTCAAGAGAATTTATTGATACTGCCTAAGCTGTTTGAGATTTTTTGTTTTCACTTATTCTGATTATTTAAAAGATGTATTCACTCAATAAATGTTTATTGAGCAGCGCTAGGTGCTAGGATGATAATAACTGAACACGTAACTTCTTTTGGTAATTAATTAATTTATTTCAATTGGAAGCTAATTACTTTACAGTGTTGTAGTGTGTTTTGCAGCACATTGACATGAATCAGTCATGGGTGTACATGTGTCCCCCATCCTGAACCCCCCTCCCACCTCCCTCCCCATCCCATCCCTCTGGGTCATCCCAGTGCACCAGCCCTGAGCACCGTGCCTCATGCATCAAGCCTGTCCGGGTGATCTGTTTCACATATGATAATATACATGTTTCAATGCTATTCTCTCAAATCATCCCACCCTCGCCTTCTCCCCCAGAGTCCAAAAGTCTGTTCTTCACACATGTGTCTCTTTGGCTGTCTCGCATATAGATAGGGTCATCGTTACCGTCTTTCTAAATTCCATGTATATGCGTTAGTACACTGTATTGGTGTTTTTCTATCTTCACTCTGTATAAATAGGCTCCAGTTTCATCCACCTCATTAGAACTGATTCAAATGCATTCTTTTTAATGGCTGAGTAACATTCCACTGTATATATGTACCACAGCTTTCTTATCCGTTCGTCTGCCGATGGACATCTAGGTTGCTTCCATGTCCTGGCTATTGTAAATAGTGCTGCGATGAACATTGGAGTACATATGTCTCCTTCAATTCTGGTTTCCTTGGTGTGTATGCCTAGCAGTGGGATTGCTCGGTCGTATGGCAGTTCTATTTCCAGTTTTTTAAGGAATCTCCACACTGTTCTCCACGGTGGCTGTACTAGTTTGCATTCCCACCAACAGTGAAAAGACAGCCTTCAGAATGAGAGAAAATAATAGCAAACAAAGCAACTCGCAAAGAATTAATCTCAAAAACATACAAGCAACTCCTGCAGCTCAGTTCCAGAACAATAAAAGACCCAATCAATAAATGGGCCAAAGAACTAAACAGACATTTCTCCAAAGAAGACATACAGATGGCTAACAGACACATGAAAAGATGCTCAACATCACTCATTATCAGAGAAATGCAAATCAAAACCACAATGAGGTACCATGTCACGCTAGTCAGAATGGGTGCTATCCAAGAGTCTGCAGGCAATAAGTGCTGGAGAGAGTGTGGAGGAAAGGGAACCCTCTTACACTGTTGGTGGGAATGCAAACTGAACACGTAACTTTTTAGGAATCATGAGACTCTGAAGGAGAAACAAGCTGCTCTGGGAGATAACACAGTCATCGTTTAGTAACTGTGAGTGGTTGGTTCTGAGACCTTGGAGGATATCAAAACCCAGAGATGCTCAAGTCCCTTTTATTAATATAAAACAGTATAGTATTTACATATAGTCTACATATATCCCTCCCATTATACTTTAAGTCGTCTCTAGGTTTGTTATAATAACCTTGTAAGTGCTATGTAAGTAGTTGCCAGGCTGCTTGGCAAATGCAAGTTTTGTCTTTTGGAACTTTCCCCAGATCTTTTCTGTATAGTTTTGACCCGTGGCTGGTTGAATCCACAGTGGTTGAATGGAGAACCCAAGGATACAGAGCACCTACTGTACGTATATCTAGGTAGGTGGTCTAGCATGATCTGCTCATGAGGATTTGACCAACACTGGCTTGCCACTTCACTGTGGGTGGACCTGAATTAACCTTGAAATTTCTTTGAGCGTCAGTTTTCTATGTATGTGAATAGTAATCTTTAATTGGAGTTCCTGTGCCCTTTTGCAGTAGCACTAGCAATTTTGAATTAATTTGTATTAAGAAAGGCTCCCCCACAATTTATATATGTACCTGAATCTGCCTTTGGCTCCCTTACTTTTCTCCTTCAAATGTGATGATTTCAAATTGTGTCCAAACTAGAGGTACTTAACTTTTGGAGGAAAAAATACAGAAATAATGTGTGTTAGTTGGTAGAAGTGTTATAAAATTTAGAAAAATCACGATTTTTATCATTTCTACACCCAGGGAAGACCCTTGACATTTTAGTGATCTTTCAGTCTTCTCTGTGCACATACATAGTTCATTTAAAAAAAGACAAGGCTAGTTGGCTAGATAGTATCATATTACAAATACAGTATGTATTTAACTTTAATTCATAATTATTATGATCACTGTAATTTAATAAGTTTATATAATTATTAGATTATATAAATTATACAACTATCATAATTTATATAATTTAACAAAATATTTATAATATATGTTATCTAGTTATAAATATTTGTGTATTAATAATTTGATAATTCTGCATTTTCACTTAATGCCACATGAATTACATAATACAATTGTATCTAATTATCTTCTATGACATAATTTAATTTTGTTAAGGTTGGAATGATGCATTTCTCAAATGTTTGGTAGAAGGTGTTTATAAAGCCATTTGAATCTGGTATTTTTGTGTGTGTTGGACAGAGGAAAGGGGAAACATTTAAACTCCTCTAGCTTTCAGTAGTTGTAGAACTATTATCTATTTCTTTCTTGAGTCAATTCCCCCCACCTTTAAACTGTGTTCACTTTATATATTTGGGATCTTGTCTGTCTCTAATATTCAATCTTTTAAAGAAACTAACCTTTTGCTCTGATCTTCAAACTTTACAAAAACGTATACAATGAAAAGGAAGGCATCTTCTCAGCAGAGCTGAGACCTTTCCAGAGGCAGTCAGTGTACTTTTTCTCAATGACATTTTTATCTTTTTACAACCCTTTTATTTTTTACTAAAACAGGATGAACCGTATGAGACGTAGTGATCTGTACTCTCTTGTTTTCTCTCTTCTTTTTGTTTGTTTATACATCAACCTCATTTTTAATGCCAGTGTAATATTCCACTTCATGGATGTATCCTGTTTAATTAAAAGTAGTTATGCTTTTTTCCCAGTAAAAACCTGTCCCATTTGTTTGATATAACCTAAGAACTTGATTTATTAACCCTATTGTAGTAATAGACATAATCATTTCAGAGGTCCAACAAGCCTTCCATGTGCCTTACCCTTTCACAAATAAGTTGAAATTAAAATGTTCGTTGCTCTATAATAGCCTCCTTGGAAGAGGGTATGTTCCATTTAAGTATTTTTAATTACAAACACAACTCTCTTCTGTAATTTAAATGCCATGTGATGTTGTTAGCACTTGAACCCCTGTTTCTTCTATAACTTACCCTAATGTGCAGTTTGAGAGATAGGTGCCGTCTTCTGCTTCCTCATGGCTGCCCTTGCCACTTATTTATTTATTTATTTTTCATTTATTTTTATTAGTTGGAGGCTAATTACTTTACAGTATTGTAGTGGGTTTTGTCATACATTGACATGAATCAGCCATTGATACACATGTGTTCCCCATCTCGATCCCCCCTCCCACCTCCCTCTCCACCCGATCCCTCTGGGTCTTCCCAGTGCACCAGCCCCGAGCACTTGTCTCATGCATGCAACCTGGGCTGGTGATCTCTTTCACCATAGATAATATACATGTGTCGATGCTGTTCTCTCGAAACATCCCACCCTCGCCTTCTCCCACAGAGTCCAAAAGTCTGTTCTGTACATCTGTGTCTCTTTTTCTGTTTTGCGTATAGGGTTATCATTACCATCTTTCTAAATTCCATATATATGTGTTAGTATGCTGTAATGTTCTTTATCTCTCTGTCTTACTTCATTCTGTATAATGGGCTCCAATTTCATCCATCTCAGTAGAACTGATTCAAATGAATTCCTTTTAATGGCTGAGTAATATTCCATGGTGTATATGGACCACAGCTTCCTTATCCGTTCGTCTGCTGATGGGCATCTAGGTTGCTTCCATGTCCTGGCTATTATAAACAGTGCTGCGATGAACATTGGGGTGCACGTGTCTCTTTCAGATCTGGTTTCCTCGGTGTGTATGCCCAGAAGTGGGATTGCTGGGTCATATGCTTGCCGCTTATTTCAAGTTCATCTTCTTACATGTCTTTGAGATGCTACCTTTACTATGACTAACTTTTCATATACTTCTGGAATTTAAAAAAATGTGTTCCCTTGGTTGATCTGCCAGTATCATAGCTTTTTAAAGTCTTTTTATTTTTAAATGACTTTGTACTTATAAAAGAGAAAAATAAGAGAGTTCCTATGTACCCTTCAGTTAGTTTCTCCTAATGTTAACATCTTATATATCCATAGTATAATGATAAGAGCTAAGAAATTAGCTTACTGATACAGTACATTTGACTTCGTACTCTTTTACTTATAATGGCTTTGCAGCAATTATTTAATATGTCATAGGAATACTCTTGCTCTTCCCTTCATATTTTCCCTTTTTTTTGCTTGTTTTTTCTTTCCAGTTGTCTAGCTGTAGCAAACAAAATAAAAAAAAAATTTATATAGTATTTATTTGGGGACCATGTAAAATTAACTCAGGGAGAAAGAACATCATTATGCTACTGAATCTTTAGTACAGAAGCAAGATATGTCTTCCCATTTGTTGAAATCTACCTTTGTTTCTCTCAGAAGTGTTCCATAGTTTTTCTCATACATGTTTTGAACTCTTTATTCAGTTTATACCTGTTTTTTTAAAAATTATAGATAAGATCTTTTCTTTCATTTTATCGTTTATCTGGTTTCTCTTTGTACATATAAAGGAAAGATTTCTTTATGATTTGTACTTGACTAAACTACTAGATTATCTTGTTGTAGTAATATTTAGTTGGTTCTTTTGGATATTCTAGTTATTTAATTGTACCCCTACCAATAGTATTCCTTTCTAATTTCATTCTCTGTGTTGACTGATAAAAATGAGTAACAGTGGTAAAAATGGGGCTTTCCCTGACTCTAGTAATATAGTATATCTAGTATTTCCTCATCGGGTGGTGTTGGCTTATTGTGGGTCTGAAATATATTGTGTTTAAAAAGTGTGCTTTTATATCCAGTATTTTCAGTAAGAATGGGCATTGAGTTTTTAAGGCGTCTTTTCATCACCTTCGGCATGATAATATTTTTCTTCTATGTAGCTCTATTAATGTGTTGGGTGATATCAGTTTTACAACAGTGACTTTTGTTGTAAATTTTTGTTGATCTAAGTCAAATCCCTTGTGACTATACAGTGGAAGTGAGAAATAGATTTAAGGAACTAGATCTGACAGACAGAGTGCCTCATGAACTATGGACGGAGGTTCATGACATTGTACAGAAGACAGGGATCAAGACCATCCCCAAGAAAAAGAAATGCAAAAAGGCAAAATAGCTCTCTGAGGAGGCTTTACAAATAGCTGAGAAAAGAAGAGAAGCCACAAGCAAACAAGAAAAGGAAAGCTACACCAATTTGAATGCAGAGTTCCAAAGAATAGCAAAGAGAGATAAGGCAGTCTTCCTCAATGATCAGGGCACAGAAACAGAGGGAAACAATAGAATGGGAAAGACTAGAGATGACTTCAAGAAAATCAGAGATACCAAGGGAATATTTCTTGCAAAGATGGGCTCAATAAAGGACAGAAATGGTATTTACCTAACAGAAGCAGAAGTTGTTAAGAAGAGGTGGCGAGAATACACAGAAGAATTGTACAAAAAAAGATCTTCACAACACAGATAACCACCTTGGTGTGCTCACTCACCTAGAGCCAGACATCCTGGAATGTGAAGTCAAGTGGGCCTTAGGAAGCATCACTATGAACAGAGCTAGTGGAGGTGATGGAATTCCAGCTGAGCTACTTCAAATCCTAAAAGATGATGCTGTCAAAGTGTTGCACTCAGTAGGCCAGCAAATTGAGTGGCCACAGGACTGAAGAAGGTCAGTTTTCATTCCAATCCTTAAGAAAGGCAATGCCAAAGAATGCTCAAAGTACTGCACAATTGCACTCATCTCACACACTAGTAAAGTAATGCTCAAAATTCTCCAAGCCAGGCTTCAACAATATGTGAACCATGAACTTCCAGATGTTCAAGCTGGTTTTAGAAACGGCAGAGGAACCAGAGATCAAATTGCCAACATCTGCTGGATCGTCACAAAAGCAAGAGGGTTCCAGAAAAACATCTATTTCTGCTCTACTGACTATGCCAAAGCCTCTGACAGTGTGGACCACAACAAACTGGAAAATTCTGAAAGAGACGGGAATGCCAGACCACTTGACTTGCCTGTTGAGAAACCTGTATGCAGGTCAGGAAGCAACAGTTAGAACTGGACATGGAACAACAGACTGGTTCCAAATAGGAATAGGAGTACGTCAAGGCTGTATCTTGTCACCCTCCTTATTTAACTTATATGCAGAGTACATCATGAGAAACCCTGGGCTGGATGAAGCATAAGCTGGAATCCAGATTCCTGGGAGAAATATCAATAACATCAGATATGCAGATGACACCCTCCTTGTGGCAGAAAGTGAAGAAGAACTAAAGAGCCTCTTGATGAAAGTGAAAGAGGAGAGTGAAAAAGGTGGCTTAATGCTCAACACTCAGAAAACAAAGTTCATGGCATCCGGTCCCATGATTTCATGTCAAATAGATGGGGAAACAGTGGAATCAGTGGTAGACTTTATCTTTCTGGGCTCCAAAATCACTGCAGATGGTGACTACAGCCAAGAAATTAAAAGATGCTTACTCCTTGGATGAAAATTATGACCAAGTTAGACAGCATATTAAAAAACAGAGACATTACTTTGCCAGCAAAGGTCTGTCTAGTCAAGGCTATGGTTTTCCCAGTAGTCATGTATGGATGTGAGAGTTGGACTATAAAGAAAGTTTAGCACCAAAGAATTGATGCTTTGGAACTGTGATGTTGGAGACGACTCTTGAGAGTCACTTGGACTGCAAGGAGATCCAACCAGTCCATCCTAAAGGAAATCAGTCCTGAATATTCATTGGAAGAGCTGATTTTGAAGCTCAAACTCCAATACTTTGGCCACCTGATCTGAAGAGCTGACTAATATGAAAAGACCCTGGTGCTGGCAAAGGTTGAAGGCAGGAAGAGGAGGGGATAACAGAGGATGAGATGGTTGGATGACATCACCGACTCAGTGGTCATGAGTTTGAGAAAACTCCACCACTTGTTGATGGACAAGCATGCTGCAGTCCATGGGGTAGCAAAGATTCGGACATGATGAGCAACTGAATTGAACTGAACTGAGTGCTTCCTTGGTGGCTCAAATGGTAAAGAATCCACCTGTAATGCAAGAGACCTGGGTTTGATCCCTGGGTTGGAAGATCCCTTGGAGGAGGGCATGGCAACAAACTCCAGTAATGCATCACTAGCTGTATTTCAGCGCCACAGGCTTAAATGATAATTTGGATGCATGTGTGCCTGCTAAGTCATCACTTAGCAGACATCTCAGACTCTTTGGTACCCCATGGGCTATTGCCCATCACGGTCCTTTGCCCATGGGGTTTTGCCAGAAAGAATACTGGAGTGGGCAGCCCATCCCCATCTCTTTCCTATGCTTCAAGCCCTGACAGTCACTTTCCTTTACTTCACGTACACACACACACACACACACAAACACACACACACACACACACACACACACACAGACACAGACACACACACACACGAAGAGAGAGTGGGGTGTTTTAGACTTTAAGGCCGCTATAACAAATTGCCATGAACTGGGTAGCTTAAAAGAATGGATATTTATTGTCTCACAGTTTTGGAGCCTCTAAATCTGATATCAAGTTGTTGACACGACTGTGTTTCCCTGAAATCTGTAGAGAAATCCTCACTTGCCTCTTCCTCAGTTTTGGTGGCTGGCCAGCAGTCTTTGGTATTCCTTGGCTTGCAGTTGCATGACACCAATCTTTGCCTTTGCCATCAAACAGCCTTCTCCTCGTGTGTCTCTTCCTCCATTTGGCTGACTTCTTAGAAGGACACTAGTTATTGGATTAGGGGTCCACCTACTCCAGTATGGCCTCATTTGAACTTAATTACATCGGCAGTGATCCTATTCCCAAATAAGCTCATATTGTTGAGTACTTGAGGTTAGGAATTCAACATATGTTTTGAGGAGTGGGAAAATATTCAACCAACAACAGATGGTAACCATGAGGAGAGCATCCCACAGAAACCAAAGACATTGCCTTGATTCCAGAATTTATTCCAAGAAGGAGTCCTACTACAGTGGGGATAGAAGATCGAAGAATCTTTTGAAGTATGTATTCCCACCTACTATTTGGTTTGCTTATGGACTAACTGGGTTTGATTGACAGGTGTATGCTATCATGATTTAATGATATTAAAAAAACTGAATGCCTTCATATAAAGCCTGAATGGCCCTGGATACAGGATAGCGGCCCTATCCTGTCTCATAGTTTCCCCCAGCTATATTGTTTGATGGTGTATAATTTTGATGAGCAAATGCGATAAGTGATTGTTGTGATGAGGGTGTCACTCTTTGCCAGAGAACTGTCTTTGATGTCTAAAGTATTACTTGGGACCTAGATGAAAGAGTCATAAAATAACAAGCCTAACCAAGGGGATGCAGCTAGCATTTAGGAAATGCACCCATTTTTCTGTATCTCCTCTTTTCCTTTGATCAAATGTGTACACATTATTAATAAAAAGAAATACAAATTTTAAAAAGACATGAAGAGGGAATGGTCAAATGAACCCTGCCAGAGTCCAAAAGAAAAAAAAAAATGACAGCAATTTCACATCAGGCCGTTTGCTGAGATCCTATACAAGAACAGCAGTATGATTGGGATTCTTAAATGGCAGTGGCTGAAATGGCTAATAAAAGCCTGCTAATGACACAGAATCAAATCACCAAACAAACCCATCTCAAAATCCAGTTTCTCTCGAAGGGAAGGGCATCAACTTTATGGTTGGCACTGTCTCTTAATGTAGGACCTTAGGCAAGTTACTTAATCTCTCTCAAGTTTGCTATGTATAAAACTAAGGATAACTACCTAGCAAGGCTGTAGTGACAATTAAGCCAAACGCAGGACACATGTAACAGGTGCTTCACTAAATCGAAGCCTTCCACCTCCCAGCCCTTCAAATATATGCAAAATACAATCTTTGCCCACTACCCCTCACCTACTCTTCATCTCATTCTCTTCCTCTCTCTCTCTCTCTGCCAAAGTTCTTATTTATAATCTAGCAGAGGGTATATAAACAGGAAATGATTTGCATTTATTTTTAAAAACCAGTGTAAAACAATGTAGTATACCCCTGGCTACTTAAGTGCTGACAAACTCGACATTCCTAAAAACAGCAAACACATATTGAGTGATCATTCATGCCAGGCATGGTGCTAGGCATGGAGTATTCACTAGTAAGTGAAACATCTTCCCTCCCTGGTGGAGTTCAGTTTAGTGAACTGAATGGTGAAGAAGCAATGAATATATAATTGAAAAATATGTTCAGTGCCCATAAAGAAATGATCAGGTGCAATGATGGAGACTAATGAAAGGGCAGGTGGGATACTTAGTTTAGGAAGGATGGCCTTTCTGAGGTGACATTTAAACTGAAACCTGAAAGATGAGAAGCTAGATGTGTAAAGAACAAGAGCAAGTGTCTTCAAGACAGTGGAATCAGCATGTCCAGCGAGGCAGTCAGGAGCTAGAAGTGTTTGAGGAGGAGTTCTGGCAGTGTCAGCAAGATGGAGGGGCTGCCATGAGGTAAAAATCCAGTTTCTTACCATGGCCTCAATGTCCCACCTAAACTGCCCCTGTCCCACCCCGCACTCCCCCACATATCCTCCCCAGGTGTCCACATCACCTAGTCTTTCTGTCCTTTATGTGCTGGTCTCACTCCCACCTCAAGAATGAGAGGTTTGCTGCATTTGCTGTTCTTCTGTCTAGAACGCTCTGCCTGGATGACTCTCATAGCTTCTGGCCCCCATGGTCAGTCAGGCCTCAGATCAAGTGTCATCTCTGGAGAGAGATCGCTAATTACCACCCCTCACCCAGCATAAACTTTTGGTGATTTTTTCCTCTTCCCATCCCTCACCACTATCAAACGTTATTTCGATCATTTTTTGAAGTTTGTTTTTTTGTTTGTTTGTATTATACTTTCCCCTAAAATAGAAGTCCCATGAGTTTATATTTCTTATTGCTATAACCTAGAACCATATCTAGACTATAAATGAAACTCAAATAGTACTTGTTGAATTTACAATGAATGAAATAAAGCTTAAAGAGGCAAGGCGAGGTATTAGAAAAGAACTAACCAAATTGTGTGAGAGTAAGGACTTCCTGGAAGAGGTATGTTTTCAGTTATTAAAATCAAAGGGGCAAGAGAGCAAAGGTGGCGTGCAGGTAACAAACAAGAATTGTGGAAATCACTCGTTCATCCCCGTCCTTTTTCACTAGATTAGGAACACCTTTAGCACTGGACGGAGAAGGCGATGGCACCACACTTCAATACTCTCATTTGGAAAATCCCATGGACGGAGGAACCTGGTGGGCTGCAGTCCATGGTGTAGCAAAGATTCGGACATGACTGAGCAACTGAATTGAACTGAACTGAGTGCTTCCTTGGTGGTTCAGATGGTAAAGAATCCGCCTGTAATGCAAGAGACCTGGGTTTGATTTCTGGGTTGGAAGATCCCTTGGAGGAGGGCATGGCAACAAACTCCAGTAATGCATCACTAGCTGCATTTCAGCGCCACAGGCTTAAATGATATTTTGCATGCATGTGTGCCTGCTAAATCATCACTTAGCAGACATCTGAGACTCTTTGGTACCCCATGGGCTATTGCCCATCACGCTCCCTTGCCCATAGGGTTTTGCCAGAAAGAATACACGAGTGGGAAGCCCATCCCCATCTCTTTCCTCTGCTTCAAGCCCTGACAGTCTCTTTCCTTTACTTCACGTCCACACACACACACACACACACACACACACACACACACACACACAGACACACACAGACACACACAAAGAGAAAGTGCGGTGTATTAGATTTTAAGGCCCCTATAACATATTGCCATGAACTGGGTAGCTTAAAACAATGGATATTTACTGTCTCACAGTTTTGGAGCCTCTACATTTGATATCAAGTTGTTGACACGAGTGTGTTTCCCCTGAAATCTGTAGAGAAATCCTCACTTGCCTCTTCCTCAGTATTGGTGGCTGGCCAGCAGTCTTTGGTGTTCCTCGGCTTGCAGGTGCACGACACCAATCTTTTCCTTTGCCATCAAACAGCCTTCTCCCCGTGTGTCTCTTCCTCCATTTGGCTGACTTCTTAGAAGGACACTAGTTATTGGATTAGGGGTCCACCTACTCCAGTATGGCCTCATTTGAACTTAATTATATCGGCAATGATCCTATTTCCAAATAAGTTCATATTGTTGAGTACTTGAGGTGAGGAATTCAACATATCTTTTGAGGAGTGGGAGAATATTCAACCAACAACAGATGGTAACCATGAGGAGAGCATCCCACAGAAACCAAAGACATTGCCTTGATTCCAGAATTTATTCCAAGATGGAGTCCTACTACAGTGGGGGTAGAAGAACAAAGAAACTTTTTAAGTGTGTTTATCCAACTACTATTTGGTTTGCTTATGGACTAACTGGCTTTGATTGACCGGTGTATGCTATCATGAGTTAATGATATTAAAGAAACTGAATGCCTTCATATAAAGGCTGAATGGCCCTGGATACAGGATAGCAGCCCTATTCTTTCTCATAGTTTCCCCCAGCTATCCTGTTTGGAGGGAAATGATGGTGTATAATTTTGATGAGCAAATGGGAGAAGTGATTGTTGTGATGAGGCTGTCACTCTTTGCCAGAGAACTGTCTTTGATGTCTAAAGTATTACTTGGGACCTAGATGAAAGAGTCATAAAATAACAAGCCTAACCAAGGGGATGCAGCTAGCATTTAGGAAATGCACCCATTTTTCTATATCTCCTCTTTTCCTTTGATCAAACGTGTACATATTATTAATAAAAAGAAATACAAATTTTAAAAAGGCATGAAGAGGGAATGGTAAAATGAACCCTGCCATAGTCCAAAAGAAAAAAAATCACAGCAATTTCACATCAGGCCCTTTGTTGAGATCCTATACAAGAACAGCAGTATGATTGGGATTCTTAAATGACAGTGGCTGAAATGGCTAATAAAAGCCTGCTAATGACACAGAATCAAATCACCAAACAAACCCATCTCGAAATCCAGTTTCTCTCGAAGGGAAGGGCATCAACTTTATGGTTGGCACTGTCTCTCAATGTAGGACCTTAGGCAAGTTACTTAATCTCTCTCAAGTTTGCTATGTATGAAACTAAGGAAAAGTACCTCGCAAGGCTGTAGTGACAATTCAGCCAAACGCAGGACACATGTAACAGGTGCTTCACTAAATCGAAGCCTTCCACCTCCCAGCCCTGCAAATATATGCAAAATACAATCTTTGCCCACTACCCCTCACCTACTCTTCATCTCATTCTCTTCCTCTCTCTCTCTCTCTCTCTGCCAAAGTTCTTATTTATAATCTAGCAGAGGGTATATAAACAGGAAATGATTTGCATTATTTTTTAAAAACCACTGTAAAACAATGGAGTATACCCCTGGCTACTTAAGTGCTGACAAACTCGACATTCCTAAAAACAGCAAACACATATTGAGTGATCATTCATGCCAGGCATGGTGCTAGGCATGGAGTATTCACTAGTAAGTGAAACATCTTCCCTCCCTGGTGGAGTCAGTTTAGTGAACTGAATGGTGAAGAAGCAATGAATATATAATTGAAAAATATGTTCAGTGCCCATAAAGAAATGATCAGGTGCAATGATGGAGACTAATGAAAGGGCAGGTGGGATACTTAGTTTAGGAAGGATGGCCTTTCTGAGGTGACATTTAAACTGAAACCTGAAAGATGAGAAGCTAGATGTGTAAAGAACAAGAGCAAGTGTCTTCAAGACAGTGGAATCAGCATGTCCAGCGAGGCAGTCAGGAGCTAGAAGTGTTTGAGGAGGAGTTCTGGCAGTGTCAGCAAGATGGAAGGGCTGCCATGAGGTAAAAATCCAGTTTCTTACCATGGCCTCAATGTCCCACCTAAACTGCCCCTGTCGCCCCCCCGCCCCCCCACATATCCTCCCCAGGTGTCCACATCACCTAGTCTTTCTGTCCTTTATGTGCTGGTCTCACTCCCACCTCAAGAATGAGAGGTTTGCTGCATTTGCTGTTCTTCTGTCTAGAATGCTCTGCCTGGATGATTCTCATAGCTTCTGGCCCCAGTAGTCAGTAAGGCCTCAGATCAAGTGTCATCTCTGGAGAGAGATCGCTAATTACCACCCCTCACCCAACATTAACTTTTGGTGGTTTTTTCCTCTTCCCATCCCTCACCACTATCAAACGTTATTTCGTTGATTGTTTGAAGTTTGTTTTTTTTGTTTGTTTGTGTTATACTCTCCCCTAAAATAGAAGTCCCATGAGTTTATATTTCTTATTGCTATAACCTAGACACATATCTAGAATATAAATGAAACTCAAATAGTACTTGTTGAATTTACAATGAATGAAATAAAGCTTAAAGAGGTAAGGCGAGGTATTAGAAAAGAACTAACCAAATTGTGTGAGAGTAAGGACTTCCTGGAAGAGGTATGTTTTCAGTTATAAAAATCAAAGGGGCAAGAGAGCGAAGGTGGCGTGCAGGTAACAAACAAGAATTGTGGAAATCACTCGTTCATCCCCGTCCTTTTTCACTAGATTAGGAACACCTTTAGCACTGGACAGAGAAGGTGATGGCACCCCACTCCAATACTCTCATCTGGAAAATCCCATGGACGGAGGAACCTGGTGGGCTGCAGTCCATGGGGTAGCAAAGATTCGGACATGACTGAGCAACTGAATTGAACTGAACTGAGTGCTTCCTGGGTGGCTCAGATGGTAAAGAATCCGCCTGTAATGCAAGAGACCTGGGTTTGATCCCTGGGTTGAAAGATCCCTTGGAGGAGGTCATTGCAACCCACTCCAGTAATGCATCACTAGCTGCATATCAGCGCCACAGGCTTAAATGCTATTTTGCATGCATGTGTGCCTGCTAAATCATCATTTAGCAGACATCTCAGACTCTTTGGTACCCCCATGGGCTATTGCCCATCACGTTCCCTTGCCCATGGGGTTTTGCCAGAAAGAATATAGGAGTGGGCAGCCCATCCCCATCTCTTTCCTCTTCTTCAAGCCCTGACAGTCTCTTTTCTTTACTTCACGTACACACACACACACACACACAAACACAAACACACACACACACACACACACGAAGAGAGAGTGGGGTGTTTTAGACTTTAAGGCCGCTATAACAAATTGCCATGAACTGGGTAGCTTAAAAGAATGGATATTTATTGTCTCACAGTTTTGGAGCCTCTACATCTGATATCAAGTTGTTGACACGACTGTGTTTCCCTGAAATCTGTAGAGAAATCCTCACTTGCCTCTTCCTCAGTTTTGGTGGCTGGCCAGCAGTCTTTGGTATTCCTTGGCTTGCAGTTGCATGACACCAATCTTTGCCTTTGCCATCAAACAGCCTTCTCCTCGTGTGTCTCTTCCTCCATTTGGCTGACTTCTTAGAAGGACACTAGTTATTGGATTAGGGGTCCACCTACTCCAGTATGGCCTCATTTGAACTTAATTACATCGGCAGTGATCCTATTCCCAAATAAGCTCATATTGTTGAGTACTTGAGGTTAGGAATTCAACATATGTTTTGAGGAGTGGGAAAATATTCAACCAACAACAGATGGTAACCATGAGGAGAGCATCCCACAGAAACCAAAGACATTGCCTTGATTCCAGAATTTATTCCAAGAAGGAGTCCTACTACAGTGGGGATAGAAGATCGAAGAATCTTTTGAAGTATGTATTCCCACCTACTATTTGGTTTGCTTATGGACTAACTGGGTTTGATTGACAGGTGTATGCTATCATGATTTAATGATATTAAAAAAACTGAATGCCTTCATATAAAGCCTGAATGGCCCTGGATACAGGATAGCGGCCCTATCCTGTCTCATAGTTTCCCCCAGCTATATTGTTTGATGGTGTATAATTTTGATGAGCAAATGCGATAAGTGATTGTTGTGATGAGGGTGTCACTCTTTGCCAGAGAACTGTCTTTGATGTCTAAAGTATTACTTGGGACCTAGATGAAAGAGTCATAAAATAACAAGCCTAACCAAGGGGATGCAGCTAGCATTTAGGAAATGCACCCATTTTTCTGTATCTCCTCTTTTCCTTTGATCAAATGTGTACACATTATTAATAAAAAGAAATACAAATTTTAAAAAGACATGAAGAGGGAATGGTCAAATGAACCCTGCCAGAGTCCAAAAGAAAAAAAAAAATGACAGCAATTTCACATCAGGCCGTTTGCTGAGATCCTATACAAGAACAGCAGTATGATTGGGATTCTTAAATGGCAGTGGCTGAAATGGCTAATAAAAGCCTGCTAATGACACAGAATCAAATCACCAAACAAACCCATCTCAAAATCCAGTTTCTCTCGAAGGGAAGGGCATCAACTTTATGGTTGGCACTGTCTCTTAATGTAGGACCTTAGGCAAGTTACTTAATCTCTCTCAAGTTTGCTATGTATAAAACTAAGGATAACTACCTAGCAAGGCTGTAGTGACAATTCAGCCAAACGCAGGACACATGTAACAGGTGCTTCACTAAATCGAAGCCTTCCACCTCCCAGCCCTTCAAATATATGCAAAATACAATCTTTGCCCACTACCCCTCACCTACTCTTCATCTCATTCTCTTCCTCTCTCTCTCTCTCTGCCAAAGTTCTTATTTATAATCTAGCAGAGGGTATATAAACAGGAAATGATTTGCATTTATTTTTAAAAACCAGTGTAAAACAATGTAGTATACCCCTGGCTACTTAAGTGCTGACAAACTCGACATTCCTAAAAACAGCAAACACATATTGAGTGATCATTCATGCCAGGCATGGTGCTAGGCATGGAGTATTCACTAGTAAGTGAAACATCTTCCCTCCCTGGTGGAGTTCAGTTTAGTGAACTGAATGGTGAAGAAGCAATGAATATATAATTGAAAAATATGTTCAGTGCCCATAAAGAAATGATCAGGTGCAATGATGGAGACTAATGAAAGGGCAGGTGGGATACTTAGTTTAGGAAGGATGGCCTTTCTGAGGTGACATTTAAACTGAAACCTGAAAGATGAGAAGCTAGATGTGTAAAGAACAAGAGCAAGTGTCTTCAAGACAGTGGAATCAGCATGTCCAGCGAGGCAGTCAGGAGCTAGAAGTGTTTGAGGAGGAGTTCTGGCAGTGTCAGCAAGATGGAGGGGCTGCCATGAGGTAAAAATCCAGTTTCTTACCATGGCCTCAATGTCCCACCTAAACTGCCCCTGTCCCCCCCCGCACTCCCCCACATATCCTCCCCAGGTGTCCACATCACCTAGTCTTTCTGTCCTTTATGTGCTGGTCTCACTCCCACCTCAAGAATGAGAGGTTTGCTGCATTTGCTGTTCTTCTGTCTAGAACGCTCTGCCTGGATGACTCTCATAGCTTCTGGCCCCCATGGTCAGTCAGGCCTCAGATCAAGTGTCATCTCTGGAGAGAGATCGCTAATTACCACCCCTCACCCAGCATAAACTTTTGGTGATTTTTTCCTCTTCCCATCCCTCACCACTATCAAACGTTATTTCGATCATTTTTTGAAGTTTGTTTTTTTGTTTGTTTGTATTATACTTTCCCCTAAAATAGAAGTCCCATGAGTTTATATTTCTTATTGCTATAACCTAGAACCATATCTAGACTATAAATGAAACTCAAATAGTACTTGTTGAATTTACAATGAATGAAATAAAGCTTAAAGAGGCAAGGCGAGGTATTAGAAAAGAACTAACCAAATTGTGTGAGAGTAAGGACTTCCTGGAAGAGGTATGTTTTCAGTTATTAAAATCAAAGGGGCAAGAGAGCAAAGGTGGCGTGCAGGTAACAAACAAGAATTGTGGAAATCACTCGTTCATCCCCGTCCTTTTTCACTAGATTAGGAACACCTTTAGCACTGGACGGAGAAGGCGATGGCACCGCACTTCAATACTCTCATTTGGAAAATCCCATGGACGGAGGAACCTGGTGGGCTGCAGTCCATGGTGTAGCAAAGATTCGGACATGACTGAGCAACTGAATTGAACTGAACTGAGTGCTTCCTTGGTGGTTCAGATGGTAAAGAATCCGCTTGTAATGCAAGAGACCTGGGTTTGATTTCTGGGTTGGAAGATCCCTTGGAGGAGGGCATGGCAACAAACTCCAGTAATGCATCACTAGCTGCATTTCAGCGCCACAGGCTTAAATGATATTTTGCATGCATGTGTGCCTGCTAAATCATCACTTAGCAGACATCTGAGACCCTTTGGTACCCCGTGGGCTATTGCCCATCACGCTCCCTTGCCCATAGGGTTTTGCCAGAAAGAATACACGAGTGGGAAGCCCATCCCCATCTCTTTCCTCTGCTTCAAGCCCTGACAGTCTCTTTCCTTTACTTCACGTCCACACACACACACACACACACACACACACACACACACACACACAGACACACACAGACACACACAAAGAGAAAGTGCGGTGTATTAGATTTTAAGGACCCTATAACATATTGCCATGAACTGGGTAGCTTAAAACAATGGATATTTACTGTCTCACAGTTTTGGAGCCTCTACATTTGATATCAAGTTGTTGACACGAGTGTGTTTCCCCTGAAATCTGTAGAGAAATCCTCACTTGCCTCTTCCTCAGTATTGGTGGCTGGCCAGCAGTCTTTGGTGTTCCTCGGCTTGCAGGTGCACGACACCAATCTTTTCCTTTGCCATCAAACAGCCTTCTCCCCGTGTGTCTCTTCCTCCATTTGGCTGACTTCTTAGAAGGACACTAGTTATTGGATTAGGGGTCCACCTACTCCAGTATGGCCTCATTTGAACTTAATTATATCGGCAATGATCCTATTTCCAAATAAGTTCATATTGTTGAGTACTTGAGGTGAGGAATTCAACATATCTTTTGAGGAGTGCGAGAATATTCAACCAACAACAGATGGTAACCATGAGGAGAGCATCCCACAGAAACCAAAGACATTGCCTTGATTCCAGAATTTATTCCAAGATGGAGTCCTACTACAGTGGGGGTAGAAGAACAAAGAAACTTTTTAAGTGTGTTTATCCAACTACTATTTGGTTTGCTTATGGACTAACTGGCTTTGATTGACCGGTGTATGCTATCATGAGTTAATGATATTAAAGAAACTGAATGCCTTCATATAAAGGCTGAATGGCCCTGGATACAGGATAGCAGCCCTATTCTTTCTCATAGTTTCCCCCAGCTATCCTGTTTGGAGGGAAATGATGGTGTATAATTTTGATGAGCAAATGGGAGAAGTGATTGTTGTGATGAGGCTGTCACTCTTTGCCAGAGAACTGTCTTTGATGTCTAAAGTATTACTTGGGACCTAGATGAAAGAGTCATAAAATAACAAGCCTAACCAAGGGGATGCAGCTAGCATTTAGGAAATGCACCCATTTTTCTATATCTCCTCTTTTCCTTTGATCAAACGTGTACATATTATTAATAAAAAGAAATACAAATTTTAAAAAGGCATGAAGAGGGAATGGTAAAATGAACCCTGCCATAGTCCAAAAGAAAAAAAATCACAGCAATTTCACATCAGGCCCTTTGTTGAGATCCTATACAAGAACAGCAGTATGATTGGGATTCTTAAATGGCAGTGGCTGAAATGGCTAATAAAAGCCTGCTAATGACACAGAATCAAATCACCAAACAAACCCATCTCGAAATCCAGTTTCTCTCGAAGGGAAGGGCATCAACTTTATGGTTGGCACTGTCTCTCAATGTAGGACCTTAGGCAAGTTACTTAATCTCTCTCAAGTTTGCTATGTATGAAACTAAGGAAAAGTACCTCGCAAGGCTGTAGTGACAATTCAGCCAAACGCAGGACACATGTAACAGGTGCTTCACTAAATCGAAGCCTTCCACCTCCCAGCCCTGCAAATATATGCAAAATACAATCTTTGCCCACTACCCCTCACCTACTCTTCATCTCATTCTCTTCCTCTCTCTCTCTCTCTCTCTGCCAAAGTTCTTATTTATAATCTAGCAGAGGGTATATAAACAGGAAATGATTTGCATTATTTTTTAAAAACCACTGTAAAACAATGGAGTATACCCCTGGCTACTTAAGTGCTGACAAACTCGACATTCCTAAAAACAGCAAACACATATTGAGTGATCATTCATGCCAGGCATGGTGCTAGGCATGGAGTATTCACTAGTAAGTGAAACATCTTCCCTCCCTGGTGGAGTCAGTTTAGTGAACTGAATGGTGAAGAAGCAATGAATATATAATTGAAAAATATGTTCAGTGCCCATAAAGAAATGATCAGGTGCAATGATGGAGACTAATGAAAGGGCAGGTGGGATACTTAGTTTAGGAAGGATGGCCTTTCTGAGGTGACATTTAAACTGAAACCTGAAAGATGAGAAGCTAGATGTGTAAAGAACAAGAGCAAGTGTCTTCAAGACAGTGGAATCAGCATGTCCAGCGAGGCAGTCAGGAGCTAGAAGTGTTTGAGGAGGAGTTCTGGCAGTGTCAGCAAGATGGAAGGGCTGCCATGAGGTAAAAATCCAGTTTCTTACCATGGCCTCAATGTCCCAACTAAACTGCCCCTGTCGCCCCCCCGCCCCCCCACATATCCTCCCCAGGTGTCCACATCACCTAGTCTTTCTGTCCTTTATATGCTGGTCTCACTCCCACCTCAAGAATGAGAGGTTTGCTGCATTTGCTGTTCTTCTGTCTAGAACGCTCTGCCTGGATGATTCTCATAGCTTCTGGCCCCAGTGGTCAGTCAGGCCTCAGATCAAGTGTCATCTCTGGAGAGAGATCGCTAATTACCACCCCTCACCCAACATTAACTTTTGGTGGTTTTTTCCTCTTCCCATCCCTCACCACTATCAAACGTTATTTCGTTGATTGTTTGAAGTTTGTTTTTTTTGTTTGTTTGTGTTATACTCTCCCCTAAAATAGAAGTCCCATGAGTTTATATTTCTTATTGCTATAACCTAGACACATATCTAGAATATAAATGAAACTCAAATAGTACTTGTTGAATTTACAATGAATGAAATAAAGCTTAAAGAGGTAAGGCGAGGTATTAGAAAAGAACTAACCAAATTGTGTGAGAGTAAGGACTTCCTGGAAGAGGTATGTTTTCAGTTATAAAAATCAAAGGGGCAAGAGAGCGAAGGTGGCGTGCAGGTAACAAACAAGAATTGTGGAAATCACTCGTTCATCCCCGTCCTTTTTCACTAGATTAGGAACACCTTTAGCACTGGACAGAGAAGGTGATGGCACCCCACTCCAATACTCTCATCTGGAAAATCCCATGGACGGAGGAACCTGGTGGGCTGCAGTCCATGGGGTAGCAAAGATTCGGACATGACTGAGCAACTGAATTGAACTGAACTGAGTGCTTCCTGGGTGGCTCAGATGGTAAAGAATCCGCCTGTAATGCAAGAGACCTGGGTTTGATCCCTGGGTTGGAAGATCCCTTGGAGGAGGTCATTGCAACCCACTCCAGTAATGCATCACTAGCTGCATATCAGCGCCACAGGCTTAAATGATATTTTGCATGCATGTGTGCCTGCTAAATCATCATTTAGCAGACATCTCAGACTCTGTGGTACCCCCATGGGCTATTGCCCATCACGTTCCCTTGCCCATGGGGTTTTGCCAGAAAGAATACAGGAGTGGGCAGCCCATCCCCATCTCTTTCCTCTTCTTCAAGCCCTGACAGTCTCTTTTCTTTACTTCACGTACACACACACACACACACACACACACACACAAGGAGAGAGTGGGGTGTATTAGATTTTAAGGCCGCTGTAACAAATTGCCATGAACTGGGTAGCTTAAAACAATGGGTATTTATTGTCTCACAGTTTTGGAGCCTCTACATCTGATATCAAGTTTTTGACACGACTGTGTTTCCCCTGAAATCTGTAGAGAAATCCTCACTTGCCTCTTCCTCAATTTTGGTGGCTGGCCAGCAGTCTTTGGTGTTCCTTGGCTGCAGGTGAACGACACCAATCTTTGCCTTTGCCATCAAACAGCCTTCTCCCCGTGTGTCTCTTCCTCCATTTGGCTGACTTCTTAGAAGGACACTAGTTATTTGATTAGGGGTCCACCTACTCCAGTATGGCCTCATTTGAACTTAATTACATCGGCAATGATCCTATTGGGAAAAAGTTCATATTGTTGAGTACTTTTTGTTAGGAATTCAACATATCTTTTGAGGAGTGCGAGAATATTCAACCAACAACAGATGGTAACCATGAGGAGAGCATCCCACAGAAACCAAAGACATTGCCTTGATTCCAGAATTTATTTCAAGAAGGAGGCCTACTACAGTGGGGGTAGAAGATCGAAGAATCTTGTTAAGTATGTATTCCCACCTACTATTTGGTTTCCTTATGGACTAACTGGGTTTGATTGACAGGTGTATGCTATCATGAGTTAATGATATTAAAAAAACTGAATGCCTTCATATAAGGGCTGAATGGCCCTGGATACAGGATAGCGGCCCTATCCTTTCTCGTAGTTTCCCCCTGCTATCCCGTTTGGAGAGAAATGTTGGTGTATAATTTTGATGAGCAAATGGGATAAGTGATTGTTGTGATGAGGCTGTCACTCTTTGCCAGAGAACTGTCTTTGATGTCTAAAGGATTACTTGGGACCTAGATGAAAGAGTCATAAAATAACAAGCCTAACCAAGGGGATGCAGCTAGCATTTAGGAAATGCACACATTTTTCTGTATCTCCTCTTTTCCTTTGATCAAATGTGTACACATTATTAATAAAAAGAAATACAAATTTTAAAAAGACATGAAGAGGGAATGGTCAAATGAACCCTGCCATAGTGCATAAGAGAAAAAAAAATCTCAGCAATTTCACATCAGGCCCTTTGTTGAGATCCTATACAAGAACAGCAGGATGATTGGGATTCTTAAATGACAGTGGCTGAAATGGCTAATAAAAGCCTGCTAATGACACAGAATCAAATCACCAAACAAACCCATCTCAAAATCCAGTTTCTCTCGAAGGGAAGGGCATGAACTTTATGGTTGGCACTGTCTCTTAATGTAGGACCTTAGGCAAGTTACTTAATCTCTCTCAAGTTTGCTATGTATCAAACTAAGGATAACTACCTAGCAAGGCTGTAGTGACCATTAAGCCAAACGCAGGACACATGTAACAGGTGCTTCACTAAATCGAAGCCTTCCACCTCCCAGCCCTGCAAATATATGCAAAATACAATCTTTGCACACTACCCCTCACCTACTCTTCATCTCATTCTCTTCCTCTCTCTCTCTGCCAAAGTTCTTATTTATAGTCTAGCAGAGGGTATATAAACAGGAAATGACTTGCATTTATTTTTAAAAACCAGTGTAAAACAATGGAGTATACCCCTGGCTACTTAAGTGCTGACAAACTCGACATTCCTAAAAACAGCAAACACATATTGAGTGATCATTCATGCCAGGCATGGTGCTAGGCATGGAGTATTCACTAGTAAGTGAAACATCTTCCCTCCCTGATGGAGTTCAGTTTAGTGAACTGAATGGTGAAGAAGCAATGAATATATAATTGAAAAATATGTTCAGTGCCCATAAAGAAATGATCAGGTGCAATGATGGAGACTAATGAAAGGGCAGGTGGGATACTTAGTTTAGGAAGGATGGCCTTTCTGAGGTGACATTTAAACTGAAACCTGAAAGATGAGAAGCTAGATGTGTAAAGAACAAGAGCAAGTGTCTTCAAGACAGTGGAATCAGCATGTCCAGCGAGGCAGTCAGGAGCTAGAAGTGTTTGAGGAGGAGTTCTGGCAGTGTCAGCAAGATGGAGGGGCTGCCATGAGGTAAAAATCCAGTTTCTTACCATGGCCTCAATGTTCCACCTAAACTGCCCCGGTCCCCCGCCCCGCCCCCCCACATATCCTCCCCAGGTGTCCACATCACCTAGTCTTTCTGTCCTTTATGTGCTGGTCTCACTCCCACCTCAAGAATGAGAGGTGTGCTGCATTTGCTGTTCTTCTGTCTAGAACGCTCTGCCTGGATGATTCTCATAGCTTCTGGCCCCCGTGGTCAGTCAGGCCTCAGATCAAGTGTCATCTCTGGAGAGAGATTGCTAATTACCACCCCTCACCCAACATTAACTTTGGTGGTATTTTCCTCTTCCCATCCCTCACCACTATGAAATGTTATTTCGTTGATTTTTTGAAGTTTGTTTTTTTTGTTTGTTTGTTTTATACTCTCCCCTAAAATAGAAGTCCCATGAGTTTATATTTCTTATTGCTATAACCTAGAACCATATCTAGACTATAAATGAAACTCAAATAGTACTTGTTGAATTTACAATGAATGAAATAAAGCTTAAAGAGGTAAGGCGAGGTATTAGAAAAGAACTAACCAAATTGTGTGAGAGTAAGGACTTCCTGGAAGAGGTATGTTTTCAGTTATTAAAATCAAAGGGGCAAGAGAGCGAAGGTGGCGTGCAGGTAACAAACAAGAATTGTGGAAATCACTCGTTCATCCCCGTCCTTTTTCACTAGATTAGGAACACCTTTAGCACTGGACGGAGAAGGTGATGGCACCCCACTCCAATACTCTCATCTGGAAAATCCCATGGACGGAGGAACCTGGTGGGCTGCATTGCATGGGGTTGCTAAGAGTCGGACAGGGCTGAGCGAGTTCACTTTCAGTTTCATGCATTGGAGAAGGAAATGGCAACCCACTCCAGTGTTCTTGCCTGGAGAATCCCAGGGACCGGGGAGCCTGGTGACCTGCCATCTATGGGGTGGTACAGAGTCGGACACATCTGAAGCGATTTAGCAGCAGTGGCAGTTAGCGCTGAATCCGCGTTTTACTAATCTTTCACCAGCGCCTGTCCCGGGACCTGGCACACAGATAGGGTTTTACACAATGACTGACTGTGAGGTGCGCAGAAGGGTCTATTAACTCGGCTGCGGTGCAGTTTGTGGCTGGCCACTAAGCTTGGCAGCACCCGTGCGAGGGAGCAGACGGCCTCGGCGGGTGGGGGTGGGGGGTGGGGTGGGGAGCGCCCCCCGCGCCTGCGCGTTATGGCGGGGAGCCGGCAGCGTCGGCGCGCGCCTGCGCAGTGCGGTCTTTCCCGCCTCCGACAAGATGGCGGCGGCCGAGTAGCGCGGGGGCGGGTTGTGGCCGCAGGAAGCCCGGCCGCTGCAGCGGGCCGAGGCGGGATGCTGTTCCCAGGGAGCGCCGTTGGCCACCGGTGAGGAAGGTCAAGCACAGAGCTGCCTTCCCGAGCCCCCCGGCGCCCCCTACGTACACCCCCGTCTGCTCGAGTGCGGTCGCCGCTTTGCCTACTTCGCTACCGCCCTGTGCTGTCGGGTCCGGAGCTCCGGCGGCGGCAGGGGCTGTGTCCGGCAGGAGAGGAAGCGCCCGGGCTGCGTCCGTGCTTCTGTCCGCGGGGCGAGCGTCTGGCAGGTGGGTGAAGCTGCAAGCTTCGGTGTCTCCTCTTGGGGCAAAGCTTTCTCGGCTTTGCCCCGCCGTGGCTCAGACCCTGGTGGTGTTCAGCCGGAGTCCACCGCTGCTTTGTCTCCACGTCCCGCCCCCTCTCCGCGCCCCGCTCCAGGCCTCCGGCTGGCCCCTGACTTTGCGTGCCCTCCATTCCCACGCAGGGGCCGGGGGTCGCAGCGCCGGCCGCCCTCCGCAACCTTTCCTGCCTCCTGCTGAAGCGTCAGCCCTTGCAAGCGGTCCCTCCTTTGCGTTAGGTGGGTGGGTCGTCTGCCTGTTTTAGTCACCTCCCCATCTTCCTGGTCTCGACCTTTTGCTTCCTTGAGAAGTCTTTTTAACTGTCTGGAAAGCTTTCCCAGGCTTATAGACTTACAGAGAAAAGCTTGCTATCCAGACGCCAGTGGATTTTGTTCATCTTGTCGGGGGGATCCAGCCCCCAGGAGACTTTGATGGTTTTGAGGAATGGTGCCAGTGACGGCAAGTGATTCTTCATCTAAATTAATCCTTTTCTGATTACAGCGAGTCTTTGGTCTCTAACCTTTTTTTGGAGGGGGCGGGGCGGACGGAGGGACATATGTATACTAGATCCAGGGAAAGAATTGAGAAGTGGTCCTGGTTTTAAAAGAAGGCTTTGTGAGGGTAAGAAATGTAATAGCCCAAGAAAGGATAAGCGATTTTAGTGATTCTTTTATTCACTGTTAGGCTAAATCGTCCGTTGAAGCTTCACAATCTTGTGTTGTCCAAGCCCTTTGTTTTATTTGGAGAGGACTGAAATGGAGAAAACGCTTTTTAAACTTGAAACTTCTCAAATTTCTTGGGTTCTCAATTGTTATTAGTACTACTTGGCAATCTTTCTTGTACTTGATATTTTCTGCAAAATTTAGGTTGTGCCAGTGTCATTTCTTCTTCATTTATTACTAGGGCAAGAGTAGTCAGAATTAATGGTGTAAAAAGTGCAAACTGAAGGAGGGATGTGGTAGTGGAGGTTGCCATGTCTGATTTTTCCCAATTTTTTCCTGTAATTGGATAATGTGTCAAGAGCAGCAGAATGGTGAAAAATGAAGCTATGAGTATAAATGGTAGTGTATCCACTGAGATTGCAATGGGTGGAGCTTTTAAAATTAAATTGAGTGATATCCTTTTTTTGAAGCCATGCTAGGTGCTCTCCAGAGTTTCTAAAGCACAGACTGTTGTTGCCTTATTGGAAATTTATGCTAAAAGTCTTTTAACAGGTGGGTTACAATTGGCCTGACAGATTTAACTTTTTGTTCTACCTCCTGACACACATCTGCCTTAACCTTTATTGTAGACTTTTAGCCTCTTGATGAATTTCTTAAATTTGGAGATAGAATTGTTCATTTTAAAAGGAGAGGAGATATTTTAAGTGTTTGATTCCTGTACGGGCAGATTCATTCACTTGTTTGTTGCTGTGCTATGCTAAGTCGCTTCAGTCACGTCCATCTCCTTGCAGTCTCCACAGGACAGCCAGACTCCTCTGTCCATGGGACTTCTCCAGGCACGAATATTGGAGCAGGTTGCCATTTCCTCCTCCACAGGACCTTCCCGACCTAGGGATCAGAGCCACATCTCTTCTGTCTCCTGCGTTGGCAGGTGGGTTCTTTACCACTAGCGCCACCAGGTAAGCCTGTTTGTTTCCTGCACCCGAGGACTGCGTGTTTTTACAGGCACTTGTCTCTCAATTCTGTGCTTTTAGCTGACGGGGTAGTGCTCAGCCCTAGGCAGTAGCTCATTGCCTGAGGCATTGTGTCAAGACCTGTCTGACCACAAACAAGCACTCTTCCACACTTATGGAACCCGTTTTCTCTCTCTCTTTCTTCCCCTCTTCCTGTCTTTAGGAACCCTCCCGTCTTTGTGTCTATTCATTCAATTCTTTAGCCTACTGCTCTTTTCATTTGCCTCCCCTAGTCACCAGGATCCCATGGTCATCAGTTTTTACCAGCCCATCATTGATACCTTAGAATACTTAACTTTATGTCAATTTATCTTTCTAGTGCCCAGTTCTGAACAGGCCTAATCACTATCTTGATCCCTGAAGGATACAAGAGACAGTTGTGTGAGGATTTTGGATTGTTTTCATACCAGTTAGTGTTCTGTTATCCTCCAGATCTATAATGTCGATTGTGAGGGTTTTTTTTGTCTTACTTCATGAAAGTGTTTATAGCAAATAACTTGATCTTTTCCTTTCCTGAGAAAAATCTCAAGCATCTGAGGTATAATCTTTTCTATCCTGATATCATTTCTTTATTTACTCTTCTCTGAAAAGAAGGAATTGTCCTTCCTTTTCTTCAAGAGCAACCTTCTCCAGATGTGTCCATGATCATCCCTCTTTATCTTTCTTTCTCAGTAATTATCCATGATCACTCCTTTTTAAGTTTTGCCCTCTCTAGCCTCCATGCATGCTTAAATATACCTTTGCCAGGGCTGCCAAACACCGTGCTGTGTGCCGTGCAGCTCACAGAAGCCAGTCTGAATTTTGAGCCTGCTGTGCCACTGTATTTTTATTCTTTAATCCTAGGAGCCTGGTGTAGTTGTTGTTCAGTCGCTCAGTTGTGTCCAACTCTTTGCAACACCAAGAACTGCAGCATGGCAGGCTCCTCTGTCCTCCATTACCTCCTGGGGTTTGCTCAAATTTATGTTCATTGAGTCGGTGACACTACCTAGCCATCTCATCCTCTACCACCTCCTTCTCCTTTTGCCTTCAGTCTTTCCTAGCATCAGGGTCTTTTCCAGTGAGTTGGCTTTTCGCATCAGGTGGCCAAAGTATTGGCGCTTCAGCTTCAGCATCAGTGCTTCCAGTGAATATTCAGGGTTGATTTCCTTTAGGATTGGTTGATCTTCTTGCAGTCCCAGGACGCTTAAGAGCCTTCCCCAGCACCACAATTCTCAATTCTTTGACACTCAGTCTTTATGGTCCAACTCTCACATCCATACATGACCACTGGAAAAACCATAGCCTCGACTCGACGGACCTTTGTCGGCAAAGTGATGTCTCTGCTTTTTAGTATGTTGTTGAGGTTTGTCATAGCATTTCTTCCAAGGAGCAAGCATCTTTTAATTCCATGGCTGCAGTCACCATCCACAGTGATTTTGGAGCCCCAAAAAATAAAGGTCTGACACTGTTTCCACTGTTTCCCCATCTATTTCCCATGAAGTGATGGGACCAGATGCCATGATCTTAGTTTTCTGAATGCTGAGTTTCAAGCCAACTTTGTCATGCTCTTCTTTAACCCTTATCAAAAGGCTCGTTAGTTTCTCTTCACTTTCTGCCCTTAGAGTGATATCATCTTCATATCTGAGGTTATTGATATTTCTCCCAGCAGTCTTGATTCCAGCTTGTGCTTCATCCAACCCAGTGTTTCTCATGATGTACTCTGCGTAGAAGTTAAATAAGCAGGGTGACAAGATACAGCTTTATTATAACTCTTTCCCAGTCAGTTGTTCAATGTCCGATTCTAACTTGCTTCTTGACCTGCATACAGGTTTCTCAGGAGGCAGGTAAGGTGGTCTGGTACTGGTGTTTCTTTAAGAATTTTCCACAGTTTGTTACGATCCACACATTCAAAGGCTTTAGCGCAGTCAATGAAGCAGAAGCAGACGTTTTTCTGGAATTCTGTTGCTTTCTCTATAATCGAACAAATGTTGGCAGTTTGCTCCCTGGTTCCTCTGCATTTTCAAAACCTAGCTTGTACATCTGAAAGTTCTAGGTTCACATTCTTTTGAAGCCTAGCTTGAAGGATTTTGAGCGTAACCTTGTTAGCATGTGAAATGAGTGCCATTGTATGGTAGTTTGAACATTCTTTGACATTACCTTTCTTTGGGATTGAAATGAAAACTGTGACCTTTTTCAGTCTTGTAGCCACTACTGAGTTTTCCAAATTTGTTGACATATTGAGTGCAACACTTTAGCAGCATCAACCTTTAGAATTTCAAATAGCTCAACTGGGATTCCGTCACCTCCACTAGCTTTGTTGGTAGTAATATTTCCTAAGGCCCCCTTGACTTCACGCTCCAGGATGTCTGGCTCTGGGTGAGTGACCACAGTGACTGGTGTACTGTTCTCTGTGTATTCCTGCCACCTCTTCTTGATATCTTTTCCTTCTATTAGGTGCGTACCATTTCTGTCCTTTATGGTGTCCATCCTTGCATGAAATGTTCCCTTGATGCCTCCAGTTTTCTTGAAGAGATCTCTAGTCTTTCCCATTGTGTTGTTTTCTTTGCATTGTTCACTTAAGAAGGGTTTCTTATCTCTTCTTGGTATTCTCTGGATCTCTGCACTCAGTTGAGTATATCTTTCCCTTTCTCCCTTGCCTTTCACTTCTCTCCTTTCCTCAGCTCTTTCTAATGTCTCCTCAGACAATCACTTAAGCTTCTTGCATTTCTTTTTCTTGGACTAGTTTGGTCACTGCCTCCTATACAATGTTACGAACCTCTTTCCAGTGATGAACCTCGTATATAAACTCATATAAAACATATGAATCTTTTTCAATAAACTCATATATGAACCTCTTTCAGTTTTATGAATCTGGTAGACACTTTCTCTACCAGATCTCATCTCGAATCCATTTGTCACCTCCACTGTATAATCATAAGGGATTTAATTTAGGTCATATCTAAATGACCTAGTCGTTTTCCCTACGTTCTTCACTTTAAACCTGAATTTTGCTATTAAGAGCTCACGACCTGAGCCACAGACAGCTCCAGGTCTTCTTTTTGCTGTCTGTGTAGAGCTTTTCCATCTTCAGCTGCAAAGAACATAATCTGATTTTGGTATTGACCATCTGGTGATGTCCGTGTGTATAGCTGTCTCTTGGTTGTTGGAAAAGGGTGTTTGCTATGACCAGCATGTTCTTTTGACAAAACTCTGTTAGCCTTTGCCCTGCTTTTGCCCTCCAAGGCAAAACTTGCCTATTATTCTGGGTGTCTCTTGGCTTCCTATTTTGTATTTCAATCCCCTGTGATGAAAAGGACATTTTTTTTTTTTTTTTTTTTTTTGGTGTTTGTTCTAGAAGGTGTAGTTCGAGAACTACAGCAGTTCTACTTCACAGAACTGTTCAGCTTCAGCTTCTTTGGCATTAGTGGTTGGGGCAGAGACTTAAGATAACACTGATATTGAACAGTTTGCCTTGGAAATGAACTTAGATTATTTTTTTTTTCCTGAGATTGCACCCAAGTACTGCATTTAGAACTCTTGTTGACTATTAAGGGCTACTTCCTTTCTCCTAAGGGATTCTAGGCCACAGTAGTAGACATAACAGTCATCTGAATTAAATTCGCCCATTCTCATCCATATTAGTTCAGTGATTCCTAAGATGTTCATTCTTGCCATCTGCTTCACCACATCCGATTTGCCTTGATTCACGGACCTGCCGTTCCAGGTTCCCATGCAAAAAAAGAGCAATAGCTCTTTACAGCGTCGGACTTGACTTTAACCATCAGACACATCCACACAACTGAGCGTCATATCCGCTTTGGTCCAGCCACTTCATTCTTTCTGGAACTAACGACTGCCCTCCACTCTTCCCCAGGAGCATATTGGACACCTTTTGATTGTGGTGCTCATCTTCGGTGTCTTATTTTCCTGCCTCATGCTGTTCGTGGGGTTCTCGCAGCAGGACTGCTGGAGTGGTTTGCCGTTCCCTCCTCCAGTGGGCCACGTTTTGTCGGAACTCTTCACCAGGACCCGTCTGTCTTGGCTGGCCCTGCACGGCATGGCCCATGGCTTCACTGAGTTACACAAGCCCCTTCACCACGACGAGTCTGTGATCCATGAAGGGGTATAGTAGGAAGGACATTTACTTTTAAGCTTCAAAGATCTGATTTTGAAGTCTACTGAAACCAGTTACTGTCTGTGTGGCTGTGGGCAACTTACTACTCAGGCTGTGTTCTTTGTCTGTAAAGTAGAATGTTATACGAGGAAGACATGGCAACCCAATGCAGTATTCTTGTTGGAGAGTCAGCATGGACAGAGGAGCTTGGTGGGCTATAGTCCATGGGGTCACAAAGAGTCGGACAAGACTGAGCGACTAAGGACACCACAGAATGTTATACTTACCTCACAGAGTTGTAATCGACGGAGTTTAACACACGTTACATGTCTTTCCAAGGGTTTGGTGCATTATGGAGTTCTTAAAAGTGTAAATTATTCTTTCCTTTGCACTCTGACTTCCCTTACCATCGCAGCACCGAAATTGGTTTTTAAAAAGTCATCTTGATGATCTAATTACCAAAGCTAACGGCCTTATCTCAATCATCCATGGTTTTCTTAGACCACTTCTGAAATATACTCCATAGGAATGAAATGATCTGATTTCTTGTTTCTTGGCTTTATAGTTCCTGATTCTCTTACGTCTGAAAGTTTCTTTACATTCCCTGCAGTGTCTCGATTTTGCTCTTTCCCCTAAACATAGCTGTTTCCTGTATCAGTTAGGATGCAAATAGGATTTAAAAACAGAAGAAGTGTATTAGCTCAGGTAATTGGCAAAGGCATAGGTAGGATTAGTTTAAAGGGCAATTTGTGCATAAGCTTGGCTTTGCTCAGTCCTCAGTCCTCAGTCAGCACAGAGGTTCTGTGTTTCCGTTTCCTCTAAACTGCCCTCCCATTTGGGTTCCTGCTCAGACTGGCTTCCCCTCTAGATTGAATCCAAGTGCTTTCCATCTTTATCTGTAGTGTGGCGACCTTTGTGCTCAGGTTTATCCTTTCATAGTTGCATGTTTCTCTTTCTGCTCCAGGCATCACATTCTGACACAACCACCAAAGACGGGAGGAAGTTTGCCCTCTCATCTCTTGATGAAGCAAGTAAACCTTTTACAGAAAGCCTGTATCAGATTTCATTTTGGCCTTATTACTTATGCCCTAGTTGCAAGGGGACTAGAAAAACCAATATCTAGCATTTCAGTCTAGGAAGAAATTAAATGAATGGCTACAGGGAAGATAACCAACATTGTCAGTGACATATATTGATAATATTGTATGGAGAAGTAAGCTTAAATGAATGAGAATTTTCAGATAGTAGTGGCATTCTTAAAGCACTGCTTATCTCAAGAGCAGGTATAAGCTGTGCTTAGGACTGAATCAGTCATTTAGATAGTCATGAATGACTAATTAAAATGGATTACTATATAAAATTAGTATATTTGAGTGGTATATCCCAGTTCTTTTAAGGTTGTTGTTAAGAACATTTACGCGTGCACTGTGAGGAATGGATACAGGTAGCAACTAACAGGGAATAGACCTGTGGTTCTTCTTGAAGATGAGTGGTGTTTGGAAATCTGTGGGTCTGGTAGAGACGAGATATACCAAGTGTCCTGTGATGTTTGCCCGCAAAACAAGAATTGTCCCTTCCAGAATACCAATAGTGCCCCTGTACACTGAAAAAACAAATGCTTTGGTTTTTTCCAAAGAATTCGCTGAGATTCCTCTGTATACTTATATTGCAAGTGACAGAAAACCAAATTCAGACTGGCTACACAGTAAAGGGCATGATTAGGTCTTGTCCTTGAACTTCATCTGGGGCTTCATCCAGTCTGAAATCATCAAGGACTTGGCTTAGTTTCTCTGGTCCTGCTCTGGCATTCCTCTTGTTTTGGTTTCGCTCTCAAGCGAGCTTATCTCATGGTAGCAAATTACTGTAGCACTTTCAGACTTAATACTCTCATTTCATATGTAAAGTAAAATGAAGCATATCTTTTGTTATTTGGTTTTGCAAGTGTTTGTTGAATGTCATCACTGTTGAAACTTCCCTGAACACCTGCCCCTAAAAGTGGATTACTTCCTCTGTTATGTTACAACTTCACAGAACTCTGTTGCATGCCATGTTCTATGGTTATTATGCTCATATGTCTCATGCATTAACTTGCCTTAATTGTCTGTGTGTTCTTAATGTGTAGAATACTCTCTGACTTAGTGGTACACAGTAACCATTTATGGATGAATGAGAGGAAGGAAGGATATGGAAAGGGGCAGAGAAACATAAGAAGTCCCCATTCCTTCCTGTTACTGAACCCTGAATTGTGAACGTTGTACTCCTACCACCAAAGTATGTGTGTAATGCTCTTGTGATTGAGAATGAATTCATTTGAAAGCTTTACTGAATTCTAGTAGTGTTCCATCATTATTTTCTCAGCAAAACTAAAACCAGTTACCATCTTTTGTTCTTTCAACAAGTATTTTTGAAAGCCTGCTATTGGCAGTCATGTGACACAATGGTAAACAAAGTAGAGCTGTGCTTCCTGAGCTTAAATATCAGCGAGGGGCATAGACATTATTCATGTGTGCACACTCAGTCGCACACACACGTCAGGGAGCTCACAGGTTTTGAAGCAGAATAAGATAGATTCAGGGGATTAAAAAGTAACAGGATACTGTAATACTTCAGGTAGTTTGGTGAGAAAAGGCTTTTTGAGAAGCCCTTTTCTGAGTGAAGTGGATTAAGCCATGGAACTATCTGGAAGGAAATGTTCGGGTAGAGCAAGCAGCAGCTTCTAACGTGGAAATGTCCTTGGCATGTTGGAAGAGCAGCATGTGGGAGGCCGTGGCTGAAGCGGGGGTGGGGGGTGTGTGGCAGGGCAGGTCAGAGGGTAGGTGTGGGCAGGGTAGACCAAGGGGAGTTCTGAAGGTCATTTAAGGACTTGATTTTATTAGCTAGAAAGTCTGGAGAAGGCAATGGCACCCCACTCCATTACTCTTGCCTGGAAGATCCCATGGATGGAGGAGCCTGGTGGGCTGCAGTCCCTGGGGTCGTGAAGAGTCAGACACGACTGAGAGACTGCTCTTTCACTTTTCACTTTTGTGCTTTGGAGAAGGAAATGGTAACCCACTCCAGTGTTCTTGCCTGGAGAATCCCAGGGATGGGGGAGCCTGGTGGGCTGCCGTCTATGGGGTTGCACAGAGTTGGACACGACTGAAGCGACTTAGCAGCAGCAGCAGCTAGCTAGAAAGTCACTCAGTCGTGTCTGACCTTTGTGACCCCATGGACTGTACCAGGTCTCCCACATTGCAGGCGGATTCTTTATCAGCTGAGCCACAGGGAAGCCCCAAGGGAACTTCCCTGGTGGCTCAGATGGTAAAAGCATCTTCTTGCAATGCAGGAGACCCGGCTTTGATCCCTGGGTGGGGAAGATCCTCTGGAGAAAGAAACAGCAACTCTCTCCAGTACTCGTGCCTGGAAAATTCCGTGGATGGAGGAGCCTCGTAGGCTACAGTCCATGGGGTCGCAAAGAGCTGGACACAGCTGAGGGGCTTCACTTTCACTTTTCACTTTCTAGCCAGAAAATTGGAGATGATATATCTTTGGAAATCTAATTATTATTTTTAAGTTATATTATTTTAAGTACTAATTATGATTAAAGTTCTCTCTGTGCTAAGTAACTAGCATATGATAGACTTAACACAATTTAAATGTTAAATAATTTATCTGAATAAAATGGTACTGAGATAAAAGTTGAAATTTTAAAGTTACCCTTTGAAGGAACTTTTTAAAATATTTAGGATACTTTACTTAGGTTTGTGATTATTTTCTTCAGCTCTTATGTACCCCATTACTAAAGTTTTCTGTAGTCATTAAAGAAAATTCAGGAAATGCAGAAGTACAGATGACATTCATAAGCTCAACATATGAAGAAAACCAGTTGAGTTTTCGTCTCTCCCAACCCTTCCCTCCCGCTTTCAGTACCCTCTGTCCCTCTCTTCTTCCCTCTGTCTTTCACTTTCTTCTTTGTGCCTATGACTTTTTCCCCCTGTTACAGTGTAAACATGTGTATATGTCTAATTTTTTAAAAATTAGGTTATATTCATTTCTTGGAATATTTGATAAATCTTATTTTTATTGACTGTATAATCCCATTGTAAAAATTATTTTTCTTAATTGTTTCCTGGAGTTGGTTAGTTAGTTTAGGTTTTCTATTTTATCATCATGTGGGCAGTGAATGTCTTAACACATGGATTTTTTTCTCTTTGTCTTTTTCCTTAGAATGGAATGATTGGCACTGGAGTAATGTAATGGAATAAGGTTTCATCTTAGACATTGTTAAGGTTCATGATACATGTTGCCACATTGTACCATGTCTTGTAAGCCCAATAAATGTTAACTGGTTTGAAAGTAACGGTAGCTGGGTGGTGGTGGGGAGGTGAGGACCTACGGAGTTGCCAAGCTTGAGTGATAGGCTAGGTTAGCCTTTTATTTCCAAATATTTCTTTCTTTTTTATCTTTAATATATATTTCAAGGTGTATATAAAAGCACCATGGAGAACTTTACATGTTACTGCAAACACACAAACACACATGAACTTATTGCTCAGGTCAAGACGCACAGCGCTGCCGCCACCCCAGAGCTCCTGCCCTTCTGGTTCCCGGTCTCCAAGAGGAAGCTTTCAGCATTTCCCTCCAGGCCTGTTTGCTCAAGTTCGTTTTGTTTTGTTTCTGTGAAACCCTTCATCATGTTTAAAGAAGTTCCCTTCTGTACCGGTTTACTAAGAATTTTGTGTTTTGTTCTGTTTGTTTGAATTTAATGCTTTTTTTGTTGTTGTTGCAGCTTTTCATTACTGTATGACTTTTCTCCTTCACTATGTTAATATATTGAATTACATATTATTTAAAATCTTAAACCTAACCTGATTTCTGAGGTAAACCTAATTTGGTTTTACAGTATTACTCTTTTTATGTATTTCTGGATTCAGTTTGATATTCTGTTAATAGTTTTGTATCAGTGAGGTGGCCTATATTGTCCTTGTCAGGATTTGAAATCAGCGGTTATCTCATACTAGCCTTATAAAATGAGCTGACCCTCATTTTCTATTCTGAAAAAGTTTAAGTAGGACTGAATTGTTCCATTAAATTTCTGTGAGAATCTGGCCGAGAAGCCATCTGGGCTGGTAATTTTCTTTGTGGAAAGATTTTTAATTACTCCTTTGATTTTTAATTTTTAACCTTCTCAGATTTTCTGTTGATTATTTTGGTAGTTTTCCCCCTAAGAAGTTGTCCTTTTCATCTAAACTTTTTAAATTTACTAGCATAAAATTATTTATAATAAATATTAGTATCCGTTTAATGGTTGCAGTAAAGAATTATCTTATTGTATCTGTTATAGGCTAAAACTACCTTCTGTTTTTCCTCATTCAGTCTCCCTGGGAATTTAGTAGTCATTCAAAGGTACCAAATTTTGAATCTTGCTGATTCCTTTTCTTTTTATTATATATTTGTTCTCTATTGCATTGATTTCCGCTCTTTATTTCCTTCCTTCTACTTTTTGGGATTTACTTTCTTGTTCTTTTGCTAACTTCTTGTAGATCACTACTTTTCAGCATTTCTCCCTTTTAAATATATGCATTTAAGGCTGAGCATTTCCCTCTAAGTACTGTTTCAGCTAGCAACATTACTCAAATTTTAATATATAATACTTTTATAATTCACTTTAAAATGGTTTCTAATTTTCACTGGTATCTACTTTAACACTTGGATAATTTGAATGTATTATATTTCTCGATTTCTGAACACATGGAGATTTTCTAGTTGTTTTCAAATGTCTTTTATTTCTAACAACATAAGGTATGTCATCAGAGAACGCTTAACAACATAGCAATGTCATCAGAGAACAATCTCAGTGTTTCAAAGGTCTGTGATTTCAGACCTTTAACATTTGAGATCTGCACTGTGGCCCCAGTATATTATTTTTTCCCTATAGCTATTGAATGTGGTGTTCTAATATATTTACATTGGATCTTGCTGGTTAATTCCGTATTTCAAATCTTCAGGGTCATAAGTGACCTTTTGTTTGCTTGTATCAATTACACAGACAAGAGTGTATTAAAATATCCCGTTTACCACTGTAGATATTTCCCCTTGTATTCTCTCAGCTTTTGCTTTATTTATTTGAGACATTGCTAGTAGATGAACATATATATATACACTGTGCTTGGTTGCTCAGTCATGTCTGACGCTTTGCAACCCTTTAGACTGTAGCCCTCCGAACTCCCCTGTCCTTGGGATTTTTTAGGCAAGAATACTGGAGTGGGTTGCCATTTCCTTCTCCAGGGGATCTTCTCGACCCAGGGATTGAACCCACATCTCCTGTGTCTCATGCGTTGCCAGCAGATTCTTCCCCTGCTGAGCCATCAGGGAAGCCTAGTATTTGGATAGAAATGTGTAATAGTTATATCTGCTTAGTGACTTACTGTTACGAAGTATTCCACTTTTATTCTGAAAGTGCTTTTTGCATGAAGGTCTAGTTTGTCTGGGATGGATATAACAACACCAGTTTTCTTTTTATTGTTTTCTAAGGCTGATCTACACACGTGGTTTTAAAAAATCATATTCTGCTTTTATGTTATCAAAGCCTGATTGTTTCTTGTTGTATCATCTTGGGTGTTTCTAGCATTGTAACATGTAACTTGCTTCAAATGTAGGCACTAATAAGATACTGAGATAATGTCTTACTTGGTTGAATTTAAAAAGTAATGAGCATGATTTTGAATAAGTACTGAAGTTGTTTTAGGTTTCTCTTATTTTAAACGTTAAAAAATGTAGTTTTGTCAGGAAGAGACTTAAAGATTTATATTCTTGAGCAGATATTACCGGCGTGCAGTATACATATCAAAACCTGCAAGAGAAAACGAAATGAAAATAAATATGCTGTCCCTGTCTCTTCCCTGGTGGCTTAGACGGAAAAGAACCTGCCTGCAATGCAGGAGACCCTGCTTCAGTTCCTGGGTTGGGAAGACACCCTGGAAAAGGAATGGCAACCCACTCCAGTATTCTTGTCTGGAGAATTTCCTGCACAGAGGAGTCTGGTGGGCTATAGTCCATGGGGGTCACAGAATCAGACACAACTGAACGACTCACACTTTGACTTTTCATCCCTGTCTCTTAGTTACACATGTCCCCTCCACAGAAGCAATCACTGTGTGATTAACACAGGTAACAGTGTAATCACTGTGACCAGTTTCTTGATTAGCTTTTCACACTGTAGTCCACAGAAACCCAAATTTTGCAAATTCAGCTTGTTAGGTGGGCAAATATATACACTACTGTGGTAAACTCTAATTTGTGTCTTCATCACAAGGTAGCATTCTAGAACATGCATTTTAAATCATAATGATAACTCTCATTCAAGCTCCAGAACAGTTTTTTTTTTACTTCAAAAGTTACAAAGCAGATACTGGAAGAGGATAAACAGCTTTCTGCTTCAGTCTGATTAGCCAGTCCTTCAGTTTCGAAATCCTACTGGTTTGGGCTTTAACAGAAGTGGTCCCGTGGTTAAGATAATTGGGGAAATTCTGACAAGGATGGCTCATTTGCTAGTTATTCAAGGGGGTGGTTAGGAGGAATTTCTGTTATGGATTACAGTAAGGTGAAAGAATCTGTGTATTTTGCTTATTCTCTGTCTACATGAGCAACAAGTGCTGAGTAGGGCTAGAGGATCGGCTTCCGGGGTCATTCACTCACTCATCTGGCTGGCAAGTTGGTAGTCATTGTAAGGACACTCAGGTAACCTTATGGAAAGGCCATCCTGGGACCCAAATGTTGACCTTTCCATAAGGTTACCTGAGTGGCCTGAGTGTCCTGATAACCCAGAGGCTGGCTCCACAGTAAGCAATCCAAGGGACCAGGGTAGAAGCCACAGTGTCTTACAGTGACGTAGCCTCAGAAGTCACACGCTTCTGCAATGTTTTATTGGTCACTCATGTGTGCTTAGTCATGTTCAATTCTTTGTGACCCTGTGAACAGTAGCCCAGCAGGCTCCTTTGCTCTTGGGATTCTCCAGGCAAGAATACTGGAGTGGGTTGCCATGTCCTCTTCCAGGGGATCTTCTGACCCAGGGACCGAATTCGAGTCTCCTGCGTCTCCTGCATTGGCAGGTGGATTCTTCACCGCTGAGCCACTGGGAAGCCACTGGTCACTCAGGTCAGCTCTGTTCAGCATAGGTGAACACTGTGCTAAAGCTTGCATATCAGAATTTAAAGATTTTTAAGGATAGTCTTTGAAAGTGGCTCTGGTGCCACTCCCCATTTAAATAAGCATTGGATCAGCGATCTTACAACTGCTGTTTTTGGTAATCTCAAGGTGAATTTATTCAAAAAAGTAATGCTTTTAGGGTGCTGCATACTTTTCTATTATGCATTGCTCAGGAAAATGCCTGTTTGATTGCCAACGTTTTCACAGTGATTTATTTTTTGTTGTATTTGATGCCTGATAAGAACAACATTCACGTAATCTGGGAATATCTAAAGAATTAGTATTCTGGCTTCCTCTTAGAAATTGTAGAATACATCCTCGAGCTTTAATGTGGTGCTGAGATCTTGCCTGCCTTATCTATTGATGTTACTGCTTTAATCTAGCCATTGGATCCAGGTGTCATTCAGAACCCTCACTGTATATAGGGCGTTTTTATTCAGAAAATAATGAATTCTGACTATACTCTTCACAAAATAAGGTGGTGTGAGTGGTAAAGAACCCACCTGCCAGGGCAGGATATGTAAGATACGTAGGCTCAATCCCTGGGTTGGGAAGATCCCCTGGAGGAGGACATGGCAACCCACTCCAGCATTCTTGCCTGGAGAATCCAATGGACAGAGGAGCCTGGTGGGTTACTGTCCATAGGGTCGAAAGAGTCAGACGCGACTGAAGTGACTTAGCACATACATACTCAGGCTGCTGTAATAGTGTGGAAGAGCAAGGCTGCCCCTGTAAGGGAAGAAAAAAAAAATTGTCCCTGTATTCTTTGTGACAGAAATCTTCAGAGGAGTAGGTATTTGAAGATTTAAGTCTCATAGGGAGAGGGCCAGGAAATTTGTGAATCAGGTATCTGTTTATTTTAAATGTATCCAAGTGAAATATCAGATAGATAGTTGGATATTCACAGAAGAGGGTTAGGATTTAAATTTGAGATTTAACATCATTCAGTTCAGTTCAGTCACTCAGTCGTGTCCGACTCTTTGCGACCCCATGAACTGCAGCACGCCAGGCCTCCCTGTCCATCGCCAACTCCTGGAGTCCACCCAAACCCATGTCCATCGAGTCAGTGATGCCATCCAACCATCCCATCCTCTGTCTTCCCCTTCTCCCCCTGCCCCCAATCCCTCCCAGCATCAGGGTCTTTTCCAATGAGTCAACTCTTTGCATGAGGTGGCCAAAGTACTGGAGTTTCAGCTTCAGCATCAGTCCTGCCAATGAACAGCCAGGGCTGATCTCCTTTAGGATGACCTGGTTGGATCTCCTTGCAGTCCAAGGGGCTCTTCAGGAGTCTTCTCCAACACCACAGTTCAAAAGCATCAATTTTTCGGCGCTCAGCTTGCTTTATAGTCCGACTCTCACATCCATACATGACCACTGGAAAAACCATAGCCTTGACTACGCGGACCTTTGTTGGCAAAATAATGTCTTCTTTTTAATAGGCTGTCTAGGTTGGCCATAACTTTCCTTCCAAGGCGCAAGCGTCTTTTAATTTCATGGCTGCAATCACCATCTGCAGTGATTTTGGAGCCCCCCAAAATAAAGTCAGCCACTGTTTCCACTGCTCCCCCATCTATTTGCCATGAAGTGATGGGACCAGATGCCATGATCTTAGTTTTCTGAATGTTGAGCTTTAAGCCAACTTTTTCACTTTCATCAAGAGGCTCTTTAGTTCTTCCTCACTTTCTGCCATAAGGGTGGTGTCATCTGCATGTCTGAGGTTATTGACGTTAAAGCCTTGGGAGTAGGTGAGAAAACAGGAGAGAAAGCAGTCCTGGTACAAGTCCTCAGGCACTCATGTTTTAGAAGACGCCTGAAGAGACAAAACAAACCAATAGAGGAAATCAGAGGGAGGAGGAAAGCCAGAAGAACAAGTAGAGGACAAGAGAAGACATCTACTTCAAGTAGAAGAGAGTGGTCTGCTTGGTCTAATGTTCCTGAAGAGGTTACTGTACTAAGATGAGGCAATGGAATTAGGCCACTGGGTAGTCATCACTGACCTTGACAATTGAGTTTCAGGAGATTGTTTAGGATTAGGGTGGGTTAAAGAGTAAATTAAAGGTGAGAAAATAGAGATAGGAAAAGAAGGCCACTAGATGAAGAAGTTTTGCTGTGAGTAGAACAAAGAAATGGTCATATCTAATTGGTGGGGCGGGGGAGGTGAAGGGGAGCTGAGGTCAGGAGAGGAATTTCCTGGCCCAGAGATCGAAACCAGGTCTCCTGCATTGCAGTCAGATTCTTTACCATCTGAGCTATCGGGAAGTCCTGAGGAATTTCTTAAGATGTGTAATAATAAGATGTGTAATAATAGAGCACATTTGTTCATGATAGTGGTTCAGTAGAAGAGGAGAAACTGACTATACGGGAGAGAGAGAGGTTAGTCAGTGGTTTTCTTGCAAAGACAGGAGTAGTTGGACTCCATGCCCACGTTAGGGTATTGATCTTTGATAGAAGCAGTGCTGCTTTTTCTATTTTAATAGAAGAGAAGCAGTGTAGAAGCACTACAATTCTACCGATCTTACGGGACTTGGCAAAGAAAGTTTTTTTAAAGATTTATGAAGTAAATATAAGTTTCAGTTTTAAAAATATTTGTTAATGTGGTGTATTACGTTGATCGATTTGCGGATATTAAAGAATCCTTGCATTCCTGGGATAAAGCCCACTTGGTCATGGTGTATGATTTTTTTAATATGTTGTTGGATTCTGTTTGCTAGAATTTTGTTAAGGATTTTTGCATCTATGTTCATCAGTGATATTGGCCTGTAGTTTTCTTTTTTTGTGGCATCTTTGTCTGGTTTTGGAATTAGGGTGATGGTGGCCTCATAGAATGAGTTTGGAAGTTTACCTTCTTCTGCAATTTTCTGGAAGAGTTTGAGTAAGATAGGTGTTAGCTCTTCTCTAAATTTTTGGTAGAATTCAGCTGTGAAGCCATCTGGTCCTGGGCTTTTGTTTGCTGGAAGATTTCTGATTACAGTTTCGATTTCCTTGCTTGTGATGGCTCTGTTAAGATCTTCTATTTCTTCCTGGTTCAGTTTTGGAAATTTATACTTTTCTAAGAATTTGTCCATTTCATCCAAGTTGTCCATTTTACTGGCATAGAGCTGCTGGTAGTAGTCTCTTATGATCCTTTGTATTTCAGTGTTGTCTGTTGTGATCTCACCCTTTTCATTTCTTGTTTTGTTAATTTGGTTCTTCTCTCTTTGTTTCTTAATGAGTCTTGCTAATGGTTTGTCAATTTTGTTTATTTTTTCAAAAAACCAGCTTTTAGCTTTGTTGATTTTTGCTATGGTCTCTTTAGTTTCTTTTGCATTTATTTCTGCCCTAATTTTTAAGATTTCTTTCCTTCTGCTAACCCTGGGGTTCTTCATTTCTTCCTTCTCTAATTGTTTTAGGTGTAGAGTTAGGTTATTTATTTGGCTTTTTTCTTGTTTCTTGATGTGTGCCTGTAATGCTATGAACCTTCCCCTTAGCACTGCTTTTACAGTGTCCCATAGGTTTTGGGTTGTTTTGTTTTCATTTTCATTTATTTCTATACATACTTTGATTTCTTTTTTGATTTCTTCTATGATTTGTTGGTTATTCAGAAGCGTGTTATTTAGCCTCCATATGTTGGAATTTTTAACAATTTTTTTCCTGTAATTGAGATCTAATCTTACTGCACTGTGGTCAGAAAAGATGACTGGAATGATTTCAATTTTTTTGAATTTTCCAAGACCAGATTTATGGCCCAGGATGTGATCTATTCTGGAGAAGGTTCCGTGTGCACTTGAGAAAAAGGTGAAGTTGATTGTTTTGGGGTGAAATGTCCTATAGATATCAATTAGGTCTAGCTGGTCCATTGTATCATTTAAGGTTTGTGTTTCCTTGTTGATTTTCTGTTTAGTTGATCTATCCATGGTTGTGAGTGGGGTATTAAAGTCTCCCACTATTATTGTGTTACTATTAATTTCCTCTTTCATACTCGTTAGTGTTTGCCGTACATATTGCGGTGCTCCTATGTTGGGTGCATATATATTTATAATTGTTATATCTTCTTCTTGGATTGATCCTTTGATCATTATGTAGTGACCTTCTTTGTATCTATATTGAAAGAAGGAATTAAATTTGTTAGTTTGCCTTGATTTTCCTTTCTCTCTTTCACTTTTATAGTGTTAAGTGTTCATGTTGAACTCTTACTGTGATTCATTCTCTCAATCCCTAAAATGAATCTGTGTATTAGATCTACTCTGAGTAGTGCAAGTGACCCAGAGGTTTCTGATTTGATTGACACAATCCAGTAATGCCAGGTAGATTTGGTTTTGTCATTTTACTTAAGAATAAATTTGGATTGTTTACCCTGTAATAGAAAACATTTATCTTCAGATACTCAGAAATGAAATAATTTCATAGGCTATACATTGCCTTACATGCTAAAATTCAGCATAAAGCAGGAGGGAGGGACGACATTAAAAAAAGCAGGAAATGGTAGTATTAGGCAATGCTATCTTCAGTATATCGGGTATTGAAAAGGTCATTGTTTTCTCATCCAAGGTAAGAACTTGAGGATACCGTGTAAGAATAAAAGTCTTGACCCAAGTATTTGGTTTGAGGTTCTAATAAATAAACATCATTGTTACGCCATAAATTTATTCTTGCATATGCAGTAGATTTTGTCTTTAATGTCAATTTAAAAATTGGACTTTTTCTTATCAAATCAAATGTATTTCCAGGGCTCTTTTGTGTGCTATAAACTGATAAAATGATTGGCCAAGTGATCTAAGTATTTTAAATGTTAAGGTGATGGTAGTTTTAATTGTGTTTTGGAAAAAAGGCTATTTTTTAAAAACTCATTCTGTGTGCTCCTTTTTCTTGAATTCACAGTGATACCGTAAACATTTGGTGCTGTTTTGGTAATTTAAGTCCCTGAACTCTTTAGTGTTGACATCTCATCTTTATGGAGGAGGGTTTCTAAGTTTGTATTGTAAATTGTACCTTTGGGAGCAGTGTTATAGCTGTTTTAGGTTTTTAGTAAAGATCAAAGCTGAAAACATTAAACAAGACAACAAGACATGATTTTAAAAAGACACATGGGGAGACATAAAATTCTGCTTTAAACATTTATTAAAAAAAAATTAATCAGAATTTGATTTTTTTTTCCCCAGACGAAAGATTGCTTAAAACATTGGATGACCAGAAAGTGGAATTTTATCAGATTAGAGCACATTAAGAATTTAGAAAAAACGTTTCCTTTACTAACGAGGAGATGTTTGAATATTTTTTAATTTGGTAAAATGATTGTCAGAGGTGATTTTTTAGTTCTTTGTCTTATTAAAAACATAAATTAGTAAGTATGCTGTCAAAATTGTCAAAATAAGACTAATTAAAACAATTAAGTTTATTATAGAGTGTAAAATTTTGTGTTTTTTTTTTTTCCTGTTGTTATGTTTTTCAATTGAAAAAGTCTTTGGTCATTAGTTTTAACTATAAATTAGTAGTATATGCATATAATGCTTGGTTATTTCTTCTCTAAAGTAAGAAATATCAACTGGTTCTATTAACTTTTGTAAATCTTGCCATAATCATGTATCCTTCCTTATTTGAAATGTCTGTATTTTTCATTGCCTATAAGAAGATGTCTAAAGTTTTTAGCCTACCAGACAAAATGTAAAACTGCCCTAAAATTCCTAAATATCTTTAAAGGCTACTTCTCTTGCTACTTTCTCTCTGAACTCATTCTTGATTGCCTAGCCAGAAATTATCAAATCTCTCATCCTTTGGTACAGATGTTACCTCGTATTAAAACTTTTCTTGTGCACATTTGTAAGTTGATATCTTACTCCTCTTTGTATCATCTACATTCATACATTCAGCAGTGTTATTGGATGTCTGCTGTGCCCCAAACACTGTTGTAGGTGTGAAGGCAACAGCAGTGCATGAGAATCCAGGTCCCTATCCTCATGAAATTTATGTTCTAGTTTGGGAATGATAATGAGGGAGACAAAATTAAATAAACAGATAGATGCCTAGAGCCTTTTAGATGTTAAATGTTTTGAGGAGAAAACAGTGTATATGATAGAAGGTTTAAGGACAGTACCAGTGTTGATTTGATGGCGATGGAAGATCTCTTTGAAGATGTGACATTTATGCCAAAGCTGAACGATAACAGTGGAGCAGTCATTTGAAGATTTGGGAGCAGAGTTCTCGAACTGAAAGACACACAGTGCAAAGGCATTAGAGAGAGGAAAGAACGGGGGAGGTGGGGAAGAGGGTGGGAATGGAAGCAGGAGGTAGGTTATACAGTCTTGTAAGCAGAGGTAAGGGATTTGAAATTTATTCTAATTTAATTTCGAAGCCTGAGAATTGTTGTTTAGTCGATAAGTTGTGTTTGACTTTGCAACCCCATAGACTGTAGCCCATCAGGCTCCTCTGTCTGTGGGATTTCCCAGGCAAGGCTACTGAAGTGGCTTGCCATTTCCTTCTCCAGGGCATCTTCCCCACACAGGGATCAAACCTGCATCTCCTACATTGGCAGGCGAGTTCTTTACTACTGAGCCACCAGGGAAGCCCCGCATTTACGGGTTCATGTGATTACATTGGGCCCACTCAGGGCCACCCTCCCCCTCCTTTATTGAGAGTGTACTATACAACCAGCACAGTACTAGGCACTGATGTGTATTGCTGAGCAAGCAAAGATTTTAATCCAAAAGCCACATAAAAACAAGACGGAAGTGACCTCCATTCTCAAGGAAAGTCCATGTCAAAATGTCCAGGACCATAGTGCTCTGGAATTGGCCTACTTGAATCATAGGAGTTTGACTGTGGTTGTAAGAGTTATTCCTTACAAGTTACAAGGTAACTTTCTCATGTCTCTCAGTTCAGCTCAGTTCAGTCACTCGGTCGTGTCTGACTCTGTGCGACCCCATGAACTGCAGCACACCAGGCCTTCCTGTCCATCCCCAAATCCCAGAGTCCATCCAAACCCATGTCCATCGAGTTGGTGATGCCATCCAACCATCTCATCCTCCATCGTCCCCTTCTCCTCCTGCCCTCAGTCTTTCCCAACATCAGGGTCTTTTCAAATGAGTCAGCTCTTCACATCAGGTGGCCAAAGTATTGGAGTTTCAGCTTCAGCATCAGTCCTTCCAATGAACACCCAGGACTGATCTCCTTTAGGATGGACTGGTTGGATCTCCTTGCAGTCCAAGGGACTCTCGAGTCTCCTCCAGTACCACAGTTCAAAAGCATCAATTCTTCGGTGCCCAGCTTGCTTTATAGTCCAACTCTCACATCCGTACATGACCACTGGAAAAACCATAGCCTTGACTAGACGGACCTTTGTTGACAAAGTAATGTCTCTGCTTTTTAATATGCTGTATAGGTTGGTCATAACTTTCCTCCCAAGGAGTGAGCGTCTTTCAATTTCATGGCTGCCATCACCATCTGCAGTGACTTTGGAGCCCAGAAAAATAAAGTCAGCCACTGTTTCCTCATCTGTTTGTCATGATGTGATGGGACCGGATGCCATGATCTTCATTTTCTGAATGTTGAGCTTTAAGCCAGCTTTCTCACTCTCCTCTATTTCACTTTCATCAAGAGACTCTTTAGTTCTTCTTCACTTTCTGTCATAAGGGGGTATCATCTGCATATCTGAGGTTATTGATATTTCTCCCGGCAGTCTTGATTCCAGCTTGTGCTTCCTCCAGCCCAGCATTTCTCATGATGTACTCTGCACATAAGTTAAATAAGCAGGGTGACAATGTACAGCTTTGACATACTCCTTTTCCTATTTGGAACCAGTCTGTTGTTCCATGTCCAGTTCATTTTTTGTTTGTTTGTTGTTTTTTGGTTTTTTCCATGTCCAGTTCTAACTGTTGCTTCCTGACCTGCATACAGGTTTCTCAACAGGCAGGTCAGGTGGTCTGGTATTCCCGTCTCTTTCAGAATTTTCCTGTTTGTTGTGATCCACACAGTCAAAGGCTTTGGCAAGTCAACAAAGCAGAAATAGATGTTTTTCTGGGACTCTCTTGCTTTTTCGGTGATCCAGCAGATGTTGGCAATTTGATCTCTGGTTCCTCTGCCTTTTCTAAAACCAGCTTGAACATCTGGAAGTTCACGGTTCACGTATTGCTGAAGCCTGGCTTGGAGAATTTTGAGCATTACTTTACTAGCGTGTGAGATGAGTGCAATTGTGTGGTCGTTTGAGCATTCTTTGGCATTGCCTTTCTTTGGGGTTGGAATGAAAACTGACCCTTTCCAGTCCTGTGGCCACTGCTGAGTTTTCCAAATTTGCTGGCATACTGAGTGCTGCACTTTGACAGCAAGCATCATCTCTTAGGATTTGGAACAGCTCAACTGGAATTCCATCACCTCCACTAGCTTTGTTCATAGTGAGACTTCCTCAGGCCCATTTGACTTCGGACTCCAGGATGTCTGGCTCTAGGTGAGTGATCACACCATCGTGATTATGTGGGTTATGAAGATCTTTTTTCTCATGTCACTACATGGTTCTTTATTGCATCCATACTGGTCTTAACTAAAGCAGATATTTTCAATGCCAGCATTGGATAAATGTCAGCCAAACAGAGCCAAAACAAACTTTGCCATTGTTCTGAGCTTTAGGGCAAGGGTCACAGTGCTCTGGGGCTCATCTTCCCCATGTAAGCTCATTCTTTAGAGTGTGTTCCTTCTTTAGGGTTGCAGGCTACCATATGGCATGCAGAGAAAGTGCCAAACGAGTGACAGTGAATCTTGTCTCCTTTTTTTTAAAGTCTGCTAATTAATAACTTTAGTTAACATCTGCCAAGTCCTTCTTACCATGTAATATAGCGTATTCACTACCGTAACACCAGGGCATACATGTTTGACGTCTTTAATATCATATAAGAGCAGTGAAGCAGAATTAACTCTGACAGAGTTAATTTTTGAGTCATTCCAGTTTTTAAATTTCTTTTACCTTTACTTATATGCCTACCTTCAAGGATTACCTTGATAGTGACGCCTGATAGATTAGCCATACTCCATAAGACAACCCGAAACTGTTTATCTTTAGTTTTAGTTATTTAACTAACTGAACATAAAAATGTGGAAATGCCTCTTGCATTTAAAGAGATTTTGTTCTAGATATCTTCCAGAGAAAGCTGTGGTTACTCATTGATAAAAAGTTGTGGGTCAAGAGAATTTATTGATACTGCCTAAGCTGTTTGAGATTTTTTGTTTTCACTTATTCTGATTATTTAAAAGATGTATTCACTCAATAAATGTTTATTGAGCAGCGCTAGGTGCTAGGATGATAATAACTGAACACGTAACTTCTTTTGGTAATTAATTAATTTATTTCAATTGGAAGCTAATTACTTTACAGTGTTGTAGTGTGTTTTGCAGCACATTGACATGAATCAGTCATGGGTGTACATGTATCCCCCATCCTGAACCCCCCTCCCACCTCCCTCCCCATCCCATCCCTCTGGGTCATCCCAGTGCACCAGCCCTGAGCACCGTGCCTCATGCATCAAGCCTGTCCGGGTGATCTGTTTCACATATGATAATATACATGTTTCAATGCTATTCTCTCAAATCATCCCACCCTCGCCTTCTCCCCCAGAGTCCAAAAGTCTGTTCTTCACGCATGTGTCTCTTTGGCTGTCTCGCATATAGATAGGGTCATCGTTACCGTCTTTCTAAATTCCATGTATATGCGTTAGTACACTGTATTGGTGTTTTTCTATCTTCACTCTGTATAAATAGGCTCCAGTTTCATCCACCTCATTAGAACTGATTCAAATGCATTCTTTTTAATGGCTGAGTAACATTCCACTGTATATATGTACCACAGCTTTCTTATCCGTTCGTCTGCCGATGGACATCTAGGTTGCTCCCATGTCCTGGCTATTGTAAACAGTGCTGCGATGAACATTGGAGTTACATATGTCTCCTTCAATTCTGGTTTCCTTGGTGTGTATGCCTAGCAGTGGGATTGCTCGGTCGTATGGCAGTTCTATTTCCAGTTTTTTAAGGAATCTCCACACTGTTCTCCACGGTGGCTGTACTAGTTTGCATTCCCACCAACAGTGAAAAGACAGCCTTCAGAATGAGAGAAAATAATAGCAAACAAAGCAACTCGCAAAGAATTAATCTCAAAAACATACAAGCAACTCCTGCAGCTCAGTTCCAGAACAATAAAAGACCCAATCAATAAATGGGCCAAAGAACTAAACAGACATTTCTCCAAAGAAGACATACAGATGGCTAACAGACACATGAAAAGATGCTCAACATCACTCATTATCAGAGAAATGCAAATCAAAACCACAATGAGGTACCATGTCACGCTAGTCAGAATGGGTGCTATCCAAGAGTCTGCAGGCAATAAGTGCTGGAGAGAGTGTGGAGGAAAGGGAACCCTCTTACACTGTTGGTGGGAATGCAAACTGAACACGTAACTTTTTAGGAATCATGAGACTCTGAAGGAGAAACAAGCTGCTCTGGGAGATAACACAGTCATCGTTTAGTAACTGTGAGTGGTTGGTTCTGAGACCTTGGAGGATATCAAAACCCAGAGATGCTCAAGTCCCTTTTATTAATATAAAACAGTATAGTATTTACATATAGTCTACATATATCCCTCCCATTATACTTTAAGTCGTCTCTGGTGGTTTGTTATAATAACCTTGTAAGTGCTATGTAAGTAGTTGCCAGGCTGCTTGGCAAATGCAAGTTTTGTCTTTTGGAACTTTCCCCAGATCTTTTCTGTATATTTTTGACCCGTGGCTGGTTGAATCCACAGTGGTTGAATGGAGAACCCAAGGATACAGAGCACCTACTGTACGTATATCTAGGTAGGTGGTCTAGCATGATCTGCTCATGAGGATTTGACCAACACTGGCTTGCCACTTCACTGTGGGTGGACCTGAATTAACCTTGAAATTTCTTTGAGCGTCAGTTTTCTATGTATGTGAATAGTAATCTTTAATTGGAGTTCCTGTGCCCTTTTGCAGTAGCACTAGCAATTTTGAATTAATTTGTATTAAGAAAGGCTCCCCCACAATTTATATATGTACCTGAATCTGCCTTTGGCTCCCTTACTTTTCTTCTCCTTCAAATGTGATGATTTCAAATTGTGTCCAAACTAGAGGTACTTAACTTTTGGAGGAAAAAATACAGAAATAATGTGTGTTAGTTGGTAGAAGTGTTATAAAATTTAGAAAAATCACGATTTTTATCATTTCTACACCCAGGGAAGACCCTTGACATTTTAGTGATCTTTCAGTCTTCTCTGTGCACATACATAGTTCATTTAAAAAAAGACAAGGCTAGTTGGCTAGATAGTATCATATTACAAATACAGTATGTATTTAACTTTAATTCATAATTATTATGATCACTGTAATTTAATAAGTTTATATAATTATTAGATTATATAAATTATACAACTATCATAATTTATATAATTTAACAAAATATTTATAATATATGTTATCTAGTTATAAATATTTGTGTATTAATAATTTGATAATTCTGCATTTTCACTTAATGCCACATGAATTACATAATACAATTGTATCTAATTATCTTCTATGACATAATTTAATTTTGTTAAGGTTGGAATGATGCATTTCTCAAATGTTTGGTAGAAGGTGTTTATAAAGCCATTTGAATCTGGTATTTTTGTGTGTGTTGGACAGAGGAAAGGGGAAACATTTAAACTCCTCTAGCTTTCAGTAGTTGTAGAACTATTAAGATTATCTATTTCTTTCTTGAGTCAATTCCCCCCACCTTTAAACTGTGTTCACTTTATATATTTGGGATCTTGTCTGTCTCTAATATTCAATCTTTTAAAGAAACTAACCTTTTGCTCTGATCTTCAAACTTTACAAAAACGTATACAATGAAAAGGAAGGCATCTTCTCAGCAGAGCTGAGACCTTTCCAGAGGCAGTCAGTGTACTTTTTCTCAATGACATTTTTATCTTTTTACAACCCTTTTATTTTTTACTAAAACAGGATGAACAGTATGAGACGTAGTGATCAGTACTCTCTTGTTTTCTCTCTTCTTTTTGTTTGTTTGTACATCAACCTCATTTTTAATGCCAGTGTAATATTCCACTTCATGGATGTATCCTGTTTAATTAAAAGTAGTTATGCTTTTTTCCCAGTAAAAACCTGTCCCATTTGTTTGATATAACCTAAGAACTTGATTTATTAACCCTATTGTAGTAATAGACATAATCATTTCAGAGGTCCAACAAGCCTTCCATGTGCCTTACCCTTTCACAAATAAGTTGAAATTAAAATGTTCGTTGCTCTATAATAGCCTCCTTGGAAGAGGGTATGTTCCATTTAAGTATTTTTAATTACAAACACAACTCTCTTCTGTAATTTAAATGCCATGTGATGTTGTTAGCACTTGAACCCCTGTTTCTTCTATAACTTACCCTAATGTGCAGTTTGAGAGATAGGTGCCGTCTTCTGCTTCCTCATGGCTGCCCTTGCCACTTATTTATTTATTTATTTTTCATTTATTTTTATTAGTTGGAGGCTAATTACTTTACAGTATTGTAGTGGGTTTTGTCATACATTGACATGAATCAGCCATGGATACACATGTGTTCCCCATCTCGATCCCCCCTCCCACCTCCCTCTCCACCCGATCCCTCTGGGTCTTCCCAGTGCACCAGCCCCGAGCACTTGTCTCATGCATGCAACCTGGGCTGGTGATCTCTTTCACCATAGATAATATACATGTGTCGATGCTGTTCTCTCGAAACATCCCACCCTCGCCTTCTCCCACAGAGTCCAAAAGTCTGTTCTGTACATCTGTGTCTCTTTTTCTGTTTTGCGTATAGGGTTATCATTACCATCTTTCTAAATTCCATATATATGTGTTAGTATGCTGTAATGTTCTTTATCTCTCTGTCTTACTTCATTCTGTATAATGGGCTCCAATTTCATCCATCTCAGTAGAACTGATTGAAATGAATTCTTTTTAATGGCTGAGTAATATTCCATGGTGTATATGGACCACAGCTTCCTTATCCGTTCGTCTGCTGATGGGCATCTAGGTTGCTTCCATGTCCTGGCTATTATAAACAGTGCTGCGATGAACATTGGGGTGCACGTGTCTCTTTCAGATCTGGTTTCCTCGGTGTGTATGCCCAGAAGTGGGATTGCTGGGTCATATGCTTGCCGCTTATTTCAAGTTCATCTTCTTACATGTCTTTGAGATGCTACCTTTACTATGACTAACTTTTCATATACTTCTGGAATTTAAAAAAATGTGTTCCCTGGTTGATCTGCCAGTATCATAGCTTTTTAAAGTCTTTTTATTTTTAAATGACTTTGTACTTATAAAAGAGAAAAATAAGAGAGTTCCTATGTACCCTTCAGTTAGTTTCTCCTAATGTTAACATCTTATATATCCATAGTATAATGATAAGAGCTAAGAAATTAGCTTACTGATACAGTACATTTGACTTCGTACTCTTTTACTTATAATGGCTTTGCAGCAATTATTTAATATGTCATAGGAATACTCTTGCTCTTCCCTTCATATTTTCCCTTTTTTTTGCTTGTTTTTTCTTTCCAGTTGTCTAGCTGTAGCAAACAAAATAAAAAAAAAATTTATATAGTATTTATTTGGGGACCATGTAAAATTAACTCAGGGAGAAAGAACATCATTATGCTACTGAATCTTTAGTACAGAAGCAAGATATGTCTTTCCATTTGTTGAAATCTACCTTTGTGTCTCTCAGAAGTGTTCTATAGTTTTTCTCATACATGTTTTGAACTCTTTAAAAAAACAGGCATAAACTGAATAAAATTATAGATAAGATCTTTTCTTTCATTTTATCGTTTATCTGGTTTCTCTTTGTACATACAAAGGAAAGATTTCTTTATGTTTTGTACTTGACTAAACTACTAGATTATCTTGTTGTAGTAATATTTAGTTGGTTCTTTTGGATATTCTAGTTATTTAATTGTACCCCTACCAGTAGTATTCCTTTCTAATTTCATTCTCTGTGTTGACTGATAAAAATGAGTAACAGTGGTAAAAATGGGGCTTTCCCTGACTATAGTAATATAGTATATCTAGTATTTCCTCATCGGGTGGTGCTGGCTTATTGTGGGTCTGAAATATATTGTGTTTAAAAAGTGTGCTTTTATATCCAGTATTTTCAATAAGAATGGGCATTGAGTTTTTAAGGCGTCTTTTCATCACCTTCGGCATGATAATATTTTTCTTCTATGTAGCTCTATCAGTTTTACAACAGTGACTTTTGTTGTAAATTTTAGATTTTCCATCTCTTGCGGTTAGTTTTTATCAAAGTAGTTTGTATCAAAAGTACACTTTCTGGTAAATTATCTATTTCATTTGGTTTTCAAGTTTGCTTACATAGACTTGAGCAAAGTAGTCTTCTATGATTCTTTTGGTTTCTTTTTGTATTGATATTTTCTTTTTTTTTTTTCATTACCATCTGATAGTACTGACAAATACATCTTTTTTAAAATTCATTAAACCAAAAGAATAAAAGCAGTTTAACTAATTTTTTTAAAATCCCAAACTTCTTAATTTATAATAAAGAATCTTTCAGATTTAATTCTAATTGTGTATCCCTTACCTACCTAAACTTTTCTGCCTCCTTGCGTTAATATCTTAGGGTCCTTGTAGATTTGTTTCTAGTGACCATTTGGATAAAAGTCTAGATAACAGTCCTTTTATAAAACTCTCTTCTCCCCTACCCTGCTCTTAAGGGGTGAGAATCCTTTTAGTGCACACCCTGTCTCCCTGGTGACTCAGAAAGAATCCAATGCTGGAGACCTGAGTTCTGTCCCTGGATCAGGAACATCCATTGAAAAAGAGATTGACTCCCTTCTCCAGTATGCTTGCCTAGAGAATTCCGTCGACAGAGGAGCCTGGCGTGCTCCAATCCATGGCGCTCAAAGAGTTGGACAGGACTGAGCAGCTAACCCTTTCGCTTACTGAGAAGCATGTTTTAAAGATTCAGAGATTTTTCCCATTTCATCAGATAAATTTTGAGTTTGTTTTTTTTTTTTAAATGATGCTGGGTGAGTTGCATTTACGATATATTTGGTATGAAATTCTTGTGATTGTTTAAAAGGCTTTCTAAAACAAATTTATGATTTTTTAAATTTTGCATTAAGCAATTTTGACTTAGGTATGGCGGCAACATATTAAAAGGACATAAGGCAAAGTATTACCTCGAAACATCTTATTTTTCTCATAAAATTATATGAGAACATCCTGTTTTCTAAAGCAGAAATGACTTAAATGTTTTGATTCTGGAGGGAGAGAGAAAAAAAATAATGGTATGTTTTAATTGTCCACCTAAAGGGTTGAATTCTTTTTTGTTCCAGTAAAAAGCACTTTTAGTAGTCTCTTGCTCATTTTGTCCATCTGGCTCTTTTTGTGATTGTATGTGGTTATAGCCTCTGTGTCTAAACATAATTCCAGTAATTTTCTCTTTCCCTGTATTATTACTTTTTCTCTTATTTATACTATTTTAGTGGAAAATTGCCTGTTAGGATTTTATTTGGAGTGAGGAATTTTAGGTCTTACGTTACTAAATGCTGTCAGATTCCCACCTTTGTCACATGATTTTTAATGTACTGCCTCTTTGTAGGTAGAGCTGCTTCTTAGTGGTATGGTATAAAATAGATAGGGCTTCCCAGGTGGCTCAGTAGTAGAGAAACCGCTTGCCAGCACAGGAGACTGGGGTTCAATCCCTGGGTCAGGAAGATGCCCTGGAGGAGGAAATGACAACCCACACCAGTATTTTTGCCTGGATCATCCCATGGACAGAGGAGCCTGATCGGCTGCAGTCCATGGAGTTGCAAAGAGTCAAACCCAACTGAGCATGCATGCACACAAAACAGATAAGTGATCCCACCTATGAATTTCTCCTTTGTTTCTCATGTACCTTCTCAGTCCTTTTTCAAAAGAGTGAATTACTTCTTCACCTCTTGTCGATTGGTCAGAGGACTAAGGCTTTTAACAGTAGATTAACTTTAGGTCTTACTAAGGAAGTTACATAGTAAGTGTATTTTCATGGTATAACTTACACAGGACTTTTATTTTTAGACCATCCTTTTGTTTCTCAATTCTAACAATATCCCTGTAAATTATATTAGAAAAGGTAGTAAATGTCCATTTTACGAATGGTGAAATGAGTTAAAATTCAGGGGCAAAGGTGAAGGCACGACCAAGACTGAAACTGAGACCCGGATCCCCAAATACTAGTCTAGCGCTCACTCTTTTCAGTCATGAAGGTTTTTGAGGGTGATCCCCACCACCCAGGACTCTTGTTTCCTTCCAGATTTATTGTCCCTAGCTGTTGGAGAACAGACGGAGACCTGTGTCACTTGATTTCCCTTGTTAGGGTATCCCTTCCAGTTGCTGAACTACAATATTGTCATGACTAGCCAGTGTTGTAATTTGTCTGCCTTATTTCGTATAGTGGATTTTTACTGCAGAAACATTTTTTTTATGTCCAGATCTATTAAGTATTGCTTGAGTACAGACTCTGTTATACTTTTTAACTCTTAAGAGATAGGTAGAATTTTATTCCATAGAAATTAAACTACAAAGAGGATCTGGGTCTTTGGAACTTCGGTAGTCTGAACATAATTTCTAACATTCTCTAATTCTTCAGGCCAAGGACCTCTTATTACCTGACTATCATCTGTATCTTTCTTTTCTCCCCTTTTCTTTCATGGTAATGTAATTAATAGCAAGGCTGTGCTTCGTTTCTCTTTGACAGTCTCTACTCCTAAAATCATCTGTTTTCTTCAAGTGTCTTTCAGCCTCAATGTGAGCACAGTGGGTCCTGTGATACGTATGCCATAACATGGCCTATTGTATTCATCCTTTTGGATAAATGTAATATAATTTATATTAGCAGTTTTTATCATCTTTCTTTCCAAAAGAGTTGAAGTCTCAATCCAATCCTCTCCCTTGTGTCTGTTTTGTTTAATGACCGCCTTTTTAATGAGGCCTTTTTGGAACTTCATATTTCCCCATGGATAATGTTTAAGACTAGCCTTTTATCAAATGAAAAGTGGTAGACTGCAATACCTAATCTCATTAATCCATTTGGGCTATAAAATTATGTGACTGTTGGGCAAAATCCAGAAATAAATTAATATGACCAATATAAATATATTTCTTATCAATAACTGCATTTCCCAAATCTTGTCTGTAAGACCATTTAAAATATCTCTGAAACCTCAAAAAAATTCTAACCTGATAGAAATCTTACCCACCTGTGAAAAGGCAGGTGTTTTTCAAACACTACTGACGTTCTCTTCTATGTTAACTCTTATTTGTCTTTCATTAAACCCCGGTATTTCGGCTTCTCAGAAAGGCCCTGCCACTCACACAGTGTTGTTTTGGTACTGAAACTGCTACATTAACACAGTTCTTGTTAAATGTCTCTGAGGTTTTATTTCTTTATCCCTTTCTTTGTAACAAGCAGCCACTCTATTTTTTCAGTAGTGAATTTCAAAATCCTTTTTAACCTTATAGGTCCAGGGGTAGCCAAGGATGGCTGCAGCTTCCTATGATCAGTTGTTAAAGCAAGTTGAGGCCCTGAAGATGGAGAACTCAAATCTTTGACAAGAGCTAGAAGATAATTTCAATCATCTTACAAAACTGGAAACTGAGGCATCTAATATGAAGGTATCAAGACTGTGACTTTAAATTGTAGTTTATCCATTTTTATTCCATGTTTCTTCCTGTAAACTTTGGGTTAGACACTTCACTTACTTAGAAGTGTATTTTTTAAGTTAAGCAGTAATCTGTAAACTCTTTCTTGCAAAAGTTAACATTGATATTTTCAGTCCAGATGTTTTTAATTCATCCAGCAAATCATATAAAGAAAATGATTATAAAACCACAGTTGACTAAGTAGTTAGTCCTTAGTTATTTTTAAGCTTAAAAATGAGAGACCAACTTTACCATCACTATAGTGAGGCTGAGCATTCTATGTAATTCACAGAAACTAGCCTCACAGCTGCCAAATTTATCTTAAGGATTAAAACAAAGCATAGTCATCATCCCCAACCCCCTCAGATCTTGTCATCACTTAAGTGCTGCAGTGATAGATCGTCAAGAAATTTGGGGTGACCTAATGAGAAGAGTCCCGAAGTGAAGATTAGTACCTGATTCTATTTCTGGTTTTGCCATAAGCTGAGCTACAGACTGTCGGGTGCCCTTCTGGAATTAAATTGCTTTATTTGAAAAAGTAGTCATTGCACTAACAGAAGATGTCCACGACACTCAAGCCCTGAAATTGGTTTGCTGTATAGCATTGCAAAGCTGTGATAACCTCCATGAAAAGTTATAAAATATTCAGTGTTCACTGGGAAAATATGTTCTTAAATCAAAATAATTGCAGTCAAAACTTTAACTGTTTTAATTTCCAGTTAGGCAGATTTTCCTCTCACTGAATTTAATAGAACTGGAGGTCATCAACAAAACTGTTACCCCCTTCTCTTTTAAAAAAATCCTTCTTGCTACGTGTTTTTTCTGCGCCTTGGCCATTTTACCATCTGGGTTTCTGACCCTCTTCTTCCTGTCTGCTTACTACTCTTATTCCTTATTCATTTATTATTCTCTTCTATTTCTTTTTCCATGCATTTTGAGGTCTCTCTTATTCTTCAAGCTTCTGTGTATTACTGAACTATTGAGCTGCTCCTCTTTTGCCTTTTTATTCACTATCAAAGCAGTTTAGCCTTTTACTCATTTGAACCTTTCTTTCTTTTTCTCTCTCTCTTTCTCTTCTATGCATAAATCTTTTCTACTGTGTTGCCTATTTCTGTGGCAGTAGCAATGACAGATCTCCAAGATACCGATCTCAGATCCTTCATAAAGAAATATTTTTTTCTATAGACTGTAAAGAAGCATTTTTTTTTCTCACTGCAAACCATGAAAACAGCTGTGAATCAATTACCTACTAGGTTAAAAAAGCGTAGCTTGATATTTTAACACTGATCAGCATAATGTATCTAAAATTATTGTTCATGACACGTGGTTTTAAAAGTTTAAAGATACAAAATTTAAATTCCCCAGCAAGACTAATGGTTTATCTGCTTCAGAAGTATATTTTGTAGAGAATTCTTCCTAGCACACCTATCTGAATGTCTCTTGTGCAGAATTCTGAGTCCCTTTTTCAAGTTTTTTATTTTTATAAACTACTTGAGCAAATTGAAACTTCATTTTGGTGAAACATTTTAACATACCTTTAGATCTATCTCCATGGATGGAAATGCTGAAATGTGGAATGTCTCTCAGAGTAACACTATAAGGCAGATCCTTAAGTTTCTGCAATGGAATACCAGGTTGGCCTCTTAGGAATGAGGTCATGAATATACATCATGAATATTAGTATTTAAGATATGTCTGAATTCAACCATGAATTGATTACTGCTCAGTGAGTGTTTTTACAGACATCCTTGCAAAGCCATCCACATATTTCTTCAGGATTTAGTGTATGGTATCATAGCAGTTATGCCCTTATACTGAAGTTATTTATGTATCTCCTTTCAAGAAACTTTTTGAAAAAAAAGAAGCAGCAGCAGCTTTATAGTACTAACAGAAAACCATGCTCTGTTTATTTTGTCTTAAAATACTGATGTGTGAATGAAGACACTTGGAAACATTGGAACTTACTACATTGGATTAAAGTTAATCCGAAACAATGGTTATTTTTCAAAAAAATAACTTTTTAGACTTTGTAATACATCATATGATCTTGTATTATGTTTGCTGATCGTTCCTGTGTAATGTGTCCACCCTGTGGATGGCAAGGTGTGTCTCTTTCAACTACATTATTTCAGGATTTCTGAAATTTATACAGTAATGCCATCTAGTGGCAAAAGAGAATACTGCTTTGTTATTGATTACATGTCATCGATAGTATAAAAATATTCTGTGTGTGTGTGACAGTCAGGGAAATATGTGTACAGCAGTTAAGGAAATGTGAGCATTGACTGTATTTGAGAATATTAAGAAAATGTTTATTTTGTAGTTCTAATGATGGCATTGTGGTTGTGTTTAGGAAGAATCCGTTTTTAAATATACATGTAGAATTTTTTTAGAGAAGAAACAGTATGATGACTGAGATTTGTTTTTCAAATAAATTTGGGTTGAGGGGGAATGGACGAAGTGGTTATAAGCATAGATGAAAGAAGCCCATGAGTTGATAATGTTTGAACTAACATGAGGATACATAGGAGTTCATTACATTATTCTCTACATTTATGGATATACTTGATGCTTCTGTGATTAAAATAAACTGCAGATTTTGTGGGATTTAGAATAAGAATGCAGCAATTATAGCTAAACTTAAGGGAAATTATATAGTATACTTCTTACTCCAGGGCAGGAAGTCAATGTGATTTACTTTAAAATGCTGAGCATCGCAGCATGATAAATATGGTGAAAAATTAAGTTAGTTGCACGGTCGTATCCGACTCTCTGTGACTCCATGGACTGCACCTGTCCCGCTCCTCTGTCCATGGAATTCTTCAGGCAGGAGGACTGGATTGGTTGCCATTTTCTTCTCCAAAATATGGTGAAGTATGAAGCATTTAAATTGAAAGATGGCATGGTGTAGAAAAATATATCTAGGTAAAATATTAACCAACCATTTATATCTCTTGTATTTTAGCAAAATGAAGTATTTATAAATTGTTTTAACTATAAAACCATGTATATGGAGAGTATCTTGTATTTTCAGAGTGTAAGAAAAAAATGAGAAGTAAAAATTCAAATTGGCACAGTTCATAATTTATTTTGAAGATTTAATTACCAAGTATACTTTTATCTAGTAATAAAAAATATCAGTAACTGTGACATAGTGAGGAAAACAGAAGTGGATCAAGTTGAAAACTCCCTTGAAATGACACAGTTACTCATTCATATTTTCTATTCTCTTATATGACCACAGTATATTTGTCTGTAATAATTAATTCTCTCATGTTTCTAAAATCTTAACTTTTTAAAAATAATGTTTGATTATATGATTAATTTTTTAAAACCAAACTTCCAGAATTTATAAATACAAATGAATATTCTCTCCTTTAAAATTACATATTTATTTTAAAAACTGTCATTTCTCAAAACATTTTTTGAAATATTTTGTTTGGAATTGCTTTGTAGTTGTGCTGCATCTTTTAAAACCTCTTTGAAATTAAGGACTTCTTTTTAGGCTGTATTCAGTATGCAACCCCAAGCAATTGATCAGCCCTACCGCAGCAATTAGAAAACACTGGATAAAAACAAAAACCATTCTTTTAAAGACATTGGAGAACTGTGAAATCATCAAGAACTATACTAACTAAAATTCCTAAGAGGAAAGAGTCCTTTCTAGATGAGCTGGGATCACCAGTAATTTTCTTCCCCAGGGGTATTTACTGATTCTGTAACACACCGATAATTAATCATTGGCACAGGCATTGAGACTCCACTGGAGGAAGGAAACCGTTGGGCAAAGACGTGGACATGTGCAAAGCATTGACATTTAGCAGGGCTCCAAGTGTATGACTAGTGTCTCACATTCTCTCCAAATGCATGGGGTGTTAGCTGAGTCTTGTTGGGGGGAAGATGCCCGGGAGGACTAGGAAGCAGATCATTAAGAGGCAGTGTCCTGCTAAAGCAGGTCTCAGCCTCAGTGTAAGAGAAGAGATACATTCAGAGAACTCAGCAAACCAAATCAGATGTGAAAGCGAAAGTCGTTCAGTCATGTCCAACCCTTTGCAACCCCATGGACTATCCAGTCCATGGAATTCTCCAGGCCAGAATACTGGAGTGGGTAACCTTTCCCTTCTCCAGGGGATCTTCCCAACCCAGGGATCGAACCCAGGTCTCCCACATTGCAGGCAGATTCTTCACCAACTGAGCTATTAGGGAATCTCATATGAATTTCACTTAAACTGCATCTGCAACCCATTTTCAGTTATTGGTTGAAGGAAATCAGACCCCAGTGGTGGAAAGGGCAAACTCTGTAAGGGAAACTCTAATCTCAAGTCTTTCCTGCTCTTGTATGTATAATGACTGGCATACGGTTAAAAGTTACAAGAAATACAAAGAAATAGGAAAATGACTGATAACCAACAGAACAAATAGTTAATAGAAGCAAATCCCAAGATGATCCACATGTTGTAAGCAAGTAACAGTCAAGGATTTTAACATAATTATTTTAAATGTTTTGATAAAAATGATGGATTAAGTGGATAAAGAGTCAGAAAATCTCAACAGAGAATTGGAACCTATAATTAAGAAGACTCAAACTTAAACCTTGCTGGTAGGAGTATAAAATGGCACAAACACTTTGAAAAACCACTCAGCAGTTTCTTTTAATCACTGTGACTCAGGGTTTAAACCTCCAGATATATATTCAAGAGAAGTGAGTACGTGTGTCCACCTGGAGATAAGTGCAAGAACGTACATAGTAGCATTCTTCACAATAGCCTCCAAACTGGCAACAACCCAAATGCCCATCAAAAGGATAAGGGATGTATCAGTGCAGATCTATTCATACAGTGGACAACTACACAGTATTAAATAACTGATACATACAACAGCATGGATGAGTGTCATAGAGATTTTGATGAGCAAAAACCACGAGACACAAAAGGCTGTATACTGTATAATTTCATTTATATGCAATTCACAAGGAGGCCAACTAACTGATAACAAAAATCAGAGTACTGATTACTTCTGGAGAATGAATACTGATTGATAAGGGGCAAAAGGGAACCTTCTGTGATACTGGAAATGTTTTGTGTCTTCCCTGGGTGGCAATTACATGGATACTTGGATTATATAAGAAATTTAAGATTGGCGTGCTTTTCACATGTATGTTCTGTCTCAGTAAAACAGAAAAGAAATGAGCTTAATTTTTATTATGGAATAGACACAAACTGTTCACAAGAAAATAGTAATGTAGTCATGCTGGGTGGTGTCATCTTGAGACAAAGTAACTGGATCTATAAATTAACTGCGTATTTTTGAGATTCATAACTCAGAATTTACAAGAATAATTTAAGAGAACACATTGGAATAAGTAGCTTTTCCAAGATAGATGCTTTGAAATTTTAATTTTCTAAACTTTATAAATTTCCATAATTTTATTTACTTTATGGTTATTGCTTTTATCAATAGACTTCTAGCCATATGCACAGAAACTTAAAACTTACAAGTTATGTATATTCACTATCTTTAAAATTTAGGAAATACAGACAGAAAGAGATCAAGCTCACCCATTTAAAAACATTTTTTTAATGTTGGTAACCTTTGATAATGTGTATATTTTTCTCTCTGCATTTTATGCAAGCATGCATTCAATGGGATCATATTTTGCAGCATGCTTTTTAATTTAATATAGCTATCATTTCATGTCATTAAGTATTTTATAGTATTTTCACAGATGTATAATATGCCGTTGTTCGGCTAATGCCATAAATTTATTTAATCCTTTATTGTTGTACATCGCCTTTTCATTTCTGTTGTTGGTGTTATTTTAATTTTTCCTTCTTTTTAATATGTTTTTTAAAAACCAATAATGTGCCATTAATTTTCAAAAATTAAGTATATGTCCTATGACATATATACTATGACATATAATTTTCAAAAATTAAGTATATGTCCTATGACATATACAGGGATTTCTTTTAATTGTTGCTTTTGAATTCTTAAATGCTTGTACTTTTTCTGAAAACAGTATTTGTTTTGATAATATCTGTTGTTTTAAAATGAGGAAACCAAAAACAAAAATTGCTTGTAATCCCAACTTCTATAGAATACTCACTGTTAACACCTTGATGATAGGCTGTAGAGAAGGATCATCTATAAAGAAAGACCTGATCAGAGCTGTGCTTTAAAAGTCTTATTAATCTGTTAGTTCTATGCAAGGTAGGACCATTTAGGAGATTATTTTAGTAGTTTTGGTGGGGTCAATAGTCAGGATAATGACATAAAAATAGAGAAGAGATGGCTAATAAGAGATATTAAGCCTAGAATGCATACCACTTGAGAAAGGTAGCTTTCCTTGAGAAAGGTAGCTGTTGAATTGTGAGCCTGCGAATTGTAAGAAATAGGATAAGATTAAAAGATCTTTGAATTACAAGCTGCAGTGGATGGAAGGAGACCCAGGATCCTGAAAACTGCAGGTAGTTTTCAGTGGTAATTCTCAAACTTTGTGGAAGAGAATTGTGTCCTGATGTTTATAGTAATCTACATTCATTCAAGAAAGACATCCCTGTGCAAATTTATTTCCTATCCCACAGTTGTGATACACTGACACAATTTCTGACTATAAATAACAGTCACCTCCACGTTCCCACATCTACTTGTCTAAGCCTTTTAACTTCCAACATGGTCTTTATTTGAAGGTCAGATCATTAAGGTCACAGGCTATTTCTTATTGTTAACATAGGAATTCTTTTCTTAATGCTTCTAATGTCACTATCAAGGTAAACCACTGACATAGTCTTTACTATATTTACTCTTTTTGACAGATTTTCTTTTCAATCTATTTATGGATCCTTTTTCACATAGAGGAACACTGCCCATAGCTATAGGATTGTAACTGTTCAAATACATTGTTTTGCATTTGGAATCCTACTTGGCCAGCAAAGATTTTGCTGTGAACTAGAGTGGGATGCCTCAGAATATGTAAAATGTAAAAATATGTATAAATTATTGTTAAGGAATATACAGAAAAACTAGTAGAAAGTGAAAGTTTTTGACCTCCTCTGACAAAAATTTGTTGAGAGAAGGCTTTAGATGGGAAAGGAAGCAATGGACCAAAAGTCAGGAGACAGCATACAGTCACTTAACTGCTGAGTATAAATCAATGTAGTAGAATGTATATAAATTTAGTATATAACTGCTTGGTATTTATTGGGGTGTTAAATGTGTTAATTTGCTGTCTTTCATGGCCATGTTGGTACAAGCTTAGTTTTTCTGTCTTCAGCAAATCTTTTGAGTCTCAGTTGGTCTGTCTGAAAAATGAGAGTAATCCACCTTGTTATGTTATTTCAGAAGTTACAAATATCTTAACTATTCCGTGTATACTGTATGGAGACTATTTGTAATCACCATCACCACAAAGTATCACTGTTGTTGTTGGGCTGTAATTTATTATTTATAATTAGTAATAGGTAATATATGTAAAGTACTTTGCATTTTATATGTTTTCAGATAGATCTGAAATAACTTTTTTCCCCCAGCAGACCTAAATGCCAAGAAAGTTAAAATCATATCTTCAAAAAGTCATTTAGAATTTCGTCATATTGAGATACTGTGTTCTTTTTTACAGGAAGTACTTAAACAACTACAAGGAAGTATTGAAGATGAAGCTATGGCTTCTTCTGGACAGATTGATTTATTAGAGCGTCTTAAAGGTAAATTTTTAAAAAGTGTTTTAAAGTAATTTTTTTAAGCTCCAGTTGTCAGCTTTAGGTGTGTGTGTCCAAATACAGCTTCTCTTGATTAGAATGTTGGTGTTGGATTTTCTTAGCCTCATGCATTAGGATGTAATTTTTAAAGTACAAATACGTAAAAAGTCTATTTGCTTGTCATTTTTTCAGTTATAACATTTAACTGCCTTTAAATAAACTATTTTAGATACCTTTCTTGACAATTTTCAGCTCTTTCTAAAACGCATTGCTCTTTTGCCAGTCATTAAGTAGGCCTTTATTAAGCTTTATGCTATAGACTGGACCCATTGCTTCATTTGAAGGAGTCAGTGCCCTTCTTTGTTCCATTCAGAATAGAAGTGCTTTATCTTTGCACTTATATACACACAACACTGATTTTAAGCCATTTTAAATAGAATTTTAAAAGAATGTCTTTCTTGTTTTATCACTTAAAAATTCAAATGTCAAATCAGTAAGTTTTAATTGTAATTGAAGATGGGCAGAGAAATTACTTTTGGATCCCCAAATATATTATTACTTAGTAGGAATCTAAGAAAGCACATTCTGTCTAATTTTTCTTTAACATACTTTTTCCCCACCAGACTGACTCAAGCTATCTTGGAGGGAAAGTTTAGCTATTCTGTTCATAAATAATTGTTCATTCACTCATATACATTTGTGGCTTTCTCTGATAGAAATCTATAGTTGCAGGCCTCTAAACCAAAAGGTGAACACGTTTTATTTTTTAATGACCCAATATTTGTGTATATTGCAAGATGGTCACCACCACAAATGTACCCTTTTATAAGTGCTTTGACCTGGTGTTTTTTTTTTTTTTTTTTTTTTTTTCAGGACGTTTCTGTTTTAGAACCAGTAGTCAGTGAATTTTTCTGGTCATCAGCATTTGAGATAAGGATTTCTTCTGTCCCTGTATAGATCTGCTGCTCAATAACTGCAATAATTTAGTACTCCTGCATACTTTATGTGATATATATATAATGTATTTCAATTATAAAATGGTTTAAAATTTGAGGGCTAAATGTGAACCTAAGGTTTCATTATTAAAAGATAATATAATACATTAGCAATATTTTAGATCACTTAAAGCAGTTGTTTTATTAAAAACTTGTCTGTATTTTATTTAGAACTTAACTTAGATAGCAGTAATTTCCCTGGAGTGAAACTACGGTCCAAAAATGTCCCTCCATTCTTACGGAAGCCGAGAAGGATCTGTATCTAGTCGCTCAGGAGAGTGCAGTCCCGTTCCTATGGGTTCATTTCCATGAAGAGGGTTTGTAAATGGAAGCAGAGAAAATACCGGTTATTTAGAAGAACTTGAAAAAGAGAGGTAACATTTCTTCATTAAGTAGTAAACTTTTATGCTCCAATTTTTGCTAGATTTTGTCGTTTTGTGGCAATACAGAATAGGAGTTATGAAGCGTGTGTTGGAGGATCACAAGCAGCACTTAGAGAGCATTTTCCATTCATTGTCTCAGAGTGATGAATTACTGGGCGTCCTTACCTTACACCTGAAAACGTGAAGGAGGCAGCTTCTTGGGACTCCAGTGCTCAGATGCTCTGTACAGTGAATAATGTACGAATAGTATGCATAATCACAGTGGCTAAAATATGTAATGCGTTTTGATTGACTTTTTGGTTATCTTTTCAAATGAATTAAATGACTACCAGATTTAGTATAAGGTGACTGGTTTCCATTATTAAAGACCTATTTCAAGGAGTCACAAATGAAGCAATTTATCAGTTTTGGTTTCTTAAAAAAATGTTGCCTGATAGAGAATCAGTTCTCCTTTCTAAGAGCTAGTGTGTTAATTCTTTTCTTCTTGAAGTTAAAATCATCACACTACAAGTATCAGAATATATAGTTACCAAGCACTTGGTCAAGTATTTTTGTACGTCCTATGAGATTATAAATTCCTTTTGCATGATTAATACCATATTATATTGATATTCCTAAAAGTTCTATTAGACTTTCAAGAAATACTCAAATGTATAAATGTTAATTTGCATAAATGTCCAAATGTATAAATTCTCTGGGATCTTGGTCAAGTCTTTAAATTTTTGTGTCATTTCCTTCTGTAAAATAGGAATATGGTTCTACCTTGTGGAGTTATGAACAATGGATATTAACATATGGAAAATACCCAGCATATCTCATTGAGAGGCAAAAGACCTTTTACTACTTTCTCTCTGGTTTTAGATGTGTACATCTCTAAAAATAACAATAATCATGGGCCAGAAATAGTGTTAAGCTTTCTTTAATCTCTTGAGTTTCAGTGAATCTCTGTTTCATATCTTGAACCAGGACTCTTTCTGAGAGTCTAGGAAACAGTGTCCTGAAAAACCAGAAGCTAATTGGAGTGTACATTCTTCCATCGCTTTGTCCCCTTTGAACTCTGTCAAGAGGCATGTGAGCATGCCAGTTTTCCTAAGAACTTACTTTGCTTTATGTGATAAAGGCCTAATTTTATTCACAAAGAGTGTGTGTGTATGTAGTTGTCAATACCCTGTGTCCTCCTGGCTCCCACCGTTGTTTGAAGGTAGATTTAGCCCTTGTTTATGGGACAAAATCTGTGTTTTGCTCTTGTACTTGAATGATAGTTTGGCTAGGTCTAGGCTCAAACTCATTTTCCTTCTTTATAATCAGTGTCACTGATGAGAAATTGCATATCAGTCTTAATTCACGTTCCTTTGCAGGAAGTCATTTTTCTGAAGTTTTTAGAGTACCTTGATATGTGTTTTCTTGATTCATCATACTGGATACTACTCACTGTGCCCTTTTGATCTGGAAATTTATTTTCTTCAACTTTTGAAAATTCTGTTATTTCTTTGATGATTTTACCCCCTCTGTTTTTCTGTTCTTTCTTTCTAGACATCCCTTAAGTCAGAGAACTATCTCTGTATCTTTTTTTCCTTGTTCTCTGTATTACCTATAGATACAGTAAGTTTAAGTGACGTAAGTGTTAGAAAACACTCAAGCCAGAACTCAAGCCCAGATGCATACCCTTTTTTTTTTCTTAATTTATTTTTGTTTTTGACTGTGTTGGGTATTCCTTGCTGCACAGGTGCTTTCTCTAGTTGCAGAGAATGGGGTCTTGTTCTGCCACATGGGCTCTAGGGAGCACAGGCTTCAGTGGTTGTGACGCGTGGGCTTAGTTACCCTCTGGGCATGTGGGATCTTCCAGGACCAGGGGTCAGACCTGAGTCCCTGCGCTGGCAGGAGGATTCTTAACCGCTCTGCAGCCAGGGAAGCTCCATGACCTTTTTGAACCTCAGTTTTCCAGTTAAAAGATGTTGTGAGGATGAAATTAGATATTTTTTAAAAACTCCTTAGTACTTTTGTCTGATACACCCAAATAGTTATTGTCACATTAGCCAGTAATACTTTTTAACAAATATTTAAATGCCTGATACATGTGCCATGTTCTTCTAGATGATCCTGAGTTAGCTAGAGGACTAAGAAGACATGAAATTTATGTCAGATCAGTGTATTTATCTTCCTTGGTTCTTGTCTCATTGCAGCAAAAATTTGGAGCAATGGACCAAAAGGTATAGAACATCAGGCAAGTTACAGCTCAGTTCAGCTCAAGCGGACAGACCTTTTATTAGTAAGATACTCCCAAAGGAGCCCTCCTCATCTTCCCTGTGGATCCCTCTTGGTCCTCTTTTATGTGTCCAGTCTCCTCCTTTTGGACATGCCTGGTGCAGAGTAGGGCTTGTACCCGCCACCAATCAATGAGAGGAATGCAAATGGTCAAACATTCAAGGCCGATTGACAGTTTCAAGTTATATAACAGCAGGCTGTGTTGTTTATGCCTTCCCATGTGTCTTCGCCTAATGCCATCTTATAATTAGATGTAGAATATTCATGAGCCCTTAATGGTCCCCTAACTGCCTAAAGTTACTTGGAGAAGTCCCTATGGTGGTTTTCTGTCCACTGTGTGCCCAGGGCCCATGTGTTGAAAAGTCTCTGTGGTTATTTTGTAGCATCTGTGAGCTCTCATGGGTGTGTCTGGGATGGAGGTCAGAGATCAGTTTGCATCCCTTTCAGCCAGGCCTCCCCTTGTTTATGTCTAACTTCCTAGCTAACATTTACATTTTAAAGAAGACTGTTGACAGTCACTAAATACGCCTTCAATATGCTAAACAACAAAGACCCACCAGCTTCTGAGTCTGTGCCTTGTTTCAGTTTTGAGCCTTAAATACAGTGATTTGAGTTATAAGATCAGTTCCTATCAGTTAGCCACTTGTTACCATGTTGGCTCTTGACTTTGGCTTCCCAAGAGTATTTTGCCAGAGTTCAGTCTTAAAACTTGATAGCAACAACTTGGCCCTATTCTCCTTAACGTTTTTCTCACTCCAGTACCATCACTAAAATTAGCTTATTCATTTGAGCACTTTTAGCACCAGATCTTGATTAATTGATTAAATAGGCCAATTTATTGAAGATTAATCAGAAGAAATAGCATCTCCCTCTGTCCCTTGTTCCCTTGCCTTGGTCCTGGTGGGTCCTGCAGGTGCTCACCAGGGATCATTAAAAAAATAGGATCAGATCTCATGTTTTTGCTAGTGGTAATACCCAGCCTGTGGAAGGGGTTCAGGATTTCTGCACTGCTTTCTCCTGCTCCTGTTGTCAAAAATGGAAGGGAGAGGGCAGCTTCTCATTGGTCAGCACCTCTGCCCCAGGTTGGCACATCGTAACCAGGAGCTGGCTTCTTCCCATGAATTCCCCCACTACTGAGGTTGCCGCAGCAAAAAGTGAAGGCTTATTCTTATTTTTTAAGTTGCTTCTCAGTAAAGAATGGAAAGTTTAGCAAGAGTAGAACCTTCCACATACATGCATACTTATTCATCAAGAAAATACAATCAAATAGAATTTTAAAGTATTAATAACAGAGTCAGAGTGGGGAATGACTCGGTAAGAGTGAAGCCCAGAAGCTGTAATAAAAAATATCCTCATATTCAAGTGATTCACTGAGAAAATATATTTATAGCTGACAGAGTACTATCATTCTTAATACAGAAGAGGTCCTATAAATAAGAAAAAGTCACAGAAAAGGAAATAAAAATGGGTTTTAAACTTGGAAAAATGCTTACACTTACCTATACTAAAAGAAATCAAATTAAAACCATAGTGAAAAAAAAAAAACAACAACAAACAAACCCATAGTGATAGGGAATTCCCTTTTGGTCCAGTGGTTAGGACTCCGCACTTCTAATGCCATGAGCTGGGGTTCCATCCATGGTCTGGAAACTAAGATCCCACAAGCTGTGCAGTGTGGCTGAAAACAAGGAAGTCCATAATGATATACCATTTTTTAAACCCTAGAAATGTAAAAGAATCTAAAAGGTTTGATGAAGCATTTATATTGTCAAAGGTGGCAGAAGCATAAATTGGTACAATATCTAGTAAGGACAGTAAGTTAAAAGTTTACATATCCTAGGAATTTGTCATCTACACATGCTTGCATATTTGTACAATGAAGTTATATATAAGTATATTCAATGAAGCACTGTTTATAATAGCAAAAGATTAGAAAGACCCTAAATGCCCTCTAACATAGAACCAGTTATTATTTATTCTTTTATGGATTCATAAATATCTTTGCAGCTAGCAAAAAACCACATAGGACCTTTTTATATTCTGGTACAAGAATGATCTCCAAGATAGACTTTTAAGTGGTAAAAAGTTATAAGACAGCACAGATAATAATATGCTATTATTTATGTTTTAAAATGTACATGTACATATGTACACATATATTCTTTCATTTTTATAGAATGTCTCTGGAAATAAATATAAGAGAATAATAGTGGTCGCTTAGGGAAGGAGTCACAAAAAAGGACATAGATCATATATACTTCTTGTACCTACTGATTTTTTCCTCTTAACCCTTTATTTTGCATTTATGTTTATATTGATCAGATACGGAGTATTGATATAGAATATTGATATAGGTTGTTATTGAGGACATCATCGATTGGGTTGTCAGAAATTATGTAACAAGTTCATCTTCAGATTTCAAGCCTAAGAAAATGTCTCTCTCCCTCAGAACAACCTCCTGTTACCACACAGTGATAATATATTTCTTATTTTGACTAATAAGAAGCTGAAAGCTACGTGCAATAGTTCCCTATACTCTAAATTTATTTTTTGCATAATTACTGCTTTTCTTTGCTCCTTTATTATACTTTTTATTCTTATATTTGAGTTTTATTAAATCTATACTTTTAACTGTATACCAACATCAAATTCGCAGACTCTAAATGTGAAGAAAGCATTTGGTTGAAATGTAAATATTCTAGTAAGAATGGTTGCCATCTTATTTAGCTGAAAAAGTTTAAAACTTTTAATATTCAAATTTTAATGACTGTAATCTAAGTCCCACCTTCAGAAATCTAAAATTAGTAAAATTCTCACTTATTTATTATATTACTTTAAATAGAAAACATTACAGTTATAGCTTATGAGAGTTGCTGTTATGTGCTCCATATTAGCATTGTGTAAACTTAACTTTTTTTTGAAAAACAGATCATTGCTTCTTGCTGACCTTGACAAAGAAGAAAAGGAAAAAGACTGGTATTATGCTCAACTTCAGAATCTCACTAAAAGAACAGATAGCCTTCCTTTAACTGAAAATGTAAGTAACTTGACAAAATAACTTATTTTTATATCTGAAAGTGTATATAAGTTTATAACTATATAGTTATTTGTAAACTGTAATATGTTTTATCCAACTTCAACATAAATATATAGTCAATGAATTTTGTATGTAGAGATGATAAAACTAAAAGATTCAGGATTCAACTAGGTGTTTTATTATTTGACGTGTTGAATTACCAAAGATACTCTGTAGAAATGTTTATTACCGTCTGTCTGTTTTTTGAACTATATTACAGGACTTGTGCCAGATGGTTTTTGCAGTGAAGGTATCTTTGAGATAACCTGAGTCCTATTCTAGTTATTGTAAATGACAGTAGCTGTTGGCACAGATGTTAGAGCTTTTTGCAAGCACTAAAAGTTGTTTGTTTTGCTAATATAACTATGTAAAAAATAACTTAATTCCGTCAGCCTCTCCCTCCCCACCCAAGCTCTCCAAGTCAACTGTTCTATTCATGGGGTGACACGTATAAGAACATTTCTGAAATACATTAATAATTTTAAATAAGACTTTATTTTAACTGTTACCCATAAATTTTAAAACAATTTTTTAGAAATAGGCCAGTTAAAATTAATCTTCCACTCTTAGCTTAGATTTTTCATTTTCTAATAGTTTTGAGAGGACATTATAAAAGGAAAAGTAACAATGAAGGAAAAACCTTTTCCAGAACACGCAGTTAATCACATTCCTGCGTGGGTGGGCATTGTCTGGCGGGAGCTAGAACTAGAAACTTCAGTGGTCAGCCTCCTGAGCACAAACTTATCCAGGTTGTGAGAGGGAAAGAATCTCCCTTCCTGACAATGTCGTTAACATCATTTTGGGAGCTAAGGAGACACCACAAGTGAAAGAACAGTTCATAGAGAGTGTGGACGTATGAGGATTAGGAACTCAGTAGGGTTTGGAGGGATCGTTGCTCTTAATATTAAAGCACTGTTTTGCTTAACATTCACTTTGGTAATTAAAATGTACAGTATTTAGAGTCTAGCTGTCTGCATGCAGTTGTGTATGAAACAGTTCAAGAGCAATTGGTTAATACCTGAAACAAAGATCAGTTGTCAGCTCATTCCCATATTAATTTACCATATAGTCAGTCACATTTATTTAAGAGGATATGTAAGACATTATAGACCATTAGGCAACATTAGCAAATGTAAATTGCTTATATTTCATAAATATTTTTAAATTCACAAAATTTTTATTTTATATTGGGAAGGCAGGTTAAGAATGCTTTCATATAGAAATACTTATCAGGTTACCAGGCATTGCTTAAAACATCAAATATAAACCACGTTATTGTAATATAATGTGTCATCTTCAACCTTTTGCGCAAGGGATTTTTGGAAGTGGAGGACAAATAAGTGTAGTTATAACATGACTCACAGCATGGAGACTATTTCAACTGTGTTGCAACACATAATGTGGATATGCCTATAGGAACGCATCCTGCATATGTCGTCTGTATATTGCAAGGGGAAAGGGTGAAAGCTTCTCTAACTTAACCTGACAACACATTTTGGGATTCTTAGGCCTACAGAATGCTATTCTGAGTCAGACATTTCTGATCAGGGATCAGACCTTCACCCTTGACAGTGAGTGTGTGGAGTCCTAACCCCTGGACCTCCAGGGAATTGCCCACATGCAGCTTTTTATTGGACTTACAGAGCATGAAGAATCTACAGCACTTCCTTATTCCCTTCGTGGTCTGTTATAACTGTCACTCATTATTTTGTCCAGCTGTTCTTTTAGCCTTGGAGCATGTCTTTGTAAGTTTCTTTGCCTTCTCCTTTTTTCATTTTTTATACCTAGCAGTTACCACAACATCTGGAATTGTAGTTAAGAGGGCTAATAAAGTTTTGAATGCACTAACACCCACTCCATGAAGAAGTACTTTTTTTGGTTTGTTTCAACTTTGGTTCATATTTATATTTTTACCAAAAAGTTTGTGTTATCTTGCAACTTATTTTTATATAAAAGCTTTTCTTTATTCTGTCTTCTTTATTTTACATGTGGGAAAGTTCTCTCTATTTAGTCTCCATGTACATAAGAATCCTGAAGTGAGGTATAAACTTAAGGATGATGGACCTGATCCTTGATTTTTCTATTTTGTCCACATTAATATTCTAATTTTTAACAGTTCAAAGTAGTGCTTCTTCAGGGCAGAAGAATTGTAAGGTAACTGAAAATAGGCTTACCTTAACTAGATAAATATATATATTTTAAAGAGCTAGTACAATTTAATTAAAACTATTTGTGACTGTGGGGCAGTAAAAGTGTTTCAACTCTTCACTTCACATCAGAAAGCCAGGCTGAGCCTAGCAGTGATCATCAAGTTTTAGGACTTCTTAGAGTAAAAAATAACTTTCTTATGATAACTTATGTATTTGTTTATTCATTTTCTTTATGGATACTTATATGCTTTTTTATTTTTACTGATAAACACAAGATATTAACATTTCCATTTTACTTGTGGTTTTAGTTTTCCTTACAAACAGATATGACCAGAAGGCAGTTGGAATACGAGGCAAGGCAAATCAGAGTTGCAATGGAAGAACAACTAGGTAGTTGCCAGGATATGGAAAAACGAGCACAGGTAACATATTTATTATTAAACTATGAAACAGTAGTAGCTAGATTTCTATGAAGAATCTAATGAATTACAGCTCTGTTAACTTTGGTCAAGTTTTATTCTTAAAGATTTTTTAAAGTCTATCTTTACTTTGGCACTAGTTCAAAATAAGAATAGTTTACTATGGCTGCTGGGAAGCATAACCAGTATTCACATAATTCTGCCTTCATATTTCAATTCTCGGATACTGTTCTGCTATGCCTTGGAATTATAAGAGGGAAGAAGAATTCAATTCTGGTCATCTTATTAGTTGCTAGCTAACTTCAGTTATCCTTTGAGATTTTTACTTCTGTGTTTGTGTAATGAAAAAAGGAAAGTCTCATTCGAGGAGAGAAACATATAAAAAGAACCTTGGGAAGAGAAACAAATTGAATGGAGAACATTCTCATGTTTCTACCCTCAACTATGTAAAGAAAGAATATTGGCATAAGAAAGGATTTCTTAAGACATTAGACTAATTATAAAGACTGGTAAAATTCTACTATTTTAAAATTAAGAATTTATCTTATATTAGGTACCTTAAAGAAAATGAAAAGGGGAAAAAGCATGTTTGGGAATTCCCTGTCTGTCCATTTGTTTGGACTCAGTGCTGTTACTGCCAGGCCCTGAGTTCAGTCTGTGGTCAGAGAACTAAGATCCCGCAAGCCAAAATGGCACGGCCAAAAGAAGAAAATAAAAAGGTGAAAAGATAAGTTACATATTGGGAGAAGGTATTTATCACCATATAAGTGGTATGGAATCAAGAATATATAATGAATTTCCAAAGATACTTTAAATTATATGATACAATTAATACAGATTTAGTATTTGTAACAGTTGGTGTTTTCATGAAATTATTTTAAAATACCAGGCAGATTTTGTTTGTTGATAGAAAAACTATGAGAAATTTTACTCTGGTTTATATGAATTTACGTTTTTAGAATGTGAATTTATGGAATACTGTATACATGTTTTTCTATATCTGTTAATGTGTTTGCTTTTAGAGGTTCTTAAGAAATGAGATGTTGATATGAAAATGTCTGTATTAATGTATAAATATAAATAAGTATATTCCAGACAGCTTACTCTAGAACAGGTTAACTTGAGTTCTTTCTTGGCCATTTTGTCCAGATATGTGCAGATGTATTCATTTTAATTTTGTTCTGGAATATAGTGTTCTTTTGCTAGTTAATATTCTAAGGAATTTTTAGTCCATATTTTACAAATACAGCAAACATTCATTTATTCTGGAAATATATTAAGCTTAGGGCTAAAGAGATATTGTACACAAAGCAAAAATGGAAGTATTTGCAGTACATATGAGGAGTTACTATCCCTAATATACAGGGAGCACCTACAAATCAATTGAAAACAAGACAACCAAAGAGGAAAATAATCAGAAGGTATGAGTAGTCCCATCACAAAAGTACAAGTGGTTAATAAATCATTGTTAAAATATACTTAAACGTCACTAGTTATCAGGGAAAAGTAACATACAATAATGTTGTTTTTTGTTTGTGGTGGTGGTTTCTTGTTTGGTTGGTTAATTTTCTGCCTATCAGGCTGGCAAAAGCTTTAAAGTTTAGTGTCATGTAATACTGGTGAGATTTTGAGAGATTGTAATATGAAGCATCGTTGTCTGCCTGTTGTAAGAATAAACTGGTACAGTCCTGAAGGACTCTGTAGCACTACCTGTCAAAGTTAAAATGTTTGTACCCTCTGACATAGTAATTCTGTAAGACTCTCAGAATATGTCCTCCAGGAATGTCGAGTTAAAGCAGCAAGAATATAAGTATGGATTTTATGCTATTCATCACAACACTGTAAGACAGAGAGAGAGAGACGATTGCAGTGTCCACCATTTGGGTAGTTATTAAATTATTACATTAGTAGTATGCAACTCTTACAAACACTAATAATTAGGTAATGGGAATAATGAAAATAATTGTCCATAGTAATTCTCTCCCTCATAACTCTGCTTGAGTGACTCAGCACGTAAGACTAGAATGGTCAGCTAACGAACATGAAAGTGAATTCCAAGAAGGCCTGAGGCCATGAGAAAAAAATGTGTTACCTCCTTTGCAAGGAAAAGATGGATAAAAATTCCAAGTAAAATAAAAATAGAGTGAAAGTTTTTTTTAAAAACAATCATGTACCAGAAACAGAAGCCAACATTATATTAGATTGAGAAAATAGAGAAATAATTAGATTATTACCTTTGCAGTCATTAACATGGTTTGCCGCTTGCTCTCATCACTATTACTTAACTTTGTTTGGAGGTTCCACTAATTCAGGTAGAAAGAAAACAAATTGTTTAACTACTGCACTATTTTCCAACTAGAAGGGAAGAGAGCAAATAATTGTCATTTGTAAACTACATTGTTGTCTACCTAGAAAAACCATGGTGAAGAGCCAAAAAGTTTTTCAGCTAATGAGAGAACTCAGTAGGGTGGCTGGAGTTAAGATACATTAGGGTTTCTCTATTAGCAATGACTACCATTTGGAAATGGAAATTGGGTAGAATGATCTCTTCATAATGACAGGAAATTTTAAAATACCAAACACAGACCACATGAAGAAAAATATAAAATTGCTAAAGGACACACTATGGGGCCCTAGAAGTAGAAAAGCCTGTGTGGCTCTCTGCATTGTATTTGTGTTATCTGGTTGCAGCGATGCCAGGGATATCACAGAAGAGGGGCCAACTAAGATTGTAAGGTCCTGCAGGGTATGGAGGAGTGAAGTGAGTAGTCAGACCACTCTTGCTGTCTGTACATCCTGTGAATGCCTGCTTCCCCTGCACCCTGCATACAAGCCTGACCTTCCCACACACTTGCCCCTGGCCCCAGCTATTGTCTGTGCTGATCACTGGGGCAGTGAAGGGCATTCCCCCTCTGTGGCTTTCCCTGGTAACTGATGAGCCAGCCTGACATCACTGTGTAACTGGCACTCTCCCCTTCCACCCAAGAGGGAAGCCTGCTGCGTGTCCTGCCTGCCATCCGTCACACATGGTAGGGTATCACTCCAGGACTTTGTTTCAGGTGTGTAAGATCCCCCTTCCATTAAACCACTGATGTCTCTGTTGCTAAAAATAAATAAGATCCCTGGGTGAGAAGATTTTAATATCCTAATAATGTCTTTCTTTAAAAAGTTGATATAGAAATATAATATGATTCTAGTCATAATCTTAATTTTTTTAGAGCCCGGAAAAATGATTTTTAAGTTTGTAAAGTAAGAATTTCCAAAAGTATTTAAGAAAATTATAGTGAGTGAGGATTTACCTTACCATTTGGTAAAATTTGCTGTAAAGGTGTTGCAGTAATCACAGTATGATATTAATAGCACAGGAATAGACATAGGCAAATAGAACAGAATAGAGACTAGAAAAAGATGTAAGAAAATCTGGAATCTTTTAATGATAGAAGTTGCAAGTTTGGGGGGGGGGGGAATGGTAAATAACTCAGTGAGAACATAGATGATAACTGGGAACCTTTCTGGTGGTGGTTGTTTTTTAGTCACTAAGTCGTGTCCGATTCTTTCGTGACCCTGTGAACTGTAGGCCGTCAGCCTTCTCTGTCCATGGGATTTCTCAGGCAAGAATACTGGAATGGGTCGCCATTTCCTTCTCCAGGGGATCTTCCTGACCCAGGGATTGAACCCACATCTCCTTCATTGGCAGGCAGATTCTTTACCACTGAGCCACCAAGGAAGCCCTATCTAGTAGTAGAGAAATTAAATTAGATCCCTACCTCACATCTTGTACATGAAGAGTTACAGGTGAGTTAAATATCTAAATGTAAAAAATAAAATTAATAGAAGAAAATATAGGACAAGAGAGATCTTAATTAAGAATGGAAACTCAAAAGCAATAGGAGGGGACAGGATTTATTTTGTAAAATTTTAAAGCATTCATCCTGCAGGAAAAAAAAATACGGGAAACTATTTGTGACACATCAAGGGGGAAAGGTTTAATATCCCTGTACTGTAAGAATTCTACAAACTAAGAAGAAAAAGACAACTTTTTATATGGGCAGAGGATGTAATCATTCAGTTTATTGAAAAGAAAATGCAGATGACCAATAAAACACATACAAATGACTGTGGAACAGTTTTGGGGAAATTGAAACAAAATCCACTCTTGCCCATGCCTATTTGAATTAGTCTCTGCCTGTCTCCATTAACAGTTTGGTTATTTATTTATTTGTTTCTTTATTTGTTCAACACAAATTTGGGCTCATAGTATGGTGCTCCCTACTCTCCTCTATGCGTGTAAGAAAAGGTTGGATAAATGTACATCAGCTTATTCATAAGAGCTTTTTCTGGGAGTTGGGGATTGGTAGAACGAAAGTTACTTATCCTTCTGTGCTGCTGTAATGTTTTATAAATACATGGATGACATAGTTCTGTGTAGCTTTACCTGTTTTCTGCTTGACATATATTTAGGTGATTTATAATTTCTCACTGTTGAAACAACTCTGATAAACATACTTATCCATATCCTATAAACGTGCACAAAAGTTTTTCTAGGTCAAGAGTCTTTTTCTTAGAGGGCTGTATGGTAAGTAGCTTAGACTTTGTCAGCCATGTGGTCTGTTGCAACTACTCAACTCTGCCTTTGTAGCAAGAAAGCAACCATAGACAACAGTATATGAGCAAATGAGCATGACTGTGTTTCAGTAAAACATGATTCATAAACAGATGACTGGCAAGCCTTAACTTGCTGACCTCTGCTCTGGTACACATACCTGAAAGCATAATTGCTGGTCCTAAGGTAGGAGTGTTCTGAATAGTGTTGGCCAGATTGCCCTCAAAATGATTTTATCAGTTTGCGTTTCTCCCAGGAGTATATGAGAATTCTGTTTCCTTTGACTCTTGTTTTCTTTTTTTCCTTCAGAAATTGTGAGTCAAACTTTATAATTAACAATCAATGAGCATATGAAACATTATCTTGTCATTTAGTTTATACTTTCATGAGTGCTACTGAAGTTGAATATCTTTTCATATATGTATTAGACTTTTAAGATTTTCTTTTTGCTGTTTTTTTCATATTGTTAGATGTCTTATTCATTTATATTTGAGAGATATTTTAATATACTCTTAATACCCATCTGTTATACATGATGTATTTCATAACTGTTCCCTGCCAAATCTGTTACCTACTTTTGCTTAATGATAACAAAAAATTATTTTTTATTGTAATGCTAAATTAGTTATATTGTCGTATTTGTGCTTTCTTCAACCTATTTTTACATCTTTTCCTATCTTTAAATATACCCTATTTTTTTCTAGTAAGTCTAATGTTTTATTTTTCAATTAGATCGTTAATTCATCTCAGATTTGCTATTATATATGTTTTAGAGGTCAGTAAGTCAGTTCAGTTGCTCAGTGATGTCCGACTCTTTGCGACCCCATGAACCGCAGCACGCCAGGCCTCCCTGTCCATCACCAACTCCCGGAGTCCACCCAAACCCATGTCCATTGAGTCGGTGATGCCATCCAGCCATCTCATCCTCTGTCATCCCCTTCTCCTCCCGCCCTCATCTTTCCCAGCATCAGGGTCATTTCAAATGACTCATTTCTTCACATCAGGTGGCCAAAGTATTGGAGTTTCAGCTTCAATATCAGACCTTCCAATGAATACACAGGACTGCTCTCCTTTAGGATGGACTGGTTGGATCTCCTTGCAGTCCAAGGGACTCTCAAGAGTCTTCTCCAGGGAGGTGGGAGAGGGGATCGGGATGGGGAATAAAAAAAAAAAAAAAGAGTCTTCTCTTTTGAACACCACAGTTCAAAAGCATCAATTCTTCGGCACTCAACTTTCTTTATAATCCAACAATCCATACATGACCATTGGAAAAACCATAGCCTTGACTAGACGGATGTTTGTTGGCAAAGTAATGTCTCTGCTTTTTAATATGCTGTCTAGGTTGGTCATAACTTTCCTTCTAAGGAGTAAGTGTCTTTTAATTTCATGGCTGCAATCACCATCTGCAGTGATTTTGGAGCCCAAAAAAATAAACTCAGCCACTGTTTCCCCAACTATTTTCCATGAAGTGATGGGACCAGTTGCCATGATCTTAAGTTTTCTGAATGTTAAGCTTTAAGCCAACTTTTTCACTGCCCTCTTTCACTTTCATCAAGAGGCTCTTTAGTTCTTCACTTTCTGCCATAAGGGTGCTGTCATCTGCATATCTGAGGTTATTGATATTTCTCCTGGCAGTCTTGATTCCAGCTTGTGCTTCATCCAGCCCAGCGTTTCTCATGATGTACTCTGCACATTAGTTAATTTTAGCATATGTGCTGCCAAAGCGAGCACTGCACTTTAGTTAAATAAGTAGGGTGACAATATACAGCCTTGACGTACTCCTTTTCCTATTTGGAACCAGTCTGTTGTTCCATGTTCAGTTCTAACTGTTGCTTCCTGACCTGTATACAGGTTTCTCAAGAGGCAGGTCAGGTGGTCTGGTATTCCCATCTCTTTCAGAATTTTCCTCAGTTTGTGGTGATCTACACAGTCAGAGGCTTTGGCATAGTCAATAAAGCAGAAATAGATGTTTTTCTGGAACTCTCTTGCTTTCTCGATGTTCCAGCGGATGTTGGCGATTTGATCTCTGGTTCCTCTGCCTTTTCTAAAACCAGCTTGAACATCTGGAAGTTCACAGTTTATGTAGTGTTGAAGCCTGGCTTGGAGAATTTTGAGCATTACTTTACCAACGTTTGAGATGAGTGCAATTGTGAGGTAGTTTGAGCATTCTTTGGCATTGCCTTTCTTTGGGATTGGAATGAAAACTGACCTTTTCCAGTCCGATGGCCACTGCTGAGTTTTCCAGATTTGCTGACATATTGAGTGCAGCACTTTCATAGCATCATCTTTTAGTTTTAGAGGTAGGAATCTAATTTTATGTATATATATATATAAACACTCATGCATATGATTTTTAAATGTGTGTATATAGTATATGTTATATGCAGTATAATTTCTATTCAATAATTATATAATTAGTGATATATACAGACATACAGATACACACAGATAGATATATATTTATGTTGTTAACAGAATTTTCCATTAACATTTATTGGATGCATCTCTGTTTCCCCATGGATTAGTAATGCTGTTTTTGGCATTTGAGAAGTTGTATTTGCTGAATATTTGTGAACTCTGTTCCATTAGTCTGTTTTAGCTTCTCTGGATACCACACTTGTTTTATTTGCTATAATTTTATTAATCTTAAGTCTTGTAGTATGAGTCCTACTTATTTACGTCTGTAAAAATGTGTTTATATTCTGTTTCATTACTCTTTTATTTGAAATTTAGTATCAGCTTATTTTCTTCAAGGAAAAACCTTATTGACTTTTGATTAGTTATACATTGAATTTATAAATTAATTTCAGGAGAATTTATATCTTTACAGTATGAAGATTGGATCTTGGTTGAAAGATTGGTCTCTGGATTCTAATTCCGTGTCACTTATCAGCACAGTGATCTTGTTTAAACTCTGCCTCAGTTTTCTCATTGGTAAAATGTAGAAAATGATTCCCTGTAAAAAATGTAAGGATTAAATGAGTTAATATGCATAAAACCCTTGGAGTTTAGCAAATTCCAAGTAAATATTAGGTACTGTTACTCGTTTTGTATCTCATTCATTTGGGTCTTATTTTATGCCCTTCAGAAAAGCTTTATAACATTCTTCATAAAACCCTTGTTGTTCAATTGTTAAGTCATGTCCAACTCTTTACAGCCTCATGGTCTACAGCATACCAGACTTCCCTGTCCTTCACTTTCTCCCACAGTTTGCTCAAATTCATGTCCAGTGAGTCTGTGATGCTATCCAAACATCTCATTCTCTGTAGTCCATATTCTTCATGATCCTCTTACACATCTTTTTTTTTTTCATTTATTCCTAGATATCTTAGTTTTTGTTGCTATTGTGAATGGAATTTTCTCTAGTTTACATTACTAAATTTGATGTATCCAGGACTCTTCCTGAACTCTTTTGTTAGATTGTCTCAGTAGTTTAAGATTTTCTTGGATTTTTTCATTTAGATGTTAAATTGTCTCCAAGTAATGACAGTTTTGTCTTTTCCAGTCCTTTTTTCCCTCTTTGTATTATATAAGAAATGTAATACATCTTTGAATAAAGCAATGATAATTGGTCTTCTTCATCTCACCTTGGCTTTAAAGAGAATTCTGAAATTTCACGATTAAGTATGCTGTTTACTTAAGGTTTTTGATACCATTTATCATGTTAAGGAATTTACCTTCTATTCCTAATTTCTTGAGAGCTGTCCTGAATTCATACTGAACTATTCAGTTCACTTCTGTTCAGTGGCTCAGTTATGTCGGACTCTGCAACCCCATGGACTGCAGCACACCAGGCCTCCCTGTCCATCACCAGCTCCCGGAGTTTACTCAAGCTCATGTCCATTAAGTCAGTGTTGCCATCCAACCATCTCATCCTCTGCCGTCCCCTTCTCCTCCCGCCTTCAGTCTTTCCAGCATCAGGGTCTTTAAATGAGTCAGTTCTTCGCATCAGGTGGCCAAAGTCTTGGAGTTGAATCTTCAGCGTCAGTCCTTCCAATGAATATTCAGGACTGATTTCCTTTAGGATGGACTGGTTGGATCTCCTTGCAGTCCAAGGGACTCTCAAGAGTCTTCTCCAACACCACAGTTCAAAAGCATCTATGCTTCGGCACTCAGCTTTCTTTAAGTCCTACTCTCATATCCATGCATGACTACTGGAAAAGCCATAGCTTTGACTAGACGGGCCTTTGTTGGAAAAGTGATGTTTCTGCTTTTTAATGTGCTGTCTAGGTGGGTCATAAATTTTCTTCCAAGGAGCAAGCGTCTTTCCTTTCACGGCTGCAGTCACCATCTGCAGTGATTTTGGAGTCCCAAAAAATAAAGTCTGTCACTGTTTCCATTGTTTCCCCCATCTATTTGCCATGAAGTGATGGGACCAGATGCCATGATCTTAATTTTGATGTTGAGTTTAGAGCCAACTGTCTTGCTCTCCTCTTTCACTTTTATTAACAGGCTTTTTAGTTCTTCTTCACTTTGTGCCATAAGGGTGGTGTCATCTGCATATCTGAGGTTATTGATATTTCTCCCAGCAGTCTTGATTCCAGCTTGTGCTTCATCCAGCCCAGCATTTCTCATGATGTACACTGCACATTAGTTAAATAAGCAGGGTGACAATATACAGCCTTGACGTACTCCTTTTCCTATTTGGAACCAGTCTGTTGTTCCATGTCCAGTTCTAACTGTTGCTTCCTGACCTGTATACAGATTTCTCAAGAGGCAGATCAGGTGGTCTGGTATTCCCGTCTCTTTCAGAATTTTCCACAGTTTGTTGTGACCCACACAGTCAAAGGCTTTGGCATAGTCAATAAAGCAGAAATAAATGTTTTTTCTGGAACTCTCTTGCTTTTTCGATGAGTCAGCAGGCGTTGGCAATTTGATCTCTGGTTCCTCTGCCTTTTCTAAATCCAGTTTGAACATCTGGAAGTTCATGGTTCACATACTGTTGAAGTCTGGTTTGGAGAATTTTGAGCATTACCTTGCTAGCATGTGAGATGAGTGCAATTGTGTGGTAGTTTGAGCATTCTTCAGCATTGCCTTTCTTTGGGATTGGAATGAAAACTGACCCTTTCCAGTCCTGCAGTCATTGCTGAGTTTTCCAAATTTGCTACCATATTGAGTGCAACACTTGCATAGCATCGTCTTTGAGGATTTGAAATAGCTTAACTGGAATTCCATCACCTCCACTAGCTTTGTTCGTAATGATGCTTCCTAGGGCCCACTTGACTTCGCATTCCAGGATGTCTGCTCTAGGTGAGTGATCATATCATTTTGATCATCTGGTTTGTGAAGATCTTTTTGTACAGTTCTTCTGTGTATTCTTGCCACCTCTTCTTAATACATTCTGCCTCTGTTGGTCCATACCATTTCTGTCCTTTATTGTGCCCATCTTTGCATGAAATATTCCCTTGGTATCTCTAATTTTCTTGACGAAATCTCATCTTTCCCTTTCTGTTGTTTTCCTCTATTTCTTTGCATTGGTCACTAAGGAAGGCTTTCTTATCTCTCCTTGCTATTCATTGGAACTCTGCATTCAAATGAGTGTATCTTTCCTTTTCTCCTTTGCCTTTCACTTCTCTTCACAGCTATTTGTAAGGCCTTCTCAGACAACCATTTTGCCTTTTTGCATTTCTTTTTCTTGGGGATGGTCTTGCTCCCTGTCTCCTGTATAATGTCACGAACCTCCGTCCATAGTTCCTCAGGCAGTCTTGTCTATCAGATCTAATCTCTTGAATCTATTTCTCACTTCCACTGCATCGTCATAAGGGATTTGATTTAGGTCATATCTGATTGGTCTGGTAGTTTTTCCCTACTTTCTTCAGTTTAAGTCTGAATTTGGCAATAAGGAGTTCATGATCTAAGCCACAGTCAGCTTCTGGTCTTGTTTTTGCTGACTCTATAGAGCTTCTCCATCTTTGGATGCAAAGAATATAATTAGTCTGATTTCAGTGTGGACCGTCTGGTGAAAACCATGTGTAGAGTCTTCTCTTGTGTTACTGGAAGAGGGTGTTTGCTATGACCAGGGTGTTCTCTTGGCAAAACTCTATTAGCCTTTGCCCTGCTTCATTCTGTACTCCAAGGCCAAGTTTGCCTGTTACTCCAGGTGTTTCTTGACTTCCTACTTTGCATTCTAGTCCCATGTAATGAAAAGGACATCTTTTTTTGGGTGTTAGTTCTAGAAGGTCTTGTAGGTCTTCACAGAACCGTTCAACTTCAGCTTCCTCAGCATTACCGGTCGGGGCACAAGCTTGGATTACCATGATACTGAATGGTTTGCCTTGGAAATGAACAGAGATCATTCTGTCATTTTTGAGACTGCACCCAAGCATTTCGAGTGCTTTTGTTGACTTATGACATTTCTTCTAAGGGATTCTTTCCCACAGTAGTAATAATGGTCATCTGAATTAAATTCACCCATTCCAATCCATTTTAGTTTGCTGATTCCTAAAATATTGACGTTCACTCTTGCCATCTCCTGTTTGACCACTTCCAGTTTGCCTTGATTCATGGACCTAGCATTCCTATGCAGTATTGCTCTATCAGCATTGGACTTTGCTTCCGTCACCATCACATCCACAACTGAATGTTGTTTTTGCTTGGCTCCATCTCGTCAGTCTTTGTGGAGTTATTTCTAGGAGCATAGTGGGCACCTACCAACCCAGGGAGTGCATCTTTCAGTGCCCTGCCTTTTTGCATTTTCATGTTGTTGTTGGGGTTCTCAAGGCAAGAATAGTGAAGTGGTTTGCCTTTCCCTTCTCCAATGGGCCATGTTTTGTCAGAACTCTCCACCATGACCCATCCATCTTGGTTGACCCTACAAGGCATGCTCATAGTTAGATTGAGTTAGACAAGGCTGTGGTCCATGTGATCAGTTTGGTTAGTTTTCTGTGATTGTGGTTTTGAGTCTGTTTGCCCTCTGATGGATCAGGATAAGAGGCTTATGAAGCTTCCTGATGGGAGAGACTGACTGAGGGGGAAACTGGGTCTTGTTCTGTTTGGCGGGGCCATGCTCTGTGAACCTTTAATCCAATCCTCTGTTGAAGGGCAGGGCTATGTTCCCTCCCTGTTATTTATCTGAGGCCAAAGTATGGTGGAGGTAGTGAAGATAATGGCGACCTCGCTCAAAAGGTCACATGCCTGCACTGCTACATCCAGTGCCCCTGACCCTGCAGCAGGCCACCGCCGACCCCTGCCTCTGCCAGAGACTCCTGGACACTCATGGGCAAGTCTGGGTCAGTCTCTTGTGGGGTCACTGCTCCTTTCTCCTGGGTCCTAGTGCACACGAGGTTCTATTTGTGCCCTCCCAGAGTCTGTTTCCCCAGTCCTGTGTGAGTTCTGGCAGCTCTATGTTGGGTTAATGGTGACCTCCTCTGAGACAGCTTATGCCATACTCAGGTCTACTGTACTCAGAGCCCCTGCCTCTGCAGCAGTCCACTGCTGACCCACATGTTCACAGGAGACACCCAAACACAGTTCTGTCTCCGTCTCTGTGGAGTCTCTGGGTCCTGGTGCACATAAAGTTTGTTTGAGCCCTCTGAGTGTCTCTGGCGAGTATGGGGTTTGATTCTACATGGTATTTCAATATATATATCAAATTATATTACTAAATAATTTTTATATCAGTTTTTCAAAAGTCATACCATGTCTATATGCCTGAACAATTAAGCATGTTGCATTTTATTTAATTTCATAAATATTCAAGATTGTCATACAGAGAATGGAAAGAAGTGCTACTGACTTCTTCCATTTTATGTTGAGTAACGAAAGCACAAATGTTATTGTGGAAGCAGTCATCAAGGTGCAGACTTGCTTACAGGGTCTAGTGACCTAATAGCAATACAGAAATACAGTTCTGTGAAGAGGAATGTTAGGTATATTTTCCTGTTTTCACCCTCTAAATATTAAAAATTTTGACTTGGGACTTTATTGGTGAGGGGGAGCTGGTTATATAGAGAGAGGAAAACAATGAAATATTATGAAACTAATAAGTGTAGATAGTTTTGTTGTTTCTGTAATGCCAGGATGTATTTGGTGTCTGATGTAGAAGTAATCACTCATCTCTGCAGAATCTTTAGAGAGCTACTAAAAGTATTTCTTCTTCAGCATGTTTTCATGGTGAAAATTGGACATGGTAAAATGTCTTAAATAGAAAATATTATTTACCTTCAGTTCAGTTCAGTCGCTCAGTCATGTCCAACTCTTTGCGACCCCATGAATCACAGATCACCAGGCCTTCCTGTCCATCACCAGCTCCCGGAGTTTACCCACATTCATGTCCAGCGAGTCGGTGATGCCATCCAGCCATCTCATCCTCTGTCATCCCCTTCTCCTCCTGCCCCCAATTCCTCCCAACATCAGGGTCTTTTCCAGTGAGTCAACTCTTCGCATGAGGTGGCAAAAGTATTGGAGTTTCAGCTTCAGCATCAGTCCTTCAATGAATATTCAGGACTGATCTCCTTTAGGATGGACTGGTTGGATCTCCTTGCAGTCCAAGGGACTCTCGAGTCTGCTCCAGTACCACAGTTCAAAAGCATCAATTCTTCGGTGCTCAGCTTTCTTCACAGTTCAACTCTCACATCCATACACGACCACTGGAAAAACCATAAGCTTGACTAGACGGACCTTTGTTGACAAAGTAATGTCTCTGCTTTTTAATATGCTATCTAGGTTGGTCATAACTTTCCTTCCAAGGAGTGAGCGTCTTTTAATTTCATGGCTGCAGTCACCATCTGCAGTGATTTTGGAGCCCAGGAAAATAAAGTCAGCCACTGTTTTCACTGTTTCCCCATCTATTTGCCATGAAGTAATGGGACCAGATGCCATGATCTTAGTTTTCTGAATGTTGAGCTTTAAGCCAACTTTTTCACTCTCCTCTTCCACTTTCATCAAGAGGCTCTTTAGTTCTTCACTTTCTGCCGTAAGGGTGGTGTCATCTCCGTGTCTGAGGTTATTGATATTTCTCCCAGCAGTCTGGATTCCCGCTTGTGATTCTTCAAGCCCAGCATTTCTCATGATGTACTCTTCATATAAGTTAAATAAGCACAGTGACAATATACAGCCTTGATGTACTCCTTTTCCTATTTGGAGCCAGTCTGTTGTTCCATGTTCAGTTCTAACTGTTGTTTCCTGACCTACATATAGGTTTCTCAAGAGGTGGGTCAGGTGGCCTGGTGTGACCATCTGTTTCAGAATTTTCCACAGTTTTTTGTGATCCACACGGTCAGAGGCTTTGGCATGGTCAATAAAGCAGAAATAGATGTTTTTCTGGAACTCTCTTGCTTTCTCGATGTTCCAGCGGATGTTGGCAGGTTGATCTCTGGTTCCTCTGCCTTTTCTAAAACCAGCTGGAACATCTGGAAGTTCACAGTTTATGTATTACTGAAGCCTGGCTTGGAGAATTTTGAGCATTACTTTACTAGCGTGAGAGAGGAGTGTGATTATTTACCTTAAGTTCACTATTTTCAGAATTGTGATAGAGAATTAGCATAGTTGTAGTGATACAACTGAGGGACTGAGAGAGGAAGGTTTCTTTTTTGGTGAGCACATCTGTTTTGAACTTTTCCAAAAAACAGCAACAATAATGATTCCTACTATGGCAATAAAATCATAAGGACATTGTATTTAAACAAAACTGTGTATGATTCAAGGGTAAGTTTTGTATGTAAGCTTTTTAGCTGTATATACTTAAAGCTATTTGTTATAATACTTTAATTATCTATTGAAGTATACATGCTCAAAAATCTTTCATTGATGGGTGCATAATCATAAAAAGTTTGCAAATCACTCCGTCTATTTTCTGACACTTTTTCCTCATTGAAACAATTACTCTTACAATACAGTTTCTTATACCAATGTTACAGTGTCAAGTATGGAATTCTGGCAGTTGATGATAAAATATTGGCAGTACTTATTTTTAAAACATTTCCCACATTTTTCACTTCCACATTGTTTGATCTGTAGTTACTGCTTTGTGTTCACTTGAAGATCTCAGTATATGGGGGAAGCAATAACTCCTACCATCATTGTGATCTTTAGTGTTTGGAGTAATGTTTAGCTGAAGTATTTGGGAAAGCTAACTCTGAAAGGTACTGCTGACCTGTAATAGGAATAACTTTAGGGAAGATTGTTCTTATTGTTTACGTACTGGTGCTTCTTAAAAAAAATCAGATGCTCTTTCTCTTTACAGGATGCCATACTTTACATAAACTCATTATACTGAACTGACATCTGAATTAATATAAAAGTTTAAATTCAGATGTAATTTTCTTTTTGAAAGTTTTTGAGAACAGCTTTTATATACCAGTTTCACACTGTTATGTATCATGTGTTGTTCAGTTGCTCAGTCATGTCCAGGTCTTTGCTACTCTGTGAACTGCAGCATTGCCAGGCTTTCCTGTCCTTCACTGTCTCCCTGAGTTTGCTCAAACTCATGTCCGTTGAAATCCATGATACCATCTAACCATCTTATCCTCTGTTGTCCCCTTCTCCTTCTGCCTTCAATGTTTCTCAGCATCAAGATCTTTTCCAGTGAGTTGGCTCTTCGCATCAGGTGGCCACAGTATTGGAGCTTCAGTTTCAGCATTAGTCCTTCCAGTGAATATTCAGGACTTTAGGATGGGCTGGTTGGATCTCCTTGCGGTCCACTGGACTCTCAAGAGTCTTCTCCAACACCACAGTTCAGAAGCATCAGTTCTTCAGCCCTCACCTTTCTTTATGGTCCAAGTAGATACATAACTTGCATTTGTACAGTTTTCCTAAATTTAGGGATCTGTTTTATAAAGTTAGATATGTTAAAAAGTTGAACTGATGCACTGATGTCCTCAGTATATGAATATGTATATGTATATGTATCTAATTCTCACATAAGAATGACTTGGCATAGAAAAAAGAATGATTTGATATAATCCTACTTTTAAATGGTAACCATAGAATGGTTAATGTTAAATTAATATTAAAAACTAATGTTTTTTTTTAATAAAAATAGATCTAACTTGGTTACTTATTTTATTTTAGCGAAGAATAACCAGAATTCAACAAATAGAAAAGGACATACTTCGTATACGACAGCTTTTACAGTCCCAAGCAACCGAAGGTTAGTGAATTGTCTCTTTTGTTTGTAGTTATAATGATAGGTGGTTGTTCTAAGAAAAGAAAATATGTATAATTAGCATGGCGTCATTGAAATAGATGCTCTAGAGAATTGAGACACTTGATAAGCTTTTTCATTAAATTAAGTATAGATTTCAAAAATCTATACTAGTATGATTTCTTCATAACTTTTATGCAATTAAAGCTTATAGAGCCATAAATAGATACCTTACTTCAGTTATCTGTTTACATATAATTTGGCTACTAACAGTTTGTAAATAAGCTATCTCCTTGTGTAATCCATAGTAAAAGTTGATCATATACATTTATCTGTGCTTACTTTACAAACTTCATTAAAATGACAGTAAAAGGGTAAAATGAAAAAGCACAAATACCAGGGAAGGTGACAATAAAATTTGGAGAACTGCAAAGCAGATAAACAAACAATTCTTCTAGATTATGGTAGAGAGCTGACCCCAGAGTGAGCAGTAGGAGGTCACAAAGCAACTCATTTTACACTGTGGAGTCCTGAAAGTTTCCAGAGTTGGTTACACTAGGTACTTCTGGAAATGAGGATTAAAAAGGGGGTTAAAACCATATTTGTCAGCTCTTCAGCTGAAATTTGGTTTTGATCACTACACAGAAGGATGGGGTATAAAAAACCATCCCTTCAGCTATCTGTTTATAGCCACTGAATTTGGGCACTTGTCACTTTGTTTATGGGTAAATAAAAAGAAAACCTACATGGAACTTAAATGAACTATTGCTGAATAAGGAAAAATAGCATGTGGGAGGCTCAGAGAAAATAAAGTATTTCTTCTTAAGTCAACTACAGGATGACCTGTCTCTCTGCAATAAGAGCAAAAAGTGTTGAATAAAAGTCCTCATTGAACAATACAGAATTGTTGCTAGGAAAAATTGGCTCAGTATTTGGGGATATACCAATGCAAAGTTTCTAATATGCAGCCAGATTGAGACTCACATTCCAGATCATACAGGAAAAAAGAAGAGAATGCAAAGAATGAAATATCAACCTAGTGCTTTTTTCTAACTATAATTACTAAAAACATGATGAAGTGCTTGTTGATATTTTAAAATGTTTATGAGATACAAAATAGTATGTACACTTTGATCCCATTTTTTAATATGCACAAACAGTCTTTCAGAAATAATATGAAAAGGCAGGTAACCACTGCTAATACCTCCTTGTTTTCTTAGTTTGGCCAGTTTTGTAATGTTTTTATAGTAGCTGCACAGCTTTTAGAGTGAGAGAAAACTTTTGTATGCGAAACAAATCTGACGTGTCCTTTCATCACCAGCATCCTTCCCAAGTAGCTCGATGGTAAAGAATCCGCCTGCCAGCCCAGGAGACGCAGGTTCTATCACTGGGTCGGGAAGATTCCCTGGAGAACGAAATGGCAACCCACCCCAGTAGTCTTCCCTAGTAAATCCAGTAGAAAGAGACACCTGGTGGACTACCGTCCATGGGGTTGCAAAAGAGTCGGACATGACTTGGCAAGTAAACCACAGCAACAGCACTTACTGCCAGCCCTGAGAATCTGACTGGATAATGAACAGTTCTGTTTGGAGGCAGAAACTTAGTGCAAGCCCATTTACACACAGAGAAGACAACTAATTCTAATGTCAAAAAGTATAATTTTGAAAACAGTGTCTTTTAAGACTCTGGTCATGCATGCCTTGCTTTTTAAATCTCTTAGAAGCTTTGGCTTCAGTACATTTGAATTTGAAATATGTAGAAACATGTACTTGCTAAGTAGTCAAGTTCAGTGTAATAGTCATATTGCTAAAAGTAGTTTAATCTGGATGTTTTAAGTCAGTATGAACCAAATATTTGTAATATACAGACTGTGTCCTTTTTGCAATATTAACTCTTCAGTACTGTTTTTTTCTTTCCAAACTAAAACAAAACTATCTCTTTACTCCTTTTTCAATGTCATTGGCATTGCTGTATGTGGCATTCTGGTTATTATGGCCCCTTTGGGTTTCCAGGGTAGTTTATCTGTGGTGTTTTGTTTTTTTTTCCCCTTGATCAAAATTACTATACTCTATTTTTAAAACTGTTTTTAGAGAGGCAACTTTTGTTTTTTATTGAGCAGCACTGCATTTATATTTTCTTTTTATATATATTTTTTCTGCTTTGAGTGTTTGCTGTTGTTTTTCTAGCTTCTTTAGTTATAGTTAGCTTTTATTCACCATCTTTCTTGTATTATGATTTTTACTGTTTGGCTGCATCAACAGGGTTGTTTTTTTTTAAATTTCTAAATCAATATTTACACTTATTTTTTCTACTTGATTGACTCTTTCATGTGTGTTAAATAGCCTTCTTTGCTGTTAGTATTGCTGCACGGGGCTTCTTTTGGTCATCATTTGCCTGGTATAATATACTCACTGTCAGTACATTTCCAAACGTTACCAACATTCTGGCCTCTAGAAATTCCTAAGAAAAACTGTCATTTGTTAATAATAGTTCTCATTATCAGTACAATTATAAGTTTATTGCAGGTTGGGGGCTTGTTTGTGTTTTTTTATCTGTTCAAGATTTCATTTATATCATTGGATTTGGGACCAACTGTCTACCACCATAACCTAGTCTATTCTTGTTTCTTTTTGTTATAAAAATGGCCATATTTTTCATAGCCTTAAGTCGTTACATTTATTCAGTGAATATAAACTAAAAGAAGGTATCATGTCTTATTTAAGAAAGAAAGGTTTTTAATTTTACTGTTTGCTGTTTCTTTATTACTATCAGAAGGAGAAGCTAGAAAATGGAGAAAACGGGATCAGATACTCATAAATTAGTTCACATACAGTACTGAGAAGAAAAGATGTCTGCCAAATAATTTCTCCACCATGAAGCATCTTATAACACTATCTTTGCCCTACCTGCTAACAATTCTGGTTTAAGATCTAGATGCAGGATATAACTCAGATGATATAACTATTGCACTTGATTCAAATCTCAGAAGTTCCAAGAGGGTACATGAGGCAACCAGTCCTACCACTTTCTTTTGTATTCTATAGGTTATTTACTGACAAATGTATACCATTTGGGGGGGAGGGGCCCCAAAAGATGGGAGCTATAAGGAAAATTGTGGCATGATTTAATAGTCTCTAGAAAATAGCCAATGAGAAATAGTTTTTAAAATCCCATGCAGAGTACTCTTATAACTCATTAATAAAGAGACAACCCAACTTACAAATGGGCTAAAGATTTGAATACACATTTCACCAGAAAAATTCATAGGAATGGCTAATAAGCACATGAAAATAGGCTCGACATCATTGGATGTTAAGGAAGTCAAGTTAAAACCACAATGCTATATCACTCTATACTCACTAGGATGGCTGTAATCGTGAGGAAAACAATAAGCATTGGCACGGATGTGGATAAATAGAAGCTGTCATATGTTGCTGATGGGAATGTAAAATGGTTCAGCCACTTGGAAAAGTTTGGCAGTTATCTAAAGTATTAAAGGTATAGTTACCATATGACCCAGCAATTCCACTTCTAGCTATCTAAGAGAAATGAGCACATATGTCCACACAGAGACTTTAATTTGAATATTCATGGAAGTATTATTCACAGTAGCCCAAAAGTAGAAAAATGCAAAAGTGTATCAACTGGTAAATCAATAAATAAAATGTATACCGTTACAATGTAATACTACTCGGCAATTAAAAGGAACAAATTGTTGACACACACTATAACTGAGGTGAACCTCAAAAACATTATACTGAGTAAAAGTAGCTAGACATGTAAGTCCGTATATTCCATTTACAATAAACGTACAGAAAAGGCGAGTTTACAGAGCAGAGTCATAGTTACTTGGAGCTGTGAGTGGGAATGGGGATTACCTATAAATGAGCATGAAGGATCTTTTTAGAATGATGAAAATGGTCTAAAACTGAAATATAGTGATTCTTGGTAAGTTTATTCAATGTCATTGAGTTGTACACTTAAAGTGGGTGAATTGTCTTAAAGGCATTTTAAATCCAACGTAACCAAAGCACAACTAATGATGGTCTCCTCCTAAGTCCTCCTTGTGACCCCCACATCCTCCAAATCCTCCTTCTCCTTTAGTATTATCTGTCTCCATGAATGGTACCACCATTATTCAGCTGTGTGAGCTAAGAAACAGAAGAGTAGTTTGTGACCCCAGATCTCTTCTTCCACTCACTGTATCCAGTCTGTCGTGCAGTCCTTCAGGTTGACCTCTGTCTCCAAGCATCAGTGCTTCCCTGGGTGTAAAGGACTGTCATCTCCCACTTACTTTAATATTTAGTCTGCAAGTTGATCTCTTGTGTTTCCCATCTTCTTAGACCATTCAAAATTTGAGTTTAAACGATCAGAATACATGCACCTTTTTCCTTTAGAGTATTGGTTATGTGGGGGCATGAGTGCCATCTGAGAATCACACTAAAATTCAACAAAATCATTAAGTTCCTTTTTTTAACCATCTCTCTGTTCTACTCTTCACACTGTAATTCTTTGATATCCTAGAGCAAACCACGTTTCTCCCATCACAGCTCCTTTGCATATGGTCTCTATTTCCCTAAATTTTTGCATGTGGTCTCTGTTTCCTTCATCCTCTGCCATATCCCGTTTCCTAGAACTCCTGTTTATATTTTAGATCTCAGTCCAAACAATACTTCCTAAGAGAGCACTTCCCCCGACTCCCACAATGTCTGATGTCCCTCTGTTATATATCCTTATAAGCAACTTGTGCTCTTTTTTCAGAGTGCTTGTCGAAGTGTTTAACTTTACTGTTGTTTCTTTCATTATTTGATAGCATCCCTGACTAGACTAAATCTGGAAGAGTGCGTTGAACGATGCCTGGGTTTGTCAGTACTGTGTTCTCCAGCCCTATTGCAAGTAACTGACATAGCACATACTCAATAATTACTTTTATATTGACATCTTCAGTGATGTCAGTGTCAAATCTTTGTAGATTTAGTGCTCGTTGATTCATTTTTTCTCTTCACTGACTTTGTATTCTCTGCTTTAGATGATTTTGTTGAATTTTATGGTATCACTTTCCCAAGGTACTGTTTTTTCTTGTTTCTGAATTATTGGGACTACTTCTCTTTTGCCTATGTATAACTTACACTTGTTTATTGATGGAAATAGTATATGTAAATTATTTTAAAGTCACATTTTAAATGGTCTAGGAAAGCTTTATGTTTAAATAAATTCCAGTGGAAGCCATTTTGTAACATAGTTTTCCATTATTATGTCACAATTTTTAATGTGTAATTTTTAATTTTGCCTATAATGTTCCTAGAGGAGGCACACTGGTAATTGTTTCTATAAAAGATACTTGATTATTTTCTTTCTTTGATTCTGTGGTGATAGTTTTCAAAGTGACTGCTTTGTACTAGATATAATCTGTCTTGAAATTACTGCTTTTACTGGATATAATCTTGCCCTTTCACTTTACCTAACAGATGGTGGTTACATTAGAAAAGGTTTTGGTTTTATTCATATTAGAATCTAAGAGCTTATCTGTTGGTTTCATATTACTTTTATTAGCAGATGTATATAAAAATATATGTGTGTGTAAGTATAAATATACTTACATAGAAGGTATTTATAAGCTATAGTAACTGCTATATTTGCAGCTCTATTAAATACCAGAACCATGTGACCTTGCGGAAAAGACAGTTATTTGCTCTAGTTGGGTTATGTCCCCGATAGTGATGTGAGCACAGCTGGTGGAGGATGGTGTTTCTGTGGGTCTCAGAAAACCCTTTGTCTTGTGCAGCCCTAGTGTTCGAGGGACACACTTCACTTTGCTGTGACCGAGACAGGCAGCTGACAGCCCGCTGGAGGCTATGGAGTGCAGCTCCGTGCTTTTGTGAACCTGTGTCATTGAGGCCTTCAGAGCTTTAGAGCAAGAAAGAAGGAAAGCTGTGGGCTGAGAAAGCATGCACCGTTTTTGTATGTATTGATGTTAACTCCATATTAACAGAGGTCATCTCAGAGCAAGCATGAAGCTGGCTCACATGAAGCCGAACGGCAGAATGAAGGTCAAGGAGTGGCAGAAATCAACATGGCAACTGTGGGTAGCGGTCAGGTAAATAGATTATTTTATTAATTTCTTTTCTAGTTAACTATTTAAATATTTTAAAAGAAATACTGAGTGAGATGATTCTCACATGACCTGTTTCCTTCCTAAATGGATATCTCCAGAAGAATTCAGTACTAAAATGCTATGTCATTTTTCTTTATTATATTTAACTATGAAGCTTTCAAATTTCCAAGTATATTTTATAGCTCTAAAGTATGTGTCTCTGTTTTAGCCTAAAATGATTAATGTGAGTAGAGTTTCTTTGAAAAATAAATACTAAGCTGCATTTTGGTCATATGTGATTTGACCTAGTTATTACTGCTTGCATTGAATAGATTTGCTCTTTCTCTGTGGCATTCTAAGATATTTTTGTGTTTTTTAAAAAAATCATAAAGAGTTAATATTTTCATCTTCAGTTGTATTCCAGGATTATAGAAACCTAGCATTTAAATAAACAATTCTAATGCCCATTAAAATAAAAGTAAATAAATACCCTAGTCATATTTACTATTATCATCTTTAGCAAAATTATGGAAGACAATTTTTTAAAATGTAGAACATTATCTTGTTGTGCTGCCATCAGTTTTCTATTAGAGTTTGATTGGAATGTATCCTAATGAGTATTTTTCTTTGGAGTGTTCTGTATTCTCCACATTTTTTCAAGCAATATTTTATGTTTTAAATGAATGATTTTTTAAAATACAGTTTCAACTAAGTTGATTTTAAGGAAATTTTCTTACTGTTGATATAAAATATTCCTTTAGTGCCTATAGATTACTTTTAATGATACTATTTATTTGTTCTATTAGTTCATTAAAATTTAAAGCTTAAAATGTCTCATACTTAATTTAAATATTTAAATTTACCACATTTAAACAAAAATATACTTCATTTTAATATTACTGGTCCACATTGTACTGGATAATACTCTACAGATGGTAAATTAGGGCAAAAAAAAATTATATTCCAATAGTACATTTGGGTTCTTTGTCTACTACTTAGGGAGTTCTCTGAGATTATCATGTGTTCCTACACATATGTAGAAAGAAGTTCTGTCTTCTTGACAAAAATCTTTTTTTTTTGCTTTAGGATTAAGACCCACTATTAATACTTTGGGGTCATATTTCAATTATTATATCCTTTAAAGCCTCACCTAGCCAATAAGCTCAATATTTATTTTTTTAATTGAATTCTTATCTCATTTCTTATATCAGAATTTAACTCTGAATATATTAGATTTAATGTCAAAGATGAAAACTTTAAAAAACAGTTTACTTATTTACCTATGTTGTGTCTTAGTCGTGGCATGTGAGATCTTCTTCCCTGCGGCATGCGGGATCTTCTGTTACGCCGTGCAGGCCCAGAAGTCGTGGCCCTCGGACTTAGTTGCCTTGCAGTAGGTGGGATCTTAGTTCCCAGACCAGGGGTCAAACTCGCATCCCCTGCATTAGAAGGCAGATTCTTAATCACTGAATCACCAGGGAAGTCCCCCAAATGAAAACTGTTAGAAATATTAAAAGTTAAGGAAATGAGCATAGAGTTTTTATAATCATGAAGTGAGTAGGAAACCATAAAAGAACCATAGGCTTCATTTAAAAATGTAAGACTTTAGTGTGCGATAAAATCATAACAAACTTACAAGACAAAAACCAAAATCACATTAATGACGCTACAGCTACTTCCAGATCTTAATGTAGATAAGAGGTGTGTCTGTGAGACTGTGATCCAGTTATGCCAAAATCCCTTTACCTGTCAGACTCTTGGGGTTTGTTCATTTCTTTTGTTATTTGCTCCAGAGACAAAACAGTTGACACTAACAAAACTGAAAATAATCTCTTTGACTTTCTCAGAATCACAGTAATATGATCCATCAAGCTCCTGCCCTAGTGCCCTTGGGGAAGGAAGTTCATTGTACCTCACCTGGTTTCCTGCCCACAGCCACTCTGCCAGAATGATCTTTCACGAGTAAATCACCCTCTTGGTAAAATCCTTTGTTGGCATCCATTGATTCTCAGAAAAAGACAAGCCTTACTACGACCTGTATAACCTGGCTCCTGCCTAAACTTGCCAGCTGTCTGTCACCCTTTGCTCTCAGCACGCCTGCCACGCTGGCCCTTCAGGACTTCCCCTTGACGGCTTCCTCTGCTGCAGCCTGCACACCATCTGCCCGTTCCCTCTTGTGCCTTCTCATCCCACTTCACTCAGTTAACAGCAGTTTGTGTGTGTCTGAACTTTAGCGTGATTTCTCTCAAGAGGCTTGAACTGTTCACATCCCATTACAGGCTGTCCTCGCTTGTTCTTCTCACCTTGAAGACCACATTTGCAGTTTTATATTTATTTATGTGGTTATTTCTGTTCTCCCTACTAAATTGTAAGCTCCAGAAAGACAAAGATTCTTTCCAGTTTTATTCATTTTTATATCCCCACAGTCCCTGATAAATAAATAGTAGATAATAGCAATGAATATATGTAGGTTGGAAGGGATAACTAACATCCCTTCTAGAAAGAGGGATTTTTGATCTGTGATTAATCTCCCTTGAATGTTAAATGAAAAGAGAAAGCTAGAAATAAATTATATGGGCTAGATCCCTACTTGCTTAGTATATAACTTTATGTGTAATTCATTTATGAATCGATCTCAGCTTTTCCATTTAATGTTTAGAACCAGATCTCTAGTGAGACAACCAGTAAGTAGTGATGAAGTTCAAACAAGACTGGGAAAGAGATGAAATGGTAGGAGAACCTTTTCCACTGCCAATAATATGTTTTTAAGCCTGTTATTATGGAAAATTTCAAATATATACAGAGGCAAACAGAGTAATAGAGTAATCTGCAGGTACCCTATATACTTTGTCCTCTGATTTTATTTTTGGAAAAGATCCCAGACATCATCATTTTTTGCTTAAATATTAAATACTTCACTGTGTATTTACAGAATATAACATTTTTTTAATTGAAATGTAGTTGATTCCTAACATTGTTAGTTTCAGGTATACAGCAAAGTGATTCAGTTATATTGTATTTTTCCAATTCTTTTCCATTTTAGGTTATTACAAGATATTGAATAAAATTCCCTAGGGCTTCCCAGGTGGTGCTAGTGGTAAAGAACTTGCCTGCCAGTGCAGGAGACAAAAGAGCTGCGGGTTTGATCCCTGGGTTGGGTAGATCTCGAGGGCATGGCAACCCACTTCAGTGTTGTTGCCTAGAGAATCCCACGGACAGAGGAGCCTGGCGGGCTATGGTCCATAGGGTCACAAAGAGTTGGATGTGACTGAAGCGACTTAGCATGCACACATGCACATACTATAAAGTAAATCCTTGTTTATTTTATATATATCAAAGTGTATGTATCTGTTAATCCCATACTCCTAATTTATCCCTCCTCCCATTTCCCCTTTAATAACTATAAGTTTGTTTTCTGTGTCTAAGAATACTTTCTTTTAAATTGAAAATACAGTTGATTTACATTATTGTGTTAGTTTTAGCTCTACAGCAAAGTGATTCAGTAACATATACATATTTTTTGGATTATTTATATCTGTTGATCCCATACCTTTAATTTGTCCTTCTCTGTCATCTGTGGTAACCGTAAGTTTGTTTTCTGTGTCTGTGAGTCTATTTCTGTTTTGTGTGTAGATATATTTGTATTATTTTTTAGACTGTACATATAAGTGATCTCATATAATGTCTGTCTTTGTCTGACTCCCTCACTTAGTATGGCATTCTCTAGCTCCATCCATGGTGCTGCAAGTGGCAGTATTTCATTCTTTTTTGTGACTTCTTAAACCATTGTATCTTCTTAAAACCATCATCTGTTGATGGGTACTTGGGTTCTTTCCAGGTCTTGGTTAATATAAATAGTGTTGCTGTGAACATTTGGGTGCATTTATCTTTTCAGATTAGAGTTTTCATCTTTTTTGGATTTATGCCCAGGAGTGAGATTGCTGGATCATGTGGTAACTCTATTTTTAGTTTTTTAAGAAACCTCCATACCGGTTTTCATTGTGGCTGTACCAATTTATATTCCCACTAACAGTGTAGAAGGATTTCCTTTTCTCCACATGCTCTCCAGACTTTTTGCTTTGATGGTGGCCATTTTTAATTTGAATTTCTCAGTAATCAGTGATGTTGAGCATCTTTTCATGATTTGTTGGCTATCTGTATGCCTTTTGAAGGAATGTCTGTTTAGGTCTTCTGTCCATCCTTTGATTTTTGTTGCTTTTATTTTTTATTTTTATTTTTTTGATACTGAGTTGTATGAGCTGTTTGTACATTTTGGATATTGACTGTCAATCAAATATTTTCTCCCAGTCTGTAGGCTGTGTTTCTGTTTTGTTGATAGTTTTCTTTACTGGAAAAAAATCTTTTAAGTTTGACTAGGTCCCGTTTATTTATTTTTGCTTTTATTTGTTTTCCCTTGGGAGACTGATCTAAGAAAATATTGCTATAATTTGAGACTATGAGACTATTTTGCCTATGTTTTCTTCCAGAAGTTTTATGGTATCATGTCTTATACTTATGTCTTTAAAACAATTTGAGGGATTTTGGGGGCTTGTTTGTTTATGGTGTGAGGGTGTGTGCTGACTTCACTGATTTACATGTAGCTGTCCAGCTTTCCTAGTGTCACTGGCTGAAAAGACCGTCTCTTCTCCGTTGTGTGTTCTTATCTCCTTTGTCAAGGATTAACTGACTGTAGGTATGTGGGTTTACTTCTGGGTTCTCTATCCTGTTCTTTTGGTCTGTGTGTCTATCTGTCATGTTTCTGTACAAATGCCATGCTGTTTTGATTACTGTAGCTTGGTAGTATTGTCCGAAGTCCCAAAGCACTCTGCAGATTTAATGCAATTCCTGTCAAGATGCCTATGACATTTTTCACAGAACTAGAACAAATAATACTAAAATTTCTATGGAACTACAAAAGGCCCAGAATTGCTAAAGCAGTCCTGCAGCCAGAGGACACCTAGAATACATAACTATTATGCCATTATTACACTCCCAAAGAAACTAACAGTAGTTCCTCGGTAGCATCAGATTTCAAATTTGCAGTTGCTTCGTAAATGTCATAATTTTTAAATTTATGTGACACAAGGGCCAGATAAAGTCCATGCACAGAGATTGGTTAGTGTGTCTTTGAAGTTTCTTTTAATCTATAGATTTCTTCTTTGTCTCTTAGATTTTTGCTGTATATTTATTGAATAACCAAAGTTATTTGTCTTCTCAAGTTTTCCATAGTCTGAATTTTGCTAGGAACATCTGCATGGTGAAGTTTGACCTATCTCTCTGTCTTCTGTATTCCCTGTAAATTGGTATTGGGTCTAGCAATGTGATCAGATTTGGTCTCAGGCCCTCATTCTATGCCTGAGACTTTCATAGGTAGCATAGTGGTCTTCCACCAGAAAGCACATAACATCTTTTTGTGATATTCACAGCATTTATACTTAATGTCTACCTTTATTAATTCACTAAGGGTTGTAGAATTAGCTGTAGTACTTTAATAAAGAGAAACTTCTCATCTACTGTTGGGCCACTTCCGTGTACCATCTGTATGAAAAAAGGCAAGGTGAGGAGGGTGCTTGCTTCTTTTGCTTCTTCTCCCTCTTACACAGTTTCACAGAGAGTTGGAGACTGTTGCTACCTTTATGGTGAACTTCTTAGAGTCACTTTGTTTTGTTTTGTTTTGTTTTCTCAGAAAAATACTGTTTTTTGAGTCCCTTCCTAAAGTGAGCAAGTAGATAATAGAAGAGGGATTTGTACCCAGCAAGTGTAGCTGAAATTGACTGTGTCCCAGCTGTACTGATTGAACTGCCAGGCATAGTCCTTCTTGGGCCCCTCGGCACACATTTGAGTGCCTCTGATGGCAGTGGATATTGAAAGGTGGATAAAGGAGGACCAGAAGATAGAGAAGTGCTTGATTCTAATGTGTGTTGAAAAGGAGATGCAGGTCAGAAGCAACAGTTAGAACCAGACATGAAACAACAGACTGGTTAAAAATCTAGAAAGGAGTACATCAAGGCTGTATATTGTCACCCTGCTTATTTAACTTATATGCAGAGTACATCATGAGAAATGCCAGGCTAGGAGACTCACAAGCTGGAATCAGGATTGTTGGAAGGAATATCAGCAACCTCAGATATGCAGATGATACCACTCTAATGGCTGAAAGTGAAGAGGAACTAAAGAACCGCTTGATGAAGGTGAAAGAGGAGAGTGAAAAGGCTGGCTTAATATTCAACATTCAAAGAATGAAGATCATGGCATCCTGTCTTATCATTTCATGGCAAGTCGATGGGAAAAGTGGGAACAGTGGCAGATGTTATTTTCTTGGGTTCCAAAATCACTGCGAATGGTGACTGCAGCCATGAAATTAAAAGACACTTGCTCCTTGGGTGAAAAGTTATGACCAACCTAGACAGCATATTAAAAAGCAGAGGCGTCACTTTGCTGACAAAGGTTCATATAGTCAAAGCTATGGTTTTTCTAGTAGTCATATACGGATGAGAGATTTGGACTGTAAAGAAGGCTGAGCAGTGAAGAATTGATGCTTCACTGTGAAGAATTGAACTGTGGTGTTGGAGAGGACTCTTGAGAGTCCCATGGACTACAGGGAGATCAAACCAGTCAATAGTAAATGAAATCAACCCTGAATATTCATTGGAAGAACTGATCCGGAAGCTCCAATACTTTGGCCACCTGATGCAAAGAGGCAAGTCATTGAAAAAGACCCTGATGCTGGGAAAGATTGAGCACAAGAGGAGAAGGGGGCAAAGGAGGATGAGATTGTTGGATGGCATCACCAACTCAAAGGACATGAGTTTGAGTAAACTCCAGGAGATAATGAAGGACAGCTTGGCATGCTGCAGTCCATGGGGTCACAGAGAGTCAGACTTGGCTTAGCGACCGAACAACGATAACCATTTCTTACAGGTTACTGCTTCTCTGGTCCCTCTGAAGGATGTTGGTGCAGACTTAATCATAATAAAAAGGCCCAGGAAAGATTCTCAAGACTCAAGTTCTGGCTTATAGGTAGTATGGGTATGGGAATGTTCTCTTGGAATCTCCTTATAATAAATCCATCTAGGTTTCTAGCTAGAGAGTTTGGGAGAGCAGAATGGAGAGTGTCCCAAAATCAAGAATCTATATAGAAAGATACTAAGTCTGAAGCTTAAAGGTGATTGATGTCTACACTGAAATGAATGTCAGAACATGTTTCATCGTAGACATGGGTTTTTCCTTGCTTTGTAATGTAACCTCTTGTTTCTCTTCTGTTTCAAACAATATGTTAGTTATCTATTGCTGCCTGACAAATTTAGCAGCTTAAATCAGCAACCATTTATTGTCTTTGTAGGTCAGGAATCCTGGTGCAGCTTAGCTGAGTGCCTCTGGTTCAGGGTCTCTCATAGGCTGCAGTCGCCATGTTGGCTGGGGCCACAGTCATTTCAAGATTTGATGAGGGGAGGATCTGCTTCTAAACTCACCATATGACTGTTAGCAGGCCTGAGATGTCCAGGCTGTCGGCCAGTGGTATCATTTCTTGCCACCAAGGCCTCTGCAAAGAGCAGTTCATAGTGTAGTATCTGGCAATCCCTCAGAGAAGAACAAGAGAGGGTGTCCAGGATGGAAGCCACAGTTTTTGTAAACTTATCTTGAAAGTGACTTCTCATCATATCTATAGCAGTCTGTTCGCTAAAAGCCTTACACAAAATCTGGCCTACACTTAACCACAGGAGTAGTTCACAAGGTGGTGAATTCTAGAAGACAAGGCTCCTTACGGGTTGTGTTACATCCTCACTACCAGAAACAGTCAAAGTATTTAGATATCCTTAAAGACAGTATGCTTGCTTCAGCATAAGGAGTCATTCATTTCCTCCTGTAGATCAAAAGCAGCCCTTTGCCAAAATTTCCTTAAAAGTCTCCCACCTGCTCTCTTTATCTTGAGTCTTGGTCCCTCAACTCCATCCTCCTTATTGCAATCAGAAGAAGCTCTTAATCTCCAAGTGAGTCAGTTTCTCTGTGTCTCTCTCTCTCTCTCTCTCTCTCTCTCTCTCTCTCTCTCTCTCTCACAGGCACACACACACGTACACATTCTTTGTGACCTGTGCTTAGGGCCTCTGCCTCATCTGAGCTGCTGTGTGGCTGACCCTCCTCTTTTTTAAGGAGACACCTCTCTGTCGTTCACAGTCAGACAGCCCTTTACTCTACAATCCCGAGCTGAGTGCCCGCCACTCCTGTCTGCACACCTGCGCTCGTCACGGCACTGTGTGTTTACATGTTGAGCAACCTGTCCAGGCTCCATATGCAGCGAGGGTGGGGGTGTCTTACTCACTTACATTCCTACAGACTAGCATTGCACCAAGAAAGGACAGAAATGGTATGGACATAACAAGCAGAAGATGCTAAGAAGAGGTGGCAAGAATACACAGAAGAAGTGCACAAAAAAGACCTTCATGACCCAGATGACCACGATGGTGTGGTCACTCACCTAGAGCCAGACATCCTGGAGTGTGAAGTCTAGTGGGCCTTGGGAAGCATTTCATCACTCAATGGGGCTTTCTTCCAGCCAGTGTATATTTAGCTGAATATGGTTTCATGCCTTTTGATTTGGGAAAGAATATTACTCTTAGAATGTCTTCAGTGTTTGGTTTCTTCTACATTGTACTTTGTCTTTTACAACAGTTTTTTTTTTTCCTCCTTCAGTCTTTCTCTAAATTCTACTCAAGTTTATAGATAAAAATACTCATTTTGAGCAGTTATAAATGTTCACACTTTAATGGTATATTTAGCTATTTACCCTAAAGACAGTTCATTTGGAGTATCTTAGCATGAAGCTAGCTATATTTATCTATAATCTAAATTATACTGTCTATAATTTGCTTAATTTCTAGGGGTCAAGTACACGAATAGATCATGAAACAGCCAGTGTTTTGAGCTCTAGTAGCACACATTAAGCTCCTTGAAGGCTGACCAGTCATCTGGGAACCAAGGTAACGGATTATAGAGTCTTGTCGCTAGAACTCTGAGTGCTCTACTAAAACATTCTTCATGCTTCTTTTAATTTTGGCTTAAGTATTCTTTTGTTTCCATCATCGCAGTCTCTTAAAGAAATGACAGCCAGGTCTCTGCAAGCATCCTGAGGTGCAGCCCACAGCTGGCTCGCCCCCCTGAGCTCTCCCCTCCCCGTGACTTTCTGCCTGGCTGCCCTGGCTGCAGTGGTGCAGCCCTCCACTTCCCACCCTGCTGCACAGTGACCCTCAGGGTCCTCGCCAGCCTGCAGAGCTCTTCTTGGGCTTTCCTTCTTTACAGAGCGTTTTCTGACCCAGGGCCCTCGCGCCTGCCCATGCAGTCTGTGTCTGCCTCCTTTGAAGCACTACATTTGGAGCACGGGGACTATTTTTTAAACAGTATATTTTCCATTACATCTAAATACTTCCTTGTTTTCATAGCATATTCTACATACTCTTTCTTTACTTTAGTAATATAATGGCTCTGAGGAAAAGCATTACATAACTAATGTCGATATAAGAAATGAATTTTAGAGTAGCAGTGATATTATTAATATAAAACTTAATCCTTTTAGTAACTCACAATAGTTACTACTTGGGATCACTAATATGCCAGTAACTGCTAAGACTTGTACGTAAACTATCTCTGATCTTTTCCAAAACCCTTTGAATGTATTATTCTTGCCCCTCTTTTAAGTGAGAATACTAAAGCCAAAAAGATGGTAATTAAATTAGAATTCCACCCCAGTCTGTCCAACACGAGTAGTTTTTACTGTAAAGAAAACCTTTAATATATAAGAGTACTATTGCTTGAAAACTGGCAGCTTGAATACCATTTCCTTTTGGAGTGATTTTTGCATGATAATATTAAGACCTTACTACATTTTTGAATGCCAGCTACTGTCCTGTATACATGTGTGACTTTAGTTAATCTTCACAAAGAAAACCCTATTAGGTAAATTACTCCGTTTGGCAGCTGAGACAGCTGGACCTCAGAGAACTCTGGTAACCTGCTTGTGTCACACAGCTCACTTGCAAATAGTAGGACATTACCAGAAGAGTCTCAAGGTGGCTAAAGTTGCCCCTGGTTTGGAACCACTAATTTATAGATATGATGCATTTCTATAATAGCCTCAACTTTCACACAGTAGCTCTTGCTTTTAAAAAATGCGGTTGATCACAGGACAGGATGACTGGGTGCTATTTCCTGTTTCTGATCTGCTTCTGAGTAAATTCTTGGAATTTACAGGAAGGGAGTAATGATGCTTACCAGCTGCTTAAAAAAAATTAAATAAGAATATTGACTTTGTATCTCTATATGATCAGGGATCATCCCTATATGATCCCTTTATGAGAAAATACTTTTACATGTATAAGGGAGATATCATAATTTTAACAATATTATAATCTGGTGACGGTTAGCAATTGCTTAGAACCAGTACTTAGTAAATAGTAATTGCTAAAAAACATTTTCTCTTTACTGATTATGGTTGTAGATTTTAAAAAGTAAAATTTTTAATTGTGTAAAGAATTTTAGATAAACCACATTTCTTGCTCTGTATGTGTTGGTAGGTGTGTGTGTGTGTGGTGGGTGGGGGAGATGTGAGAAAGAGAAAAATCAGTTGATTGTCTTTCATTATGATAACAGATTTTCACCCACTGATCCAGATAATAGCAGTTTAGGTATGCAAGAACCTACTGTCTCCTTATGACTATATACTACCACTACTAATATTTACTCATAAAGAAGATGGTGATAATGATTATAGCAATATGGATTTTGAAATAACGCTCATTACTTCATCCTGGAAAGAGATTTTTGTTTTTGTTTCTGTTTTTGTTTGAGTTACAGCTAATATCCCATTCATCACTTCATTGGTGTTGGCTTTTGGCTATTAAAGTCATAATTTTGTTTCTAAACTCATTTGGCCCACAGGTGGAAATGGTGTATTCATTGTTGTCAATGCTTGGTACTCATGATAAGGATGATATGTCGTGAACTTTGCTAGCTATGTCTAGCTCCCAAGACAGCTGTATATCCATGCGACAGTCTGGATGTCTTCCTCTCCTCATCCAGCTTTTACATGGCAATGACAAAGACTCTGTGTTGTTGAGCAATTCCTGGGGCGGTAAAGAGGCTCTGGCCAGGGCCAGTGCAGCACTCCACAACATCATTCACTCACAGCCTGATGACAAGAGAGGCAGGCGTGAAATCCGAGTCCTTCATCTTTTGGAACAGATACGAGCTTACTGTGAAACCTGTTGGGAGTGGCAAGAAGCCCATGAACAAGGCATGGACCAGGACAAAAATCCAAGTATGTTCCATATGGTGCATGTGACAAAGCAAATGTAAAAGTTTTTGAAATGAAAAGTTTTTTAATTAGGACGGTGTCTTTATGAATCAGAGTGGGAAATTCATATTAGCCACCTGCACCGCTCACATAGTTTAAAGCTTAATTTCTCTATTTCCCTAGGAAAAAAAGTTAGCAAAGGGAAATGTTGTGTGCACTACAGTACAACCAGAAAATAACAGAAAATCAAAGTAGACTTAAACAGTCATAGCATAGTTGATCTAGAAAGAACTTGAGCGATTATGTTCTCCTTCTCTTGAGATTAAGCTCAGGAAAGTGACTTTACGTAAGTTCCTTCAGCTGTGAGTGACCAAGCCGTTCTCTTATATTTGCATATCGCTTTACTCAGTGGATGCAGAGCTGTGTTATATCTGTTATTTGATCCTTAGAACAGCCTTGTGAAGTAGGAAGAGAAGATATTATCATCTTCATTTTACAGATGAAGAGACTGAGGTTCAGAGAGGCCAAAAGACTTGCCTGTGGCTTCACAGGTAGTGGGTGGGGGATCCAGGGCCAGAGGCCAGACCCCCTGACCCTCAGCCCAGTGTCCTTCCCACTTCACTGCCTGTCTTCAGGCCTTGGGGCCCCAGCTGCTGGGGTGATCAGCCACCCAGCTCTTTTCTCAGGGAGAAACCCTCTCCCCCAGGAGCAGGGATCATGGGAGTTGGGACCCTTGAGGAGATAAGTTACTTCATTCCTATAGGAAGAACCAAAAGCAGTAAGTATATAAGGTAAGACCTCCTTTCACCTGGTAAGAACCCACACATAGACATACACACAGCAAAGGACTATCGAGTCAGTATCTTGATTGGGGGAGCAGGAGAAAGACTGATGATGAGAACTTGATCTATAAAGATTTAGTAGATTTCTCTTAGGGTTAGGTATAAAGGTGAATTTATTTAAAATTAAAAAATTTTCAACAGTAAGAATATAGCAGAAATGTCCTTTCTGTTTGTCCTAGGGCTAGGGAGAATTAATAAGTTGCTTTACTGGGAGAACATTATCTTTCTGGATTGTTTTCTTTGGCTGTCCACAATTATGTAATGACTTGTATTGTGTGCTCTTAATACCTGTTCTCAGACAAGTTAAATAGAATAAATACTATTACTTCTGAAAAATAGACTTGGTTTTTCAATTTTTATTTCAAGTAACAGTTTTGAAACTTTATGTATAGCACTAAATGTGTAAGTACATTTTCTTAGACACTTTTCCTTTAAATTTTTATTTACTATCTGGTGTCTATATAATAAACTTTCTCTACTAGAGTTGCACTAGGTTTCTCTATACATTTCTATACAGCCATGTGCCTTTCAGCTTTGAAAATATAAATTATAAATAAATAGTTTTATACCAAAATGTTTTTATTATTTCAAATAACCAGTATAATTTTTAAGTTATTAGTTGAATTATAGCATAAACCTACATGGGAGTTAGTCCAGCAGACTTGGTGAAAGGCTGGTGAGGGGTAAACATTTTTACAGAACCAAGGAAAGCCCTTTACCTGTATTTTCCTTTCCATGTGTATAGTAGTTATTCATCTCTTCAGCAAATACTTGTTGATTCACTAAGCTACCATGCATGAGAAGTATATCTGCAAACTCAGTATTTTTTAGGTATAATAAACATCACTACTTTGAGAAAACAAAGCATTATGGTTTATGTCAACTTTATTTTTCAGTGCCAGCTCCTGTTGAACATCAGATCTGTCCTGCTGTGTGTGTTCTAATGAAACTTTCATTTGATGAAGAGCATAGACATGCAATGAATGAACTCGGTAAGATAAAAATGTTTCTTAATGCCATAGAAGAATCCTGAAGATTTTTTGTCATTGTTGAATTAGGATATAAGGTCACTAACTTCTATTACCATCTGTTTCTTCCTTGTAGCAAGTGACTGGTTTCAAGAGAAGACAATGTCCTAAGTGACAGAAACTGCTACCCTTTTATAGCCTAACTTGGGTTTTTAAAATCTTAGCCAGAGATGGGCGAAAATAAATAAATAAATGGGCCACTCCTGCCAATATTGTCAAGGTAGACTCTGGGTGACAGTTGGTGGGAGGGTAATTTGAATCGTTTTGAGATGTGATGATGTGGAGCTTTGTAATTATTTTTGAACTCAGTCACCTCTGATGGACACAGGAATGAATTATTATTAAGATTCTCATTTATCTTCATGGTCATCCGTACTTTACTGGATTTTCATGATAAGCAGTGTGTTTGGTATCTCTGAAACTCGTCAATAATGGAAAAAGCATTATTCTCTAATTTATGTTAGAAAGCATTCCATTAATTTTGGAAGGATTACTCTCAGTATGTATTCTCACATACTCTGAACCTTACAGAACCTGCCTCTGTGGCCCGCATTTTTCATGTGATGGTTTCTCTTTGGTTTCTAGGTTCATTTTGCACATGTGGTATTTGTAAGTTGCCTCATGCTGAGCCATCTCATGTGAACCTGGATAGCTGTAGTCATGCCACAAGCAAGAAGCACGCACTGAGTCTCCATCTTGGTGTAGCTGTGCCCTTGCTTTCTGTGCTGTTTATGTTACCTTTCATTCCAGGCCCCGCTTTGCATCTCTGCCACCCTTACCATTTTCATTCATCATTTATCTTAAAAGTGACAAAGTTGTGAGTTTCTTAAGACGCAGAGAACCTGAACAGCTGAGAATGAGTGCTGTCCCCTTGAGACCGTCATTTTGGGAGGCTGTGTGTACTTGGTCTCCGCCGGCCCCCAGCTGCACGTTTCTCCCCACAGGCCCTAGCCCACTTGATTCTCTTCCCTTACTCCCCAGGTTCCTGTGAAATTGAGTATGCACTTGTGAGTTCTCCCCTCCTCAATACAATCCAGCATTGGTGAAATTTCAAGTTTGGGTGGTTTTTTTGGTTTTTTTTAACACTCATAATAATGAGAAAAATAATGAACAAACAGGAAAACTAATCCAGTTTTAAGCTCCCACAAATGTTTTCTCTAAATGTCCCTGTGTTCCAATGAACTGTAGACTAGGACTGACCCACATTAATCATCTGAATTTCCAAGTGAAATCTAGACTCAGTATTTGTTCCTCTTCCTTCTTCAGGTAGGAAGGCTACCCGGGGCATTTCATCCCAGGAGCTATGGCAGGGGCTTTCAGGTGAGGAGCAGGATGGGGCCTATGGGGGTGTTACTGTGGGGATGTAGCCACAGGGGATTACCTTCTCACTCCTAGCCTCTGACTTTGCGTTGGAGCCAAAGAAGAAACTAGGTGTGTAGACTGTGGATAGATGCAGTCAGGTAGCACAAGGGATCTGACAGTGAGGGATAGGAGGAAAGAAGTCCCAAGTAGATGAAGAAAAATTCCTAAGCCCAGTCAGCTAGGACTGTCTTTTGTAGATGCAAGAAAATTCTACAACCATTAGGGTCATTTAAGTTTGCAACTATTAGTGTTGCAAGTTTTAGACTATAATACCAGGAATGTACACATTTATTAATTTCCAACTCTGTCCTAGAAACTGTGCTAGGCACTAGATAACAAAATGAAATCCAGTAAGTGGCCCAGGTGATTCTTATGGGACTAAAAATGCCAAAGATTCTTTCTTTCTGGCCTCTTAAAAAATACAAAGTCTTTTACACTAAATTTCATTCTGCTCAACAAAATTAATTATATGCTCTTATTCAAGTTATTTGCTTATATCCTTACCCGATTAATAACGTCTCTGGTGCTAAATATTCAGTTTTTGTTTTACTAGATACAGAAACCTCCACCATAAACTCCTAGTTCTATTAAAACAGACACTGGCCCTGCCTATATTTCTAGATACTTTAAACAATTTTTACAATCTTTTTCTATTAAACATATTATAAGTGTTCCTTATAATCCACAGACACGAGACATAGTCGAACGAGCACCTCACACACTAAAGTTACAAATAAAAAGAACTTAAAGAAAGGGGAATACACAGGAACACTGCTGTCTTCCTTATCCAGAGCAGACTTTACTAGATTCCAACATAAGATATTTTCTCAACCCATCACTATTGTTAATACAGCTTTATTCATTTTAAAGTTTTTAAACCTGCCACAGGGAAATATTTTAACCAGGGCAGAAAGGCATTTCGAGGAACTGAAGGACACGTCTCTTCCCCTGCCCATTTGGTACCAAGACGGGTTAATGAAACAATGGAAATCTGGGAAACTAATCTTACAGGGAAAAGGATATGCTTGTATTTCCCCAGGTGGATCCAACAAACTTTTTCCTCGGAAAATTCGACCCAAGGGGGCCCCCGACATTCAAAATGGAAACAACAAAAGCCCTAAGAGGAAGACGTTCCAATACAGGCCATGGCTGCGCTAAAGACCTCCAGAAAGCACCACCCTCAGTGACATCTGTAAGGCATAGTTCCGGCCAGGCAGAAAAGGAGAGCCGACCTCAACAGAAGTAGGTTGCCTTTGTTCAGGCAAGGAGGGGCGACAGTCGGCCTAACGACAAGGCTGAGCACCGAGAGGGATCAGGGAGGCTTCATACTTATAGGGAGGTTTGTGGAAGCAATAAGGGAAACGTCAATCAGGCGGGATATTTTAAGTATTCTTTTGTTGAAATGACACTCTATAGTTGGGCAGAGGGTGATAAGTCTTCTGGGCGGGTGTAGGGGGTGGTAGGTTTCCGGACAGGGGGTGATAAGTCCCAGATAGATGCAACTGGCCTGGAGCATCAGGATGGAACTAAAATTATGCTTTGTTTTCTCCAAAGTTAGATGATTCAGCAAGGGGCCTTTGAGACTGTTGCTCTCTTTTCTAGGCCCAAAAGACTCCTTCATTCCAGACCCTGAAATCATAAAAAAAAAAAGGGGGGGGGGGAGAAGGGCGCCTTATCTCTCTGGCTACTTCCTGCCGGATGGTGCGACGGTTTTGGGTCTGGAATGGAGGATCGTCCTAGGGCCCACAGTCTCCTTTTTTCTGAGCTTGAGGTGAGGCTCTCGAGAAGAAGAAAACAGTCTTGACCTGATCTCAAGAGATGGCCCGAATCCGTTCTTGGAGAAACCTTTGAAAGAGATTAAAGAGACAGGGTCCAGATAAGAGGAATAGAGTGATAAATACTAATGGCCCCAGAAAGGGAGCAGCCAAGGGAGGATCTGTGGGAACAGGTTTTGGGGAATGTAAAGGTTTTCTAACTCTTTCTGCGGCATTCAATTCTGTCTCTAAGTTCTCTGACTCGACCCTGGACTATCCCCGTTTCATTAGCAAAATAGCAGCAGTCCTCTCCTAGGAAAAGGCAGGTCCCTCCCTTTTCTGCAGTGAGAAGGTCCAGGGCTCGCCTATTTTGTAGGGCCACAGAAGCTAATGAGTTAATTTGTTTGGGGATTGAAACGAAGGACTCTACTACCTGCTCCATGTCTTCATTAAGTTCTTGGGACAGCTTGTAATAGAAATGGGCAGAGGTCCAGATGCCTCCCATCCCGGTGCCTTAGGGCTGCTGCTATCTATGCCAGTCCCAACCAGGAGGGGGGGGGGGGCGATGACAGCTCATCTTTTTCTGTGGGAAAGTTCCCCTTGGGGGGTAAACTCTTTGTTCTAGCTCTCCCTCTTCGAGGAATGTTAGGCCTGGGGTCAGGAAGACCAAGATGCAGGGTCCACGGGGGTCTAAGGAGAGGCATGAATATGCATAGGTCCCACAGAGAATGAAGATTCCTGGATTGGTGCAATTATTTGTGCTGTTCCAGAGAACCCAAGTGGAACAGAAGGAGGGAGTGGAGTTTGTAAGACCAGTGCAGTTGGGACTAGAGTAGTCAATACAGGTTAGGTTTGAAGAGGCTGAGAGTAAGGACATTGTCAGAGACTGGCCCAATGAGTTGTGTAGTTTTCTGTTGGGAAGGGGAAGTACAGTTGCCCTGTGACAGCCAGGTTGAGGGTAAGGGAATGGCTCTGTGTGGTGAGGGAGAGAGTGACATGCATATCCAACACTGGGATGTGTGTGGTGTGTACTGGAAGAATTGAAAGGAAGAGTTGAGAAGGCGGGGAAGGTGTTGGTTGCCAGAGGTAGGTTTTAGGAGAGGCCGTAATTGGGAAAGGAGGTCTAGGTGTTTGTAAGGCTCAGGGGTCAACTGTAACCGGGAAATTATGTTCTTTGTAACTTGTTCTTGTTTCTTTTCCCGATTTTGATCTAGTACCCCACCCCCGTCTGAGTACCCCCAGTGGGTAATGGGATAGAAACATATGTTTCTTCCATTTGGCTTATGGCAGGTACTCATGAAACTCCCTCTCTTTTGTACTTTGACAGTGAGTAGGGATTTGGACTTCCCGCCCCCGAGGTTCATGTCATGGTGCATGGTTTTGGAGCTGTATTGTAACATGAGGAATGTACGTAGGAATAAATGTCTGAGCAGGGGCAGGGAGTAGCCAGGAGGCTGGGGAGTGCAGCAAGGATAAGGAGCAGGGGAGTCATGGGGCTGTTAGTTAGACAGTACAGAGGAAATAGCACCCTAGGAGTAGAACCCAGCTAGCAATGTAGGCGATACCCACGGAAAGATGAAGAATAGGTGGCCAGTCCTGAGGGGAGACAGTTACTAGGCCTACAGCAAGGATTAAGATTAGGAGTGCAGCTATAGTTAGAGAGACAGGGAGAGGTCAGTCAGGGTGAGGGGCAGAAGGCCCCAAGTTGGTGGTGATTTGAATCTGAGGAGGAACAGTGCTCATTAGGATGTAGAATGATGTAGAGAATGAGAGTAAAGAAATCAGTTTCGTCTGGAGTCAGGTTGTAGAAGGTTCCCTGGAGCCACAGTTGAGACACCAGTGCAGTCAGGTCTTTGAAGGAAGTTCCTGTTGGGGCGCTGATCCAGAGGTCTTGTAGTAGTTGGGTCAGGAGCAGTTGTAGGTTGAAGAGAGTCCAGGTCATTCAGTGTCCTCTCCGATAGTTGGCAGGGGTTGTCGCTGGGTGAATTTTAAGGAGGTGGGTGCTGTGCGGGAGACCTGATAGGTGTCATTTAAGGAGGGCAGCGCAGGATTGGAGGTGACCCATTTTAGACGAGAGAGGTGTACCCAGGAGGCGACCTTTTTGAGTTTAGCTGCAGTTGGGGCAAGGAGGATGACTTTGAATGGTCCCTGCCACTGTGGGGTTAGGTCACCCTGGGGATGATCAGACAGATAGGCCATGTCCCCAATTTGTAAAGGGGGCAGGGAGGCTTGGGGGTCAGGGGCAGGCAGATTGTGACTGATGTATTTCCAGAGGGCATTGCGGAGTTGCGTCAGCAGAGGGGGGAGTGTAGGAAGCTTGGTATGGGAGGAGGCTCAGGGGGGAGTCCAGGAGGGAGCATGGGCCTTCCATACATCACCTCAAAGGGGCTCAGCCCCAGGGGCTTTCTGGGCAAAGCCTGTATTCTGAGGAAAACAATTGGTAAAAGTTTACTCCAATTCAGATGTACCTCGAGGGTTAGTTTGGTAAGGGTTTTTTTGATTGTTCTACTCATCCTTTCTACCTTTCCTGAGGACCGGGGAGGGTATGGAATGTGAAATTTCCAGGGTGTCTGTAAGAATTGAGGAAGTTGTTGGGTGCCCTTGGATGTAAATTCTGGGCCATTATCAGACTGTAGGGATGAAGGCAGGCCAAACCTGGGGATAATTTCTGTGAGGAGGATTTGGGCCACTGTGTGGGCTCTTTTGTCTGTAGTGGGAAATGCTTCTACCCATCCCGAAAAGGTGTCCCGCAGGAGGCTCCGAGGACCGCGGCCCCGGGCCAAAGCGACACACCTCCGGAGCCACGTGAACCCTGAGTAGCAAACGGGATGGTGGGGGGCGGTGGGGGGGGGAGCGGTGCGGCGCCGCTCGCTGCCCCACCCAGCTCCCGCAGGCTCGCAAGGCCGCTCAGGTTCCCAGAAGCGCCCCGGGCCGGGCCAGGCGGGTGCTGGCTGGGGGTGGCGGTGTGCGGGGCTGGGGCGGTGTCGGCTGCTCTCCGAGCTGCAGGGCCTGGCCGGCCGGAGTCCAGTCACGGGTCGTGCGGCTGGCTCAAGTGCAGCGCGCGCCCCCCGTGGAGAGCTGCGGTTCAAGGCCCGACCAGCAGGTCAGAACAAAAAGGGAGGTGCAATGCAGAGCTCTTAGGGCACCTGGCAGCTGCCTCGGTCTAACGACATACCACCCTGAACGTGCCCTGTCTCCTCTGATCTGGGAAGCTGAGCAGGTTCGGGCCTGGTTAGTACTTGGATGGGAGACCGCCTAGTAGTTAGACAGTTTTTTTATTTTTCTGAATGCTTACTTCAGAAAGTTAGAATTGGATGACTGTAAACAATAAAACGAATAATATTTTCATAATGTTAAGAATACAGAGTTGGATATTCTTTTTCCTGTTCTACCACAGCTAACTGGAAGTCAGTTGTAGTAAGTGTGTATATATATATATATATATATATATGTATGTATAATTTTTCTTCTTCTCTATATGAATTTGCAAAGAGGTTTCTCTTAAAATACTGTGTTAATGTGCTATACATTTACCCCAGACTCTGTCTTCAAGTTGGTTCTGCCTAAGACTCATATTCAGACTTGACAAACTGGTATGTTTACTCATGCAAATGTTCTCTTAAGTTATGTGAATGAAAGTGTATTTGCTAGAAAACCTGCCTTTCTTCAAGATTCATGTCAATCATTTTGTGGCCGGAGACAACTCACCCGGTGCTTAGGTTTTCGCAGAGTACATGTTGTAGGTGAGGGGCCTGGTGCTATTCTCTTCAGTTTTGAGACATTTCCTTTCTCTAATTAACAGACTGCTGGTAGTTATATGACATCTGGCCAAAGACTAGCAGGGGGACACTCTTTCCGCCCCCTTCTGATGCCTATGTCAGAGGCTTTCTCTATCTCCTTTATACTTTAATAAAACCTTATTACGAATAAGTCTCGATTTGAGAACACATTACCAACATATACTGGTTTCCAAATAACTTTTCTAAAATACTGTAGAAAAATTTCATATCATGATCCTTCTGGTAAGCTGTGAAATTTCTTCAAAAACACTAGATTTATTATTTCTCGCATTATCAACTCACAGCCTATACCACAAGCTGAGGTTTTTTTATATAAATGGGACTAAAAAACGCCGAAGCTTCTTTCTGGTCTGTTGAAAAATACAAGTCTTTTACACTAAATTTCATTCTGCTCAATGAAATAAATTATATGCTCTTATTCAAGTTATTTGCCTATATCCTTACCCCATTAATATAGTCTCTGATTCTAAATATTGAGTTTTTGTATTCCTAGATACAGAAACCTCCACCATAAACTCCTAGTTCTGTTAAAACAGACACTGGCCCTGCCTATATTTCTAGATACTTTAAACAATTTTTGCAGTATTTTTCTATTAAGAAAAAACGCCTCAGGGTGGTCCTCTCTCAGGGTCCTTGCCCCTGAGCCTGGGGGCCAGCGAGGGGCTCCACACTCCCAGGCCAAGGCAGAACCACATGCACACGTCTGTTCCTGCCCCCTGCACCGTCAGAGAGCTCGGGTGAGCCAGAGTCTGTCAGGCAGCTCCTGGGCAAGCCCAGCAGCACCGCCTGTTGCCGGGAGCCAACACATGAGACCCTACCCCTAAAAAGGCCATAGGGGAGAAATCCTGACAGGCAAGGCGAATCAGGTTTTCAGGGGTTTCGAAAAAGTCAGCTCACGAAACCCTACCCCTAACAAGGCCATGAGGGAGAAAACCTGATGGGCAAGACGAATCAGGTTTTCAGGGGTTTTCGAAAAGGCTAGTTCACAAGATCCCACCCATGACAAGGTCACGAGGAGAAAGCCTGACAGGCAAGGCAGATCAGGTTTTCAGGGATTTTGAAAAGCTGCCCCCGGCTCTAACCTTAAAGATGATATCTGTCTTTCTGATGCCTGCCTCAGTGGACTACTCCCTAATTTCTCTGACACAGACAGGAAGGCCTTCCCCGATCTCTTCCCAAATAAGAATCAATTTAGAACTTTAATCAATAAGTTTCCCAGGTGGTAGTTTTTTATGAGATTATTCAGGGTGAAAGGAGTGTTTTAATTCAAACACCTCTGCTGGTAGTTTTGTTAGCCAAATGCATTTATGCGCTTGGTACTAATATGCATGATTGCTTATAATATCCTAATCATAAAATAGCATGAAGAACCTGATTATATAAAAGCCCTAATAGACATAGAGCCCTTTTAAGGGGTAAAGGAGTCCTATTAGAAAACATAAGAAAATTATTCTATAGGTGGTTATTGGGTTGTGATTTGCTTGCTGTGTTTTGCTTGCTGTATTTTTGCCTTTAATGTGCTAAGGTTGTGTTATAAAAACCATTGTTAATATAGTTAAAGATCTAGACAAATAAGAACTTAGCCCTAGTGTGGTAACAATGAGACGGTTGTTAATTGTTAGCCAGGAATACTAGGCAGAAGTTGCCTCACTGAAGCCGCAGAGTCTGTATGGGGTAAACTTCTTAGATAAACGCAACTGACAACTTTTGCAGTAAGATTAATTTTTGTATTAACAAGAATATAATTCTACTCTGTACTGTTTCCCTATGACCCTGTTACCTTTCAGTTAAGGTCACCATAAAATCGGAAAATAGGTTTACAATCACTTGACCTGCATAAAATGTTAATAGCCTCAAGGCCAGAAGATCATGTACTAAAAATTACTATAGAATTAGAAAGCAAAAAAATCCTGCTTTTCCTAAAATTCAAAATGATGTAATGCTAATCCTGTGAAATCATGAGTAAACATCTTGTACCTTAAAAACATTCTGTGAAAGGGTATAAAACCGGTTGTCAGAAAGTAAAACACAGACTTGGGCCTATCAAGGCTAGTCTCACGTCTCTCTCTCTCTCTCGCCGACGCCGTTCATCCTGAGGGTACCCCCTGGATCATGTCGAGGCTGGATCCCGGCAAGTGGCACCACGAACAGGGAACCCGCAGGTAAGCCCCCCCCCCATTGTTCAGTTTTCAGGACGGCTAGGACCCCACTAGGGTGCTGCAGGGCCCCCTGCATAAGATAGGTAGGGTGAGGAAAGTGGGTAGGCTTTAGGTTTCTTCTTTACAACCCTACTAGGGCGCTACAGGCCCCCCTACATAAGAAAGGTAGGGTAAGAAAAGTGGGTACGTTTCAGTTTCCTTCTCTAAATTAAGCCTCTTCCTTTTTTCTCTTTTTTTCTTCTTCTAATTAGCAACAAAAATGGGTAACAGTGAGTTAAAAGAAAGACAACTTTTTATTGGAATCATAATGCAACTTCTTAACTACAGAGGACTTAAAGTTAAAAAGACCAGTGTTCAGTCCTTTTCCCCCTTTGTCCAAGAGCAATGTCCTTGTTTTCCAGAAGACAGCAGTTCTCCTGGGTTCCCTTACCCTCCTGCCCTCCACCCCGGTGCTCTTTCCAATGAGATCTCTTGCTTTCTCAGCACATGTGTCTCCTCCGACAATTCATTTATAAGAGCTCAGTTACGGGCCCTAGAAGGGGTCCCCCTTCCTGCAACTGGTGGGAACTCTTCTTCCCTGAGACTGACATCCTGACCACTCAGGGTACTCAGAGGCCAGCTTGCCTGCCAATGGACCAGACCCAGCGGCCGCAACTGGGACCCTTTTGTCCCTGGTCTCCTCCTGACACAGACAACTGGCCAGAGTGCCCCGACTAGTAAGGAACAAGAGACTTTATTGACCTCTTTCCCCTTCCCTCTCTCTGTCCTCTCCTTAGCCCTTCCTATCCCTCCCGTTTTTCTAATCCCCCAGTAATTTGGTCGAAGGGCCTCAGCTTGAGCTGAGGATTGGAGACTGATCACCTCCTCTTGGCAGAGAACTCGAATTCCGGTAGGGCCGAGTTCCAGTCCTCCCTTCTCTGGATGCCTGGGTACCTGCAGGTGGCAGGAGACGTCTGTAAGGCCACCCTTTTTGCCCCCCCCTTTCCCGCCTCCTCCTCCTTCTCCTTTTCCTTTCCTCCTTAAAATCTTTGAAGACATCTGAAGTTCTGTGTCTATCTAGAAGGTTTTCTGAGAGACTGTATTCTTGTATTTAAGGGAGTGTCTGATGAGGACTGCCAGGTTTATATGTGTGTGTTTTAACTCTGTGTTCTGTGTTGTGATTTTTGATGGCTATTTTGCTTTTTGTTAGAACTTGATTTTCTTTCCCTGTGCCTTGAGACCAGGGAACACTTATCTAGACCATCTCTAACTCCTGAGACTGAGAGAAAAAGGGGAAAAGCCTTTAAAAATTTTTATTTATTTCAACTTTTTTATAAACTAGTAAATTTTATATTATAATATCTAATTCATCACCAAACTTAAAATATGAAGCTAGATCTCGCACTGTGTCTAAATATGTCTTGGTATATCTTTGTCTTTGGGTAGTATTTTTTAGGTTAATTTGTAAAAGAGCTCTATTTAATTGGCTTAAAAAAAAAAGGTAAGTGCTTACAAATCAAATAATTCTAAATTAAACAATAAATTCCAGGTTCAGGTAAACTAAAAAATATTCAATATTAAATACCTGATATTAATGTTTGTTTGTTGACCTATCTAATATAGACATGTCTTAGAGTAATTAACATCTAGTAAAATATTTTCATTATGCCTAGGTTTATTATAAGTTAAATGTTGTTATACTGTAATATCTGTTACAAGTTTGTCAGCAAGGAAAGTACCTCAAGTAAGAAACTTAAAAAAAAAGAAGGTAAGTGAGATATGAGCTTTTAAACTTTATTAAGATTAAAAATATCTGTCTAAAACAGTTTCTCTAGGTTTTGGTAACCTAAATTTCTAAAGTTGTGCTAAACTAATAGCAGAAGTTTATTAAATAGCTTGGTCATTTCCAAATAAAATAAGATTCTGAAACATTCATTACTGAATACTAACTTACAGAGAAACTAAAGATTTTAGACTATTAATAAATAATGTTTGATGCCATCCTGAGATGTTCATTAGAAATTTTTTAGAAATTATCACTGGTATTTATGTTCACCAATCTATAGAGTGCTAATATAAAGGTAAATTCTTGGTTGCTTAAAGAAAGTAGGATGTGTGTGTTCAGTAAAAAAGGTATAAAAAATAAAGTTACATTTTACGAAGGGAAAAGAAAGTAAGTCTGACTTACAGGTGGCTGTTTCAGGATGGGAGAACAAAGTAATGGGTACAAAAAGTGTTAAGAAGGCTTGATGGAAAGTACACTCCAAGGGAAGAGTTTTGTGCATAAATACAAGTTTTCTTGAGACGTTGAACTGCCTTTGATAATGGATTTTAAGTTTCTTTACCTCTAAAGTGGTCTGTTCTATGTTTACCTTTAAAATCTTTTTTACTTTGGCTAAGTAAATATATTATTTCACAGTGATCTATATGATTCTACCTGACAGAGTACTATAAACCCTTTTGATATTTATTGACAAAACTGCCTAAATAACTTGACTTCTAGCTGACTTTGGGATGCTTCAGAGGGCCCCTGAGACATCCCAAAGAGCTATTAAACTACCTGAGTTCATTTGACCTGTTAAATTGCATGGGAATTACTGTTGGAGGAGTGATAAATCTTCAGGTTATATTGTATGGTTGATGTTACTTATATAGATATCCTAGAAATTATGTGAAATTCATGAAAATCTGATATGTCCTGGTAAAATATTGTCAGTTATAATTTTAGCTATCACGTTAAAGTGTTAGAAGTCACAGCAATGACCAGGCTACAATTTAATTAGATTTTAAACATGCCTTGTATGGTTTCACTCTCATGCCTTTTAAAAAAATACTGCTGGTTCTTCGAGATTTATAAAAAGACTTTTCTAAGATTAACTAAAAAAATTTGTTTGTTTGCTATCCAGTAAATTGGTAACAGACTGGAATTTAGTCTACTCTCTATGTTAAGAGAAAAAAGTTTTCTTAGAATGAATCTTTCAATAAATAAGTGTTATTTAAGATTATGGTACATATAAAAGCTCATTCTGCTTCTACCAAAAATAACCCCTCACTGTTAGACTTGTGCTATCTTAATGTCTTAAAACTGACAACGCCCCTGCTTACACTTCTAAACCTTTTCAGGCTTGAATATTGGGGCAACGACATTAAACCCATTCATACCCTTCGTCCCGTCACAGAACTCATCAGAGCAACCCCAAGCAGTGCAGGACTGGACCTCTGTTCCACCGTCACAACAATACTAACACCTGACTCCACCGCTGTGAAAGTTCCCACTGGTGTTCATGGCCCTTTGCCTAGAGAAACGATGGGACTATTAATAGGCAGGAGCCCCACATCCTTACATGGGATCACAGTGATTCCAGAAGTCATAGACTCAGACTATACTGGTGAAATTCAAATAATGGTGTCTCCCCCCACTAAGACTATTCAAATCTATAAAGGACAGAAAATAGCTCAGTTGCTGATGCTACCTTGTCATGCTGACACAAGAAAAGCAGCTTCAGCTGCCAAGTGTTGGGACAGGGGGTCTGATTCAAGTGATTATGCCTTTTGGGTTACACAAGTTACTCAAAAAAGACCTATGAAGACAATTCTAGTTAATGGTAAAAAGGTGACTGGCCTGCTAGACACGGGAGCAGACATTTCCTGTATTGCGGGCAGTGACTGGCCCAGTGCTTGGCCAACTCAAACCACAGCTAATGAGTTGGTTGGCATTGGTAGAGCACCTTCAGTGACAAAGAGCTCACAAATTTTACTTTGGTATGTAGATAAAGACTGCCAGGGACATTTTCAACCTTATGTAATTCCTTCATTGGGAGAGATATTTTTGCTCAGATGGGAGTTTTGCTGTATTGCCCAGATGAAAAGGTGGCTGCACAGATGTCGCAGATAAGTTATAATCCTTTTATGGGTCTGAGTAAAGATCAAGAGAGACAAATTGAGCCAGTTGTCCCAAAAATAAGAAGAGAGAGACAAGGCTTAAGATATCCAAATTTATAAGAGAGGCCATTGTTCTCGCTGCTGACCCCATAGTCTGGAAATCTCCTGATCCGGTGTGGGTGGAACAATGGCCTTTAAATTCAGAAAAACTTTCAGCAGCACGACAGTTAGTGAGAGAACAATTAAAGGCTGGACATATAGAGTCTTCAAATAGTCCATGGAACATGCCAGTTTTTGTAATAAAAAAAAAATCGGGGAAATGGAGACTCTTGCAAGATCTAAGAGCAATAAATGCCACTATGTAAGATATGGGAGCCTTACAGCCTGGCCTTCCCTCCCCTGTGGCTGTTCCCCAAGGCTACAATGTTATAGTGATTGATCTTCAAGATTGCTTCTTTACTATTCCCTTAGACCCTCAAGATAAAAAGAGATTTGCCTTTAGTCTTCCCTCAGAAAATTTTAGACAACCTCATCAGAGATTTCAATGGAAGGTTCTTCCCCAGGGTATGAAAAATAGTCCCACATTGTGTCAAAAGTTTGTGGACGCTGCCCTACAAGGTATCAGGGAGAAACATCGGGATGTCTATCTAGTCCACTATATGGATGATATATTGCTAGCACACCCGGATAGGGTTTATTTACAGTAAGTTTTGATTAAATTGCAAGAGACTTTGAATCGCTGGGGCCTAAAGGTGGCCCCTGAAAAAATCCAAGTGAATATGCCTATAACATATGTGAGAAGAATCCTAAATAATGAAACAGTTACTCATGTACCTTTGCAGCTTAGAAAAGATAATTTGGTTACTTTAGATGATTATCAAAAGTTGTTAGGGGATATAAATTGGATTCGGCCCTTTTTAAAGTTGACTACTTCTGATCTTAAGCCTTTCTTTGACATTCTTCAAGGGGATCCAGACCCCACCTCTGCTAGAATGCTGACACCTGCAGCCAGGGAAGCCTTAATGAAGGTAGAAGAAGCTTTAGATAAAAATTATATTAAGAGACTTGATTATAGTATGGCATGGCAATTTATAGTGTTGCCCACAGCTGTGGCCCCTACAGGGGTGCTTTGGCAAGAGGGTCCCCTAGAATGGTTGCATTTACCTGTCACGGCCAAAAAGGTTGTGGCCTGTTATCCAGGACTAGTGACTACTTTAATAATTAAAGGGAGACATAGAAGCATTGAAATGTTTGGAAAAGAACCATCTGAAATCATAGTGCCTTATAATAAAGAGCAACTAAATGCCCTTCTATCATTAAATGAAGACTGGCCGATTGTCATTGGTAATTATCCAGGACAAATTTTACACCATTTACTTGCTAGTCCTTTATTAAATTTCCTCTCACGACATCCGGTGATATTTCAAGAAAGGTGTCAAGTTTCCCCTATCGAGGGGGCAATGTTGGTGTTTACAGATGGGTCTTCTAATGGAAAGGCTGCTATTGTCACCCAGACTTCAAAAAGGGTTTTAAATACTGGGGAAACATCAGCCCAGAAAGCAGAATTAACAGCCGTGATAGAGGCGTTCAAAGAGTTTTTAGACCAGGCTTTTAATTTATTTTCTGACTCACAGTATGTAGTTAGGTTGTTCCCTCAAATTGAAACGGCTGTTTTACCAGAAAATAAAACCACAATTTTTATATTGTTATCTACCCTTCAACAGCAAATTTGGAAAAGGTCAAAACAATTCTATGTTGGACATATAAGAGCTCATTCTAATTTACCTGGACCCCTCCATACGTTTAACCAAGAGGCAGATTTGCTAACCCGAACCATAGTGGCCAGTGATTTTGAAGATGCTAAAGCCTCACATGCTATGCATCATCAAAATGCAACTGCCCTTCAATACCAGTTCCACATTCCTAGGGAATCTGCACTCGAGATTGTTAGAACATGTCAACTTTGCCCTACTTCAGTTCCCGCTTTGCTTTTTGGGGTAAATCCCCGTGGCTTACTACCTAATGTGCTTTGGCAGATGGATGTAACACATGTTCCTTCTTTTGGAAAACTATCCTTTGTGTATGTTACTGTAGATACCTTCTCCCATGTCATTGTGGCTACTGCCAGAATGGGAGAAGCCTATAAAGATGTAGTTCAACATCTTTTTGCCTGTTTTTCCTATTTAGGAATGCCAAAATCAATTAAGACAGACAATGCTCCAGTTTATACATCTAAGTCCCTTAAAAATTTCTGTGCCCAATTCGGTATATCCCACTCTACAGGAATTCCTTACAATCCCCAGGGACAAGCAATTGTAGAAAGGGCACATCAGACACTTAAAACACAAATTTCTAAATTACAAGAAGGGCAGTTCAAATACAGTTCTCCACACCACGTTTTGCAGCACGCCCTCTTTGTGCTCAATAACCTTAACGCTGATCAAGCCGGTTTAACAGCTATGTTCCGTCACTGGAACCCAGAACAAAAAGATATGAAACCTTTAGTAAAGTGGAAAGACCTCCTTTCCGGACTATGGAAGGGACCTGATCCCTTGCTAACCAGTGGGCGAGGGTATGCTTGTATTTTCCCACAGGGTGCTGACTCGCCAATTTAGATCCCAGACAGACTGATTTGCCATGTCGAAGTCCCCCAGACCTCCGGTTCCCTCGCAGCCTCAGCCACAAAAGAGGAAGAGCACTCCTCTGCCCTCGCCTCAGTCACTCACCCGGGAAGTCCAGCAGACTTGGAAATGACCGGCAACAGAGATCCCGGAGGAACCAACGGCGGATCCACCCACTAAACAGATGTCATGGCTTTGCATGAAAGATGGCGCCCAACCTCCTACTCCTTCACGTCGCAGAAGACCACCAGGACGTCCTGCGCGGACAACTCAACAAGCATCCATACCCACATGGGGACAAATTAAGTCAGTCTGTCATCAAGCACAGGGAATAGTTTCCCTGCAGGGATCTTCAGCCTCTCCCGAAAGGGTTTTTATTGCTATGCTTGCTTTACTGTCTTGTCAGGCAAGTGCTACCTCCTCTACTTCAGAAAAATACTGGGCATATTTCCCTGGTCCCCTGACCTTCCAAGTAGTTACTTGGAACAGCGACCCTATACGGGTCAACACAGACCAGCCTCATCTCTTGGGAGGATCCTATAGTTCTTATGATAAAGATCATTATCCCATCAATTTTAACTATACTTTTAGGGGATTAACAGATGACCTTCCCCTTTGCTTTAACTTCCCCCATAGTCATACAAGTGATCTCATCACTCCCTCTAAGGAGGGACGTGTTGGAGCCTCCAAAACAATTCTGACAGATTCTCCAGCATCAAAATTTTCAGACAATACAGGAGATCGGCTGGTTTGGATATTACAGGCTCATATGCCTGGGGTCCTTGACCCCTATAAATCTTTGTTCCTTAATGCTCCACCAAAATATCCAAATTGTATTGATGTTGCTCCGTCAGATGTCATATGGAAAACTATAGACAACCGCCTGGGATACCCAGTATGGAAATCTTGTACTTATAATTCAAACATAGATTATAGAATACCGGGAGGTGGAAATTATTCGGTACAAGACTGGAGCAATCCAAATCCAAGTCAGAATCTAGGAGCTGTCAGTAGGCTTAGCAATTAAAATAATGATTCCCTCCCTTGGCCATTGGTGCCCAGCAGATGGCATTATAATCAATTTGTTCCCCCCATGTTGTCCTATACAACTAAGGGTAAAACTTTTTGACAGCCAGAAATTTGGAGAGCCCTTGCTGCCACCTCCATTGTTACTTTAACTCGACCAGAAAACAATTCCACCTATTCTGTGCTGGCTTGTTTACCCTCCCCTTAGGTTTTTTTGTTTACTAATGATTCAAAAAGACTTCGTATACAAATGAATCATTCAGGTGGACCAAATATAGTCTACTGTGAACAATGCATGCTTTCATCCTGTTTAACCCCTCAATGTAATATTTGTTCTTTTGTGGTACTGCAACGTCCACCTTATCTTATGGTGCCTGTCAGAGTGAACGCCTATTGGTATGACAATTGTGGTTTAGCCGTTCTGCAACACCTACAAGATTTAATGTGTTCCCAACGGTTTGTAGGACTACTTATTCTAGGGATTTCAGCTTTGATAACAGCAATTACCTCTGTCACTGTGGCAGCGATATCCTTGACTCAACAAGTACATACCACTCAATATGTCAATGATATTTCAAAAAATGTTTCCTTAACTCTAGCTATGCAAGAGATTATAGATAGGAAATTAGAAGTAAAAATAGATGCCCTGGAAGAAGCAGTCATGCATATTGGAACTGAGTTACAGGCTTTAAGGGTAAAGTTAGCGTTATCCTGTCACGCTGATTATCGGTAGATCTGTGTAATGCCCCCCAAAAGTAAATGATATGGATTACAATGGAGAAAAGATTAAAAATCATATTTCGGGTATATGGAATAGCTCCAGCATTACTTTAGATCTTGGAGAGCTTCACGGTCAGATAAAAACATTAGAACATTCCCGCCTGGACTTTATTACTACAGGAGCTGCTAACGATATTTTTCATAACTTTTCTAACTTTATTACTGAAAAAAATATCCTATCAACTATTTTCAGTTATGCAGCTGTAGCAGCACTAGTTTTACTATTCATTATAATCCTTCCTTGCATCGTCAGAACTCTCCGGCAGAGCACTCAAAAGCTTGCGACTCAGATCCATCTGGCTGTCTTAAAAAGTAAAAAAAGGGCGAGATGCCGGGAGCCAACACATGAGACCCTACCCCTAAAAAGGCCATAGGGGAGAAAACCTGATGGGCAAGGCGAATCAGGTTTTCAGGGGTTTCGAAAAAGTCAGCTCACGAAACCCTACCCCTAACAAGGCCGTAAGGGAGATAACCTGACAGGCAAGGCGAATCAGGTTTTCAGGGGTTTCGAAAAAGTCAGCTCACGAAACCCTACCCCTAACAAGGCCGTAAGGGAGAAAACCTGACGGGCAAGACGAATCAGGTTTTCAGGGGTTTTTGAAAAGGCTAGCTCACGAGATCCCACCCATGACAAGGTCACGAGGAGAAAGCCTGACAGGCAAGGCAGATCAGGTTTTCAGGGATTTTGAAAAGCTGCCCCCGGCTCTAACCTTAAAGATGATATCTGTCTTTCTGATGCCTGCCTCAATGGACTACTCCCTAATTTCTCTGACACAGACAGGAAGGCCTTCCCCGATCTCTTCCCAAATAAGAATCAATTTAGAACTTTAATCAATAAGTTTCCCAGGTGGTAGTTTTTTATGAGATTATTCAGGGTGAAAGGAGTGTTTTAATTCAAACACCTCTGCTGGTAGTTTTGTTAGCCAAATGCATTTATGCGCTTGGTACTAATATGCATGATTGCTTATAATATCCTAATCATAAAATAGCATGAAGAACCTGATTATATAAAAGCCCTAATAGACATAGAGCCCTTTTAAGGGGTAAAGGAGTCCTATTAGAAAACATAAGAAAATTATTCTATAGGTGGTTATTGGGTTGTGATTTGCTTGCTGTGTTTTGCTTGCTGTATTTTTGCCTTTAATGTGCTAAGGTTGTGTTATAAAAACCATTGTTAATATAGTTAAAGATCTAGACAAATAAGAACTTAGCCCTAGTGTGGTACCAATGAGGCGGTTGTTAATTGTCAGTCAGGAGTACTAGGGCAGAAGCTGCCTCACTGAAGCCGCAGAGTCTGTAAGGGGTAAACTTCTTAGATAAACGCAACTGACAACTTTTGCACTAAGATTAATTTTTGTATTAACAAGAATATAATTCTACTCTGTACTGTTTCCCTATGACCCTGTTACCTTTCAGTTAAGGTCACCATAAAAACGGAAAATAGGTTTACAATCACTTGACCTGCATAAAATGTTAATAGCCTCAAGGCCAGAAGATCATGTGCTAAAAACTACTATAGAATTAGAAAGCAAAAAAATCCTGCTTTTCCTAAAAATCAAAATGATGTATGCTAATCCTGTGAAATCATGAGTAAACATCTTGTACCTTAAAAACGTTCTGTGAAAGGGTATAAACCCAGTTATCAGAAAGTAAAACACAGACTTGGGCCTATCAAGGCTAGTCTCACGTCTCTTTCTCTCTCGCCAACGCGGTTCTTCCTGAGGTACCACCTGGATCATGTCGAGGCTGGACCCCGGCAGCCTCTGAGGCAGGGCCGACCTAGGGGCACAGTGGGCCTCTTGCTCTCCCTGCTGCCCTGAGGCTGCTGGGCCAAAGAGGCCTTGGGCATCGACCCCCTTCCTGGCCTCTTCCCTCTGACCAGGCCGTCCAGGCTCCAGGCCCCTGCAGTGTGGAGAGAGCCCCTGCCAGAAACCTCCCCTTCAATTAGGCCTCAACTGAGGCCTAGGCAACAGGGGAAAGGCGCTAAGGGAATGAGCCTGGGGAGGCATCTGGGCATGCCTGGACACACTTCCCGCAGCCTGCCTCCTTGTGGGGCAGTACCCCCGGAGGCCAGGAACGTCTGGACAAGGCTGGCCTGGGGCAGGGTCCATGCTGGGACCTGCCCCTGGCCTGTGGGGCCTCTGAGCAGAACCGGCCCTCGCCGCTGGAAGACCTCCCCGGATGCCTCCAAAGGCCGGTTTGCAAGCACTCTCGCTGGCTGGCCGCCGCTCCCTCCCCGAGGGAGGCCCGCGTTTCCCATAAGCCACGAACTCTGCTCCCAAGCCTGGGAGAAAAGCGCTTCGGGGTGATCCTCTCTCAGGGCCCTTGTCCCAGAGCCTGGGGGAGAGGTATAGGCTCCACAATCCCAGGCCAAGGCAGAATCAAATGGACACGTCTGTTCTTGCCCCCTGCAACGTCAGAGAACTCGGGTGAGCAAGAGTCTGTCAGGCAGCTCCTGGGCAAGCACAGCAGCAGCACCTGTGTGGGAAGGGGCAGGGCCGACCTAGGGGCACAGTGGGCCTCTTGCTCTCCCTGCTGCCCTGAGGCTGCTGGGCCAAAGAGGCCTTGGACATCGACCCCCTTGCTGGCCTCTTCCCTCTAATCAGGATGTCTGGACTCCAGGCCCTTACAGTGTGGAGAGAGCCCCTGCCAGAAACCTCCCCTGCAAGTAGGCCTCAAATGAGGCCTAGGCACCAGGGTAAAGGCACTAAGGGAATGAGCCTGGGGAGGCGCCTGGGCATGTCGGGACACACTCCCCGCAGCCTGACCCGTCGTGGGGCAGTACCCCAGGAGGCCAGGAAGGTCTGGACAAGGCAGGCCTGGAGCAGGGTCCATGCTGGGACCTGCCCCTGGCCTGTGGGGCCACAGAGCAAATCCAGCACTCTGCCGCTAGAAGACGTCCCCGGCCGACACCTGAGGGCATGTTTGCAAGCACTATACCCGAGGAAAGCCCACGTTTCCCGCAAGCCGCGCACTCTGCTTCCAAGCACGGGAGAAATATGATTAGTGGTGGTCCTCTCTCAGGGCCCTTGCCCCTGAGCCGGGGGCCAGCTAGGGGCTTCACACTCCCAGGCCAAGGCAGAACCACATGCACACGTCTTTTCCTGCCCCCTGCACCGTCAGAGAGCTTGGGTGAGCCAGAGTCTGTCAGGCAGCTCCTGGGCAAGCCCAGCAGCAGCGCCTGTGTGTGATGGGGCAGGGCCGACCTAGAGGCACTGTGGGCCACTTGCTCACCCTGCTGCCCTGAGGCTGCTGGGACAAAGAGGCCTTGGGCATCGACCCCCATGTTGGCCTCTGTCCTGTAACTAGGCCGTCCGGGCTCCAGTCCCTTCCAGTGTGGAGAGAGGCCCTGCCAGAAACCTCCCCTCCATGTAGGCCTCAAATGAGCCCTAGGAACCATGGGAAAGGCGCTAAGGGAATGAGACTGGGGAGGCGTCTGGGCATGTCTGGACACACTACACGCCGCAAGCCCCTTTGTTGGGCAGTTCCCCCGGAGGCCAGGAAGTTATGGTCAAGGCTGGCCTGGGGCAGTGTCCTTGCTGGGACCTACCCCTGGCCTGTGGGTCCTCTGAGCAGTACCAGCACTGTGCCGCTGGAAAACCTCCCCGGCAGCCTCCAAAGGCCGGTTTGCAAGCACTCTCACCGGCTGCCCGCCTCTCCCTCACCGAGTGAGGCCCGCGTTTCCCTAAAGCCATGAACTCTGCTCCCAAGCCTGGGAGAAATGCGCTTCGGGGTGTTCCTCTCTCAGGCCTTTGCCCCTGAGCCTGGGGGACAGCTAGGGGATCCACACACTCAGGCCAATGCAGAACCACATGAACACGTCTCTTCCTGCCCTCTGCACTGTCAGAGAGCTCGGCTGAGCCAGAGTCTGTCAGGCAGCTCCTGGGCAAGCCCTGCAGCAGCGCCTGCCTGTGAAGGGGCAGGGCCGACCTAGGGGCACAGTGGGCCACTTGTTCCCCCTGCTGCCCTGAGGCTGCTGGGCCAAAGAGGCCTTGAGCATAGACCCTCTTGCTGGCCTCTTCCCTCTGACCAGGCGATCTGTGCTCCAGACCCTTGCAGTGTGGAGAAAGCCCCTGCCAGAAACCTCCCCGCCAAGTAGGCCTCAAATGAGGCCTAGGCACCAGGGAAAAGGCGCTAACGGAATGAGCCTGGGGAGGTGCATGGGCATGTCTGGACACACTCCCTGCGACCTGCTCCTTCGTGGGGCAGCACCTCCGGAGGCCAGGAAGGACTGGGCAAGGCTGGCCTGCGTCAGGGTCCATGTTGGGACCTACCCGTGGCCTGTGGGTCCTCTGAGCAGGACCAACACTCTGCTGCTGGACGACCTCCCCGGCTGCATCCAAAGGCCAGTTTGCAAGCACTCTTGCCAGCTGGCTGCCGCTCCCTCCCCGACGGAGGCCCGTGTTTTCCGCAAGCCGCGCATTCTGATCCCAAGCCCGGGAGAACTGCGCTTGGGTGGTCCTCACTCAGGGCCTTGTTCCTGAGCCTGGGGGTCAGCGAGTGGCTCCAAACTCCCAGGCCATGTCAGAGCCACATGCACACGAGTCTTACTGCCCTCTGAACCATCAGACAACTCGGGTGAGCCAGAGTCTGTCAGGCATCTACTGGGCAAGCCCAGCAGCAGCGCCTGTGTGTGAACGGGCAGGGCCGACCTAGGGGTGCAGTGGGCCACTTGCTCTCCCTGCTGCCATGAGGCTGCTGAGCCAAAGATGCCTTGAGCATAGACCCCCTTGCTATCCTCTTCATCTGACCAGGCCGTCCGGGCTCCAGACAATTGTAGTGTGGAGAGAGCCCCTGCCGGAAACCACCCCTCAAAGTAGACCTCAAATGAGGCATAGGAACCATGGGAAAGGCGCTAAGGGAATGAGACTGGGGAGGTGCCTGGGCATGTCTGGACACATCTCCGCAGCCTGCCACTTCTTGGGGCAGTACCCCCGGAGGCCAGGAAGGTCGGTGCAAGGCTGGCCTGGGGCAAGGTCCATGCTGGGACCTGCCCGTGGCCTGTGGGGCCTCTGAGCAGAACCAGCATTCTGCCGCTGGAAGACCTCCCCGGGTGCCTCCGAAGGCCGGTTTGCAAGATCTCTTCCCGAGGGAGACCCGTGTTTCCGGCAAGCCACGCACTCTGCACTCAAGCCCAGGACAATAGCGCATAGGGGTGGTCCTCTCTCAGGTGCTTACCCCAGACCCTGGGGGACAGCTAGGGGCTCCACACACCCAGGTCAAGGCAGAACCACATGCACACATCTCTTCCTGCCCCCTGCACCGTCAGAGAGCTCGGGTGAGCCAGAGTCTGTCAGGCAGCTCCTGGGCAAGCCCAGGATCAGCGTCTGTGTGCGATGGGGCAGGGCCGACCTAGTGGCACTGTGGGCCACTTGCTCACCCTGCGGCCCTGAGACTGCTGGAACAAAGAGGCCTTGGGAATTGACCCCCTTGCTGGCCTCTTCCCTCTGACAAGGCCGTCCGGGCTCCAGTCCCTTGCAGTGTGGAGAGAGCCCCTGCCAGAGACCTCCCCTCCAAGTAGGCCTCAAATGAGGCCTAGGCACCAGGGGAAAGGCACTCAGGGAGTGAGCCTGGGGAGGCGCCTGGGCATGTCTGGACACACTCGCTGCAGCATGCTCCTTCGTGGGGCAGTACCCCCGGAGTCCAGGAAGGTCTGGTCAAGGCTGGCCTCTGGCAGGGTCCATGCTGGGACCTGGCCCTAGCCTGTGGGGACTCTGAGAAGAACCAGCATTCTGCCGCTGGAAGACCTCCCAGGCTGATTCTAAAGGCCAGTTGCAAGCACTCTCGCTGGCTGGCCACCTCTCCCTCACCAAGGGAGGCCCGTGTTTCCAGCAAGCTGCGCACTCTGCTAACAAGCCCGGGAGAAAAGCACTTCAGGGTGTTGCTCTCTCAGGCCTTTGCCCCTGAGCCTGGGGGACAGCTAGGGGATCCACACAGCCAGGCCAAGGCAAAACCACATGCCCACGTCTCTTCCGGCACTCTGCACCATCATAGAGCTCTGGTGAGCCACAGTCTGTCAGACAGCTCCTGGGCAAGCCCAGCAGCAGCACCTGTGTGTGAAGGGGCAGGGCTGACCAAGGGGCACAGTGGGCCACTTGCTCTCCCTGCTGCCCTGAGGCTGTTGGGCCAAAGATGCCTTGAGCATAGACCCCCTTGCTGGCCTCGTCCCGCTGACCAGGCGATCCGTGCTCCAGACCCTTGAATTGTGGAGAGAGACCCTGCCAGAAACCTCACCTCCAAGTAGGCCTCAAATGAGGCCTAGGCACCAGGGGAAAGGTGCTCAGGGAGTGAGCCTGGGGAGATGCCTTGGTATTCCTGGACACACTCCCCACAGCCTGCCCCTTCATGGGGCAGTACCCCCGGAGGCCAGGAAGGTCTGGGCAAGGCTGGCCTGGGGCAGGGTCAAAGCTGGAACCTGACCCTGGCCTGTGGGTCCTCTGAGCAGAGCTAGCACTCTGCCGCTGGAAGACCTCCCCAGGTGCCTCCAAAGGCCGGTTTGCAAGATCTCTTCCCAAGGGAGACCCACATATCTGGCAAGCCACGCACTCTGTACCCAAGTCCAAGACAATAGCGCATCGGGGTGGTCCTCTCTCAGGCCCTTGCCACAGACCCTGGGGGACAGCTAGGGCCTCCACACACCAGGTCAAGGCAGAACCACATGCACACATCTCTTCCTGCCCCCTGCACCGACAGAGAGCTTAGGTGAGACAGAGTCTGTCAGGCAGCTCCTGGGCAGGCACAGCAGGAGCGCCTGTGTGTGATTGGGCTGGGCCAACCTAGCGGCATGGTGGGCCACGTGCTCACCCTGCTGCCCTGAGGCTGCTGGGCCAAAGAGGCCTTGGGCATCACACCCATTACTGGCCTCTTCCCTCTGACCAGGCCTTCCTGGCTCAAGTCCCTTGCAGTGTGGAGAGAGCCCCTGCCAGAGACCTCCCCTCCACGAAGGCCTCAAATGAGGCCTAGGCACCAGGGGAAAGGCGCTCAGGGAGTGAGCGCTGCACCTGGAGAGGCGCCTGTGCATGTATGGACACACTCCCTGCAGTGTGCTCCTTCGTGGGGCAGTAGCCCCGGAGGCCAGGAAGGTCTGGGCAAGGCTGGCCTGGGGCAGAGTCCTTGCTGGGACCTGCCACTAGCCTCTGGGGCCTCTGAGAAGAACCAGCATTCTGCCGCTGGAAGACCTCCCAGGCTGCCTCCAAAGGCCGGTTGCAAGCACTCTCGCCGGCTGGCCACCTCTCCCTCACTGAGGGAGGCCCACGTTTCCCGCAATCCACGCACTCTGTACCCAAGCCGTGGAGAAAAGCATTTCGGGGTGTTCCTCCCTTAGGCCTTTGCCCCTGATCCTGGGGGACAGCTAGGGGATCCACACACACAGGCCAAGGCAGAACCACATGCACACATCTTTTCCGGCCCTCTGCACCATCGGCTGAGCTAGAGTTTGTCAGGCAGCTCCTGGGCAAGCCCAGCAGCAGCGCCTGTCTGTGAAGGGGCAGGACCGGCCTAGGGACTCAGTGGGCCACTTTCTCTCACTGCTGCACTGAGGTTGTTGGGCCAAAAAGGCCCTGGGCAAAGACCCCCTTGCTGGCCTCTTCCCGCTAACCAGGCAATCCGTGCTCCAGCCCCTTGCAGTGTGGAGAGAGCCCCTGCCAGAAACCTCCCCTCCAAGTAGGCCTCAAATGAGGCCTAGGCACCAGGGGAAAGACGCTAATGGAAAGAGCCTGGGGAGGCGCCTGGGCATGTCTGGACACACTCCCCGCGACCTGCCCCTTCGTGAGGCAGTACCCCCGGAGGCCAGGAAGGTCTGGGAAAGGCTAGCCTGGTTCAGGGTCCATGCTGGGACCTGCCCCTGGCCTTTGGGTCCTCTGAGTAGAACCAACACTCTGCAGCTGAAAGACCTCCCCGGCTGCCTCCAAAGGCCTGTTTGCAAGCACTCTCACCAGCTGGCCGCCTCGCCCTCACTGAGGGAGACCCGCATATCCTGCAAGCCGCGCACTCTGCTCCCAAGCCAGGGAGAATAGCAGTTCGGGGTGTTCTTCTCTCAGGCCTTTGCCCCTGAGCCTGGGGGACAGCTAGGGCCTCCACACACACAGGCCAAGGCAGAACCACATGCACACGTCTTTTCCTGCCCTTTGCACCGTCAGAGAGCTCGGGTGAGCCAGAGTCTGTCAGGCAGCTCCTGGGCAAGCCCAGAAGCAGCGCCTGTGTGTGATGTGGCAGGGCCGACCTAGGGGCACTGAAGGCCACTTGCTCACCCTGCTGCCCTGAAGCTGCTGGGACAAAGAGGCCTTGGGCATCGAACCCCTTGCTGGCCTCTTCCCTCTGACCAGGCCGTCCGGCTCCAGTCCCTTTCAGTGTGCAGAGAGGCCCTGCCAGAATCCGCCCCTCCAAGTAGGCCTCAAATGAGGCATAGGAACCATGGGCAAGCCGCTCAGGGAATGAGCCTGGGGAGGTCCCTGGGCATGTCTGGACACACTACCCATCGCCTGCCCCTTCGTGAAGCAGTATCCCCGGAGGCCAGGAAGGTCTGGTCAAGGCTGGCCTGGGGCAGGGTCGGTGCTGGGATCTGCCCCTGGCCTGTGGGGCTTCTGAGCAGAACCAGCAGTGTGCCCCTGGAAGACCTCACTGGCAGCCTCCAAAGGCTGGTTTGCAAGCACTCTCGGTGGCTAGGCACCTCTCCCTCACCTAGGAACACCCGTGATTTACGCAAGCCACACACTTTGCTCCCAAGCCCAGGAGAAAAGCGCTTTGGTTGTCCATTCTAAGGGCCTTGCCCCTGAGCCTGGGGGACAGCTAGGGGCTCCAAACTCCCAGGCCAAGGCAGAGCCACATGCACACGAGTCTTCCTGCCCCCTGCATTTTCAGAGAGCTCAGGTGAGCCAGAGTCGGTTAGGCAGCACCTGGGCAAGCCCAGCAGCAGCGCCTGAGTGTGAAGGGGCAGGGGCGACCTAGGGGCACAGTGGGCCAAACCTCCCCTCCAAGTAGGCCTCAAATGAGGCCTAGGAATCATGGGAAAGGCGCTAAGTGAATGAGAATGGGGAGGCCCCTGGGCAAGTCTGGACACACTCCCTGCCACCTGCCCCTTCGTGGGGCAGTACCCAAGAGGCCAGGAAGGTCTGTTCAAGGCTGGCCTGGGGCAGGGTCCTTGCTGGGACCTGCCCCTGGCATGTGGGGCCTCTGAGCAGAACCAGCACTGTGCCATTGGAAGACCTCACCAGCAGCCCCCAAAGGCCGGTTTGCAAGCACCTCCCAGGCTGGCCGCCTCTCCCTCACCGAGGGAAGCCCGCGTTTCCCACAAGCCGCGCACTCTGCTCCCAAGCCTGGGAGAAAAGTGCTTCGGGGTGTTCCTCTCTCAGTCCTTTGCCCCTGAGCCTGGGAGACAGCTAGGGGCTCCACACACCCAGGCCAATGCGGAGCCACATGCACACGTATTATATTGCCCCCTGCTCCGTCAGAGAGCTTGCGTGAGCCAGAGTATGTCAGGCAGCTCCTGGGAAAGCCCAGCAGCAGCGCCTGTGTGTGATGGGGCAGGGCTGACCAAGGGGCACTGAAGGCCGCTTGCTCACCCTGCTGCCCTGAGACTGCTGGGAAAAATAGTTCTTGGGCATCGACCCCCTTGCTGGCCTTTGCCCTCTGACCAGGCCGTCCGTGCTCCAGACCCTTGCAGTGTGGAGAGAGGTCCTGCCAGAAACCTCCCCTACAAGTACCCTCAAATGAGGCCTAGGAACCATGGGAAAGGCGCTCAGGGATTGAACCTGGGGAGGTGCCTGGGCATGCCTGGACACACACCCCGCCGCCTGCCCCTTCGTGAGGCAGTACCCACGGAGTCCAGGAAGGTCAGGTCAAGGCTGGCCTGGGGCAGGGTCCGAGCTGGGACCTGCCACAGTCCTGTGGGGTCTCTGAGCAGAACCAGCACTGTGCCAATGGAAGACCTCGCCGGCAGCCTCCAAAGGCCGGTTTGCAAGCACTCTCGCCGGCTGGCCACCTCTCCCTCACCGAGGGAGGCCCGCGATTCCCGCAAGCCACGCACTCAACTCACAAGCCCAGGAGAAAAGTGCTTGGGTGGTCCCGTCTCAGGGCCTTGCCCCTGAGCCTGGGGGACAGCGAGTGGCTACACAAACCCAGGCCAAGGCACAACCACATGCACACGAGTCTTCCTGCCCCCTGAACTGTCAGAGAGCTCGGGTGAGCCAGAGTCTGTCAGGCAGCTCCTGGGCAAGACCAGCAGGAGCGCCTGTGTGTGAAGGGGCAGGGCTGGCCTAGGGGCAAAGTGGGCCACTTGCTCTTCCTGCTGCCCTCAGGCTGCTGGGCCGAAGAGGCCATGGACAACGACCCCCATGCAGGCCTCTTCCGTCTGACCAGGCCATCCATGCTCCATACCCTTGCAGTGTGGAGAGAGCCCCTGCCAGAACCCTCCCCTCCAATTTGGCCTCAGATGAGGCCTAGGAACCGGGGAAAAGGCGCTAATGGAATGAGCCTTGGGAGGCGCCTGGGCATGTATGGACACACACTCCGCAGCCTGCTCCTTCGTGGGGCAGTACCCCCGGAGTCCAGGAATGTCTGGGCAAGGCTGGCCTCGGGCAGGGTCCATGCTGGGACCTGCCCTTGGCCTGTGGGTCCACAGAGCAAATCTAGCACTCTGCCGATAGAAGACCTCACCAGCAGCCTCCAAAGGCCGGTTTGCAAGCACTTTCCCCGAGGTAGACCCGCGTTTCCCGCAATCCGCGCACTCCCCCCCCCAGACTTGGAGAAAAGCGCTTCGGGGTGTTCCTTTCTCTGGCCTTTGCCCCTGAGCCTGGGAGACACCTAGCGGCTGCACACACCCAGGCCAAGGCAGAACCACATGCACATGTCTCTTCTTGCCCCTTGCAACGTCAGAGAGCTTGGGTGAGCCAGAGTCTGACAGGCAGCTCCGGGGGAAACCCAGCAACAGCATCTGCGTGTGATGGCGCAGGGCCGACCTAGGGGCACTGAGGGAAACTTGCTTACCCTGCTGCCCTGAGGCTGCTGGGATGAAGAGGCCATGGACAACGACCCCCGTGCAGGCCTCTTCCCTCTGACCAGGCCGTCCGGGATCCAGTCCCTTGCACTGTGAAGAGAGGCCCTGCCAGAAACCTCCCCTCCAAGTAGGCCTCAAACGAGGCCTAGGAACCTTGGGAAAGGCGCTCAGGGAATGAGCCTGGGGAGGAGCCTGGGCATGTCTGGACACACTCCCCGCAGCGTTCTCCTTCGTGGGGCAGTACCCCCGGAGGCCAGGAAGGTCTGGTCAAGGCTGGCCTGGGTCAGGGTCCAGGCTGGGACCTGCCCCTGGCCTTTGGGTCCTCTGAGTAGAACCAACACTCTGCAGCTGGAAGACCTCCCCGGCTGTCTCCAAAGGCCTGTTTGCAAGCACTCTCGCCGGCTGGCCACCTCGCATTCACTGAGGGAGGCCGGCGTATCCCGCAAGCCGCGCACTCTGCTCCCAAGCCTGGGAGAAAAGCACTTCTGAGTGTTCTTCTCTCAGGCCTTTGCCCCTGAGCCTGGGGGACAGCTAGGGGCTCCACACACCAAGACCAAGGCAGAACCACATGCCCACGTCTCTTCCGGCCCTCTGCACCGTCAGAGAGCTCAGGTGATCCAGAGTATGTCAGGCAGCTCATGGGAAAAACCCAGCAGCAGCCCCTGTGTGTGAAGGGGCAGGGCCAACCTTGGGGCACAGTGGCCACTTGCTCTTCCTGCTGCCCTGAGGCTGCTGGGCCAAAGAGGCCTTGGGGATCAAACCCCTTGCTGGCCTCTTCCCTCTGACCAGACCGTCCGGGCTCCAGTCCCCTGCAGTGTGGAGAGAGGCCCTGCCAGAAACCTCCCCTCCTAGTAGGACTCAAATGAGGTCTAGGAATCATGGGAAGGCGCTAATGGATTGAGGCTGGGGAGAGGACTGGGCATGTCTGATCACACTCCCTGCCACCTGCCCCTTCGTGGGGCAGTACCCCCGGAGGACAGGAAGGTCTGGTCAAGGCTGGCCTGGGGCAGGGTCCTTGCTGGGACCTGCCCCTGGCCTGTTGGGGCTCTGAGTAGAACCATCACTGTGCGATTGGAAGACATCACCAGCAGCCTCCAAAGGCCGGTTTGCAAGCACTCTCGCTGGATAGCTGCCTCACCCTCACCGAGGGAGGCCCGCGTTTCCCGCAAGCCGCGCACTCAGCTCCCAAGCCTGGAAGAAAAGCGCTTCGGGGTGTTCCTCTCTCAGACCTTTGCCCCTCATCCTGGGAGACATCTAGGGGGCTCCATACACCCAGGCCAATGCAGAACCACATGCAGACGTCTCGTTCTGCCCCTGCACCGTCAGACAGCTTGGGTGAGCCAGAGTCTGTCAGACAGCGCCTGGGCAAGTCCAGCAGCAGCGCCTGTGTGTGATGGGGCAGGGCCGAGCTAGGGGCACTGAGGGCCATTGCTCACCCTGCTGCCCTGAGGCTGCTGGGACAAAGAGGCCTTGGGCAATGACACCCTTGATGGCCTCTTCCCTCTGACCAGGCCGTCCGGGCTCCAGTCCCTTGCATAGTGGAGAAAGGCCCTGCCAGAAACTTCCCCACCAAGTAGGGCTCAAATGAGGCCTAGGAACCTTGGGAAAGGCGCTCAGGGAATGAGCCTGGAGAGGTGCCTGGGCATGTCTGGACACACTCCCTGCTGCCTGCCCCTTCGTGAGGCAGTACCCCCGGTGGCCAGAAAGGTCTGGGCACGGCTGGCGTGGGGCAGGGTCCATGCTGGGACCTGCCCGTGGCCTGTGGGGCCTCTGAGAAGAACCAGCACTCTGCCACTGGAAGACATCCCCAGCTGCCTCCAAAGGCCAGTTTGCAAGCACTCTCCCCGAGTGAGGCCCACGATTCCCGCAAGCTGCGTGCTCTGCTCCCAAGCCCCAGAGCAAAGCTCTTCGTGGAGGTCCTCTCTCAGGATCCTTGCCCCTGAGCCTGGGGGATAGCTAGGGTTTCCACTCACCCAGGCCAAGGCAGAACCACATGAACACGTCTCTTCCGGCCCTCTTCACCATCAGAGAGCTCGGGTGAGCCACAATCTGTCAGGTTCCATCTGGGCAAGCCCAGCAATTGCGCCTGTGTGAGAAGGGCCAGGGCCAACCTAGGGGCACAGTGGCCACAAGCTCTCCCTGCTGCCTTGAGGCTGCTGGGCTAAAGAGCCCTTGGAAATCGACCCACTTGCTGGCCTCTTCCTTCTGACCAGGCCGTACATGCTCCAGTCCTTTGCAGTGTGGAGAGAGGCCCTGCCAGAAACCTCCCCTCCAAGTAGGCCTCAAATGAGGCCTAGGAATCATGGGAAAGGCGCTCAGGGAATGAGCCTGGGGAGGTCCCTGGTCATGTTATTACACACACCCCGCCGCCTGCCCCTTCCTGAGGAAGTACCCCTGGAGGCCAGGAAGGTCTGGTCAAGGCTGGCCTGGGGCAGGGTCCGAGCTGGGACCTGCCACTCTCCTGTGGGGCTTCTGAGCAGAACCAGCACTGTGGCAATGGAAGACCTCACCGGCAACCAGCAAAGGCTGGTTTGCACGCACTCTCGTTGGCTGGCTACCTGTCACTCACCGAGGGAGGCCCGTGATTCCCACAAGCCATGCACTGTGCTCCCAAGCCCAGGAGAAAAGCGCTTGGGTGGTCCCCACTAAGGGTCTTGCCCCTGAGCGTGGGGGACAGCTAGGGGCTCAACACACCCAGGCCAAGGCAGAACCACATGCACACATCTCTTCCTGCCCCCTGCACTGTCAGAGAGCTTGGGTGAACCAGAGTGTGTCAGTCAGTGCCTGGGCAAGCCCAGCAGGAGTGCCTGTGTGTGATGGGGCAGGGCCCACCTAGGGGCACTGAGGGCCAGTTGCTCACCCTGCTGCCCTGAGGCTGCTTGGGCAAAGAGGCCTTGGACATCGACCCCATTGCTGGCCTCTTCCCTCTGACGAGCCCGTCCGGGCTCCAGTCCCTTGCAGTGTGGAGAGAGGCCCTGCCAGAATCCTCCCCTCCAAGTAGGCCTCAAATGAGGCCTAGGTATCATGGGAAAGGTGCTCAGGGAATGAGACTGGGGAGGCGCCTGGGCATGTCCGGAGACACTCCCTGCAGCCTGCCTCTTCATGGGGCAGTACACCCAGAGGCCAGGATGGTCTGGTCAAGGCTGGTCTGGGGCAGGGTCCTTGCTGGGGCCTTCTCCTGTCCTGTGGGGCCTCTGAGCAGAAACAGCACTGTGCCCTTGGAAGACGTCACCAGCAGCCTCCAAAGGCTGGTTTGCAAGCACTCTCGCAGGCTGGCCGCCTCTCCCTCACCGACGGAGGCCCACGTTTCCTGCATGCTGTGCACTCTGCTCCCATGCCTGGGAGAAAAGTGCTTGTGTGGTCCCATCTCAGGCCTTTGCCCATGAGCCTGGGAGACAGCTAAGGGCTCCACACACACAGGCCAAGGCAGAACCACATACACGTGTCTCCTCCGGCCCTCTGTACCATCAGAGAGCTCGGGTGAGCAAGAGTCTGTCAGGCAGCTCCTGGGCAAGCCCAGCAGCAGCGCCTGTGTGTGAAGGGGCAGGGCTGACCTAGGGGCACAATTGGCCACTTGCTCACCCTCCTGCCCTGAGGCTGCTGGGACAAAGAGGCGGTGGGCATCAAACAACGTGCTGGCCTCTTCACTCTGACCAGGCCGTCCAGGCTCCAGTCCGTTGCAGTTGGAGAGAGGCCATGCCAGAAACCTCCCCTCCAAGTAGGCCTCAAATGTGGCCTATGAAGCATGGGAAAGGCACGAATGGAATTAGACTGGGGAGGCACCTGGGCATGTCTGGACACACTCCCCGCCAACTGCCCCTTTGTGGGGCAGTACGCCCAGAGGCCAGGAATGTCTGGTCAAGGCTGACCTGGTGCAGGGTCCTTGCTGGGACCTGCCCCTGGCCTGTGGGTCCTCTTAGCAAAACCAGCACTGTGCCACTGGAAGACCTCACCGGCAACCTCGAAAGACCGGTTTACAAGCACTCTCGCCGGCTGGCTGGCTCTCCCTCACCGAGGGACGCCTGCGTTTCCCGCAAGCCGCGCACTCTGCTCCCATCCCTGGGAGAAAAGTGCTTATGTGGTCCCATCTCAGGCCTTTGCCCATGAGCCTGGGAGACAGCTAGGGGCTCCACACACACAGGCCAAGGCAGAACCACATGCCCATGTCTCTTCCGGCCCTCTGTACCGTCAGAGAGCTCGGGTGAGCAAGAGTCTGTCAGGCAGCTCCTGGGCAAGCCCAGCAGCATCGCCTGTGTGTGATGGGGCAGGGCCGACCTAGGGACAGAGTGGAACACTTGCTTTTCCTGCTGCCCTAAGGCTGCTGGGCCAAAGAGGTCTTGGGCATTGACCCCCTTGCTGGCCTCTTCCCTCTGACCAGGCCGTCCATGCTCCAGTCCCTTGCAGTTTGGAGAGAGGCCCTGCCAGGAACCACCCTTCCAAGTAGGCCTCAAATGAGGCCTAGGAATCATGGGAAAGGGGCTAAGGAAAAGAGACTGGGGAGGGGCTTGGGCATGTCTGGACACACTCCCCGCCACCTGCCCATTCGTGAGGCTGTACCCCCGGAGGCCAGAACGGTCTGGTCAAGGCTGGCCTGGGGGAGGGTCCGTGCTGGGAACTGCCACTGGCCTGTGGGGCCTCTGATCATATACAGCACTGTGCCGCTGGAAGACCTCACTGGCAACCTCCAAAGGCCGGTTTGCAAGGACTCTCCCCAAGGGAGACCCACGTTTCCCACAAGCCAAGCACTCTGTTCCCAAGCCCAGGACAATAGCGCATTAGGTTCGTCCGCTCTCAGGCTCTTTCCCCAGTGCCTGGGGGACAGCTAGGGTCTACACACACCCAGGTCAAGGCAGAACCCCATGAACACGTCTCTTCCGGCCCTCTGCACTGTCAGAGAGCTCGGGTGAGCCACAGTCTGTTAGGCAGCTCCTGGCCAAGCCCAGCAGCAGCGCCTGTGTGTGAAGGGGCAGGGCTGACCTAGGGGCACAATGGACCACTTGCTCTCCCTGCTGCCCTAAGGCTGCTGGGCCAAGGAGGCCATGGGCATCGACCCCCTTGCTCGCCTCTTTCCTCTGACCAGGCCGTCCGGGCTCCAGACCCTTGCAGTGTGGAGAGAGCCCCTGCCAGAAACCTCCCCTCCAAGTAGGCCTCAAATGAGGCATAGGCACCAGGGAAAAGGCGCTAATGGAATGAGCCTGGGGAGGTGCCTGAGCATGTCTGGACACACGCTCTGCCGCCTGCACCTTCATGGGGCAGTACTCCCGGAGGCCAGGAAGGTCTGGGAAAGGCTGGCCTGGGGGAGGGTCCATGCTGGGAACTGCCACTGGCCTGTGGGGCCTCTGATCATATACAGCACTGTGCCGCTGGAAGACCTCACTGGCAGCCTCCAAAGGCCGGTTTGCAAGCACCCTCCCCGAAGGAGGCCCGCGCTTCCCGCAAGCTGAGCACTCTGCTCCCAAGCCCGGGATTAAGGCGCTTCGGGGTGGTCCTCTCTCAGGGCCCTTTCCATTGAATCTGGGGGCCAGCTAGGGCCTCCACACTCCCAGGCCAAGGCAGAAACACATGCACACGTCTCTTCCTACCCTCTACACCGTCAGAGAGCTCGGGTGAGCCAGAGTCTGTCAGGCAGCTCCTGGGCAAGCCCAGAAGCAGCGCCTGTTTGTGATGGGGCAGTGCTGACCTAGGGGCACTGAAGGCCACTTGCTCACCCTGCTGCCCTGACGCTGCTGGGATAAAGAGGCCTTGGGCATCGAACCCATTGCTGGCCTCTTCCCTCTGACCAGGCCGTCCAGGCTCCAGTTCCTTGCAGTGTGGAGAGAGGCCCTGCCAGAAACCGCCCCTCCAAGTAGGCCTCAAATGAGGCCTATGAACCATGGGAAAGGCGCTCAGGGAAAGAGCCTGTGGAGGTCCCTGGCCATGTTATGACACACACCCCGCCGCCTGCCCCTTCCTGAGGAAGTACCCCCGGAGGCCAGGAAGGTCTAGTCAAGGCTGGCCTGTGGCAGGGTCTGTGCTGGGACCTGCCACTGGCCTGTGGGTCCTCTGAGCAGAACCAGCAGTGTGGCCATGGAAGACCTCACCGGCAGCCTCCAAAGGCCGGTTTGCAAGCATTCTTGCTAACTGGCAACCTCTCCCTCACCGAGGGAGGCCAGCGATTCCCGCAAGCCACGCACTCTGCTCCAAGCCCAGGAGGAAAGCGCTTGATTGGTCCCCTCTAAGGGACTTGCCCCTGAGCGTGAGGGACAGCTAGGGGCTCCAAACTCCCAGGCCAAGGCAGAACCACATGCACACGAGTCTTCCTGCCCCCTGCACCATCAGAGAGCTCAGGTGAGCCAGAGTCTGTCACGCAGCTCCTGGGCAAGCCCAACAGCAGAGCTTGTGTGTGAAGGGGCAGGGCCGTCCTAGGGGAACAATGGGCCACTTGCTTACCTTGCTGCCCTGAGTCTGCTGGGACCAAGAGGCCTTGGGCATTGACTCCCTTGCTGGCCTCGTTCCTCTGACCAGGCCGTCCAGGCTCCAGTCTCTTGCAGTTTGGAGAGAGGTCCTGCCAGGAACCTCCCTTCCAAGTAGGCCTCAAATGAGGCCTAGGAATCATGGGAAAGGGGCTAAGGAAAAGATACTGGGGTGGCGCCTGGTCATGTCTGTAGACACTCCCCGCCGCCTGCCCATTCATGAGGCTGTACCCCCGGAGGCCAGAACGGTCTGGTCAATGCTGGCCTGGGGGAGGGTCCATGCTGGGAACTGCCACTGGCCTGTGGGGCCTCTGATCATATACAGCACTGTGCCGCTGGAAGACCTCACTGGCAGCCTCCAAAGGCCGGTTTGCAAGGACTCTCCCCAAGGGAGACCCACGTTTCCCGCAAGCCAAGCACTCTGTTCCCAAGCCCAGGACAATAGCGCATTAGGTTCGTCCGCTCTCAGGCTCTTTCCCCAGTGCCTGGGGGACAGCTAGGGTCTACACACACCCAGGTCAAGGCAGAACCCCATGAACACGTCTCTTCCGGCCCTCTGCACTGTCAGAGAGCTCGGGTGAGCCACAGTCTGTTAGGAAGCTCCTGGGCAAGCCCAGCAGCAGCGCCTGTGTGTGAAGGCGCAGGGCTGACCTAGGGGCACAATGGACCACTTGCTCTCCCTGCTGCCCTAAGGCTGCTGGGCCAAGGAGGCCATGGGCATCGACCCCCTTGCTGGCCTCTTTCCTCTGACCAGGCCTTCAGGGCTCCAGGCCCTTGCAATGTTCAGAGAGCCCCTGCCAGAAACCTCCCCTCCAAGTAGGCCTCAAATGAGGCCTAGGCACCAGGGAAATGGCATAATGGAATGAGCCTGAGGAAGTGCCTGGGCATGTCTCGACACTGTCCCAGCCACCTGCCCCTTCATGAGACAGTACCCCTGGAGGCCAGGAAGGTCTGGGAAAGGCTGGCCTGGGGCAGCGTCCATGCTGGGACCTGCCCCTGGCCTGTGGGGCCTCTGAGCAGAACCAGCACTGTGGCGATGGAAGACCTCCCCGGCAGCCTCCAAAGGCCGGCTTGCAAGCACTCTCGCCGGTAGTCCACCTCTCCCTCACCGACGGATGTCTGCGATTCCCGCAAGCCATGTACTCTGTTCCCAAGCCCAGGAAAAAAGCTCTTGTGTGGTCCCCTCTCAGGGCCTTGCCCCTGAAACTGGGGTCAGCTAGGGGCTCCAAACTCCCAGGCTAAGGCAGAACCACGTGCACACGAGTCTTCCTGTCCCCTGCACCGTCAGAGAGGTCGGGTGAGCCAGAGTCTGTCAGGCAACTCCTGGGCAAGCCAAGCACCAGCGCCAGTGTGTGAAGGGTCAGGACCAACCTAGGGGCACAGTGGGCCACTTGCTAACCCTGCTGCCCTGAGGCTGCTGGGACAAAGAGGCCTTGGGCATCGACCCCCTTGCTGACCTCTTCCCTCTGACCAGGCCGTCCGGGCTCTAGGCCCTTGCAGTGTGGAGAGAGCCCGTGCCAGAAACCTCCCCTCGAAGTAGGCCTCAAATGTGGCCTAGGAACCATGGGAAAGGCGCTAAGGGAATGAGTCTGGGGAGGCTTCTGGGCATGTCTTGACACACACCCCGCTGCCTGCCCCTTCGTGGGACAGTTCCCCCGGAAGCCAGGAAGGTCTGGTCAAGCCTGGCCTTGGGCAGGGTCCATGCTGGGACCTGCCCCTGGCCTGTGGGTACTCTGAGCACAATCAGCATTGTGCCGCTGGAAGACCTCACCGGCCGCCTCCAAAGGCTGGTTTGCAAGCAGTCTCACCGGGTGGCCACCTCTCCCTCACCGAGGGAGGCCCGTCTTTCCCGCAAGCCCCGCACTCTGTTCCCAAACCTGGGAGAAAAGCACTTTAGTGTGTTCCTCTCTCAGGCATTCGCCCCGGAGCCTGGGGACAGCTAGGTGTTCCACTCACCCAGGCCAAGGCAGAACCACATGCACACGTCTCTTCTGGCCCTCTGCACCTTTAGAGAGCTCGGGTGAGCCAGAGTCTGTCAAGCTGCCCCTGGGCAAGCCCAGCAGCAGCGCCTGTGTGTGAAGGGGCAGGGCCTACCTAGGGGCACAGTGCGCCACTTGCTCTTCCTGGTGCACTTAGGATGCTGGGCCAAAGAGGCCTTGGGAAACGACCTCCTTGCTGTCCTCTTTCCTCTGACCAGGCCATCTGTCCTCCAGACCATTGCAGTGTGCAGAGAGCCCCTGCAAGAAACCTCCCCTCCAAGTAGGCCTCAAAAGGCCTAGGCAACAGGGAAAAGGTGCTAATGGAATGAGCCTACGGAGGCGCCTGGGCATGTATGGACACACATTCCACAGCCTGCTCCTTGATGGGGCAGTACCCCCAGAGGCCGGGAAGGTCTGAGCTTGGCTGGGCTGGAGCAGGGTCCATGCTGGGACCTGCCCCTGGCCTGTGGGGCCACAGAGCAAATCCAGCACTCTGCCGCTGGAAGACCTCCCTGGCTACCTCCAAAGGCCAGTTTGCAAGCACTCTCCCCGAGGGAGCCACGCGATTCCCACAAGCCCCGCACTCTGCTCCCACGCCCGGGAGAAAACACTTCGAGGTGGTCCTCTCTCAGGGCCATTGCCAATGAGCCTGGGGGCCAGCTCGGGGCTCAACACTCCCAGGCCAAGGCAGAACCACATGCACACGTCTTTTCCTGTCCCCTGCACCGCCAGAGAGCTTGGGTGAACAAGAGTCTGTCAGGCAGCCCCTGGGCAAGCCCAGTAGCAGCGCCTATGTATGATGGGGCACAGCCAACCTAGGGGCACAGTGGGACACTTGCTCTTCCTGCTGCCCTGAGGCTGCTGGGACAAAGAGGCCTTGGGCATCGACCGCCTTGCTGGCCTCTTCCCTCTGACCAGGCCATCCGGGCTCCAGTCCTTGTAGTGTGGAGAGAGGCCCTGCCAGAAACCTCCCCTCCAAGTAGGCCTCAAATGAGGCCTAGGAACCATGGGAAAGGTGCTCAGGGAATGAGCCTGGGGAGGTGCCTGTGTATGTCTGGACACATTCCCCACTGCCTGCCCCTTCGTGAGGCAGTATCCTCGGAGGCCAGGTAGGTCTGGTCAAGGCTGGCCTGGGCAGGGTCCGTGCTGGGACCTGCCACTGGCCTGTGGATCCTCTGTGCAGAACCAGCACTGTGCCGCTGGAAGACATCACCGGCAGCCTCCAAAGGCCGGTTTGCAAGTACTCTCTCCAGCTGGAAACCTCTCCCTCACTGAGGGAGGCCCACGATTCCCGCAAGCCTCCCACTCTGCTTCCAAGCCCAGGACAATAGCGCTGGGTGGTCCCCTCTCAGGGCCTTGCCCCTGAGCCTTGGAGACAGCTAGGGGCTCCAAACTCCCAGGCCAAGGCAGAACCACATGCACACGAGTCTTCCTGCCCCCTGCACCGTCAGAGAGCTCAGGTGTGCCAGAGTATATCAGGCAGCTCATGGGCAAACCCAGCAGCACGGCCTGTGCGTGAAGGGGCAGGGTCAACCTAGGGGCACAGAGGGCCACTTGCTCATCCTGCTGCCCTGAGGCTGTTGGGCCAAAGAGGCCTTGGGCATCGACCTCCTTGCTGGCCTCTTCCCTCTGACCATGGCCTCAGCGCTCCAGGCCCTAGCGCGGTGGAGAGAGCCCCTGCCAGAAACCTCCCCTCTAAATAGGCCTCAAATGCGGCCTAGGCACCAGGGGAAGAGTGCTCACGGAATGAGCCTGGGGAGGTGCATGAGCATGTCTGGACACACTTCCCACAGCCTGCCCCTTCGTGGGCACTACCCCCAAAGGACAGGAAGGTCTGGTCAAGACTGGCCTGGGGCAGTGTCCATGCTGGGACCTGCGCCTGGAATGTGGGGCCTCTGAGCACAACCAGCATTCTGCTGCTGGAATACCTCACCGGCAGCCTCCAAAGGCTGGTTTGCAAGCACTCTCACAGGCTGGCGTCCTCTCCCTCACCGAGGGAGACCCGCGTTTCCCACAAGCCATGCACTCTGTTCCCAAGACCAGGAAAATAGTGCATCGTGTTCGTCCGATCTAAGGCCCTTGCCCCAGTGCCTGGGGGACAGCTACGGGCTCCACACACCCAGGCCAAGGCAGAACCACATGCACACGTCTCTTCCTGCCCCCTGCACCGTCAGAGAGCTTGGGAGAGCCAGAGTCTGTCTGTCAGCACCTGGGCAAGACCAGCAGCAGCACCTGTGTGTGATGGGGCAGGGCCGACCTAGAGGCAGTGAGGGCCAGTTGCTCACCCTGTTGCCCTGAGGCTGCTGGGCCAAAGACACCTTGGACATCGACCCCATTGCTGGCCTCTTCTCTCTGACCAGGCCGTCCAGGCTCCAGTCCCTTGTAGTGTGGAGAGAGGCCCTGCCAGAAACGTCCCCTCCAAATAGACCTGAAATGAGGCCAAGGTATCTTGAGAAAGGTGCTAAGGGAATGAGACTGGGGAGGCGCCTGAGCATGTCTGGACACACTCCCTGCTGCCTGAATCTTCGTGGGGCAGTACACCCAGAGGCCAGGAAGGTCTTGGCAAGGCTGGCCTGGGGCCGGTCCTTGCTGGGGCCTGCCCCTGGCCTGTAGGGCCTCTGAGCAGAACCAGCACTGTGCCATTGGAACACCTCACCAGCAGCTGGTTTGCAAGCACTCTCACAGGCTGGCATCCTCTCCCTAACCGAGGGAGGACTGGGTTTCCCGCAAGCCGCGCACTCTGCTTCCATGCCTGGGAGAAAAGAGCTTCGGGATGTTCTTCTCTCAGGCCTTTGGCGCTGAGCCTGGGAGACAGCTAGGGGCTCCACAATAACAGGCCAAGGCAGAACCACATGCACACGTATCTTCCGGCCCTCTGCACGGTCAGAGAGCTCGGGAGAGCCACAGGCTGTTAGGCAGCTCCTGGGGAAGCCCAGTAGCAGTGCCTGTGTGTGAAGGGGCAGGGCCGACCTAGGGTCACTGAGGGCCACTTGTTCACCCTGCTGCCCTGAGTCTTCTGGGAAAAAGAGGCCTTAGGTATCGACCCCCTTGCTGGCCTCTTCCCTCTCACCACGCCGTCCGGGCTCGAGTCACTTGCAGTGTGGAGAGAGCCCCTGGCAGAAACCTCCCCTCCAAATAGGCCTCAAATGAGGCCTAGGAACCATGGGAAAGGCGCTCAGGGAATGATCCTGGGCAGGTGTCTGGGCATGCCTGAACAACTCGCCGCCGCCTGCCCTTTCATGAGGCAGTACCCCGGAGGCCAGGAAGGTCTGGTCATGGCTGTCCTAGGGCAGGGTCTATGCTGGAAACTGCCCATGGCCTTTGGGGCCTTTGAGCAGAACCAGGACTCTGTCCTTGGAAGACCTCACCAGCAGCCTCCAAAGGCCTGTTTGCAAGACCTCTCGTCTGCTGGCCGTAACTCCCTCACCGAGGCCCATTCTGCCCCTAGGTCGGCTCTGCCCCTTGACACACAGGCAGTACTGCTGGGGCTGCGGAGGACATGTCTGACAGGGCTCAATCAAGCCCTCGGAAGGTGCAGGGGGCAGGAACAAACGTATGCATGTGATTCTGCCTCTTCCTGGCAATGTGGATGTCCAAGCTTGACTCCAAGCTCAGGGGCAAGGGCCCAGAGAGAGGACCACCCTGAAGCGCTTTTCTCCTGGGCTTCAGAGCAGGGTGTGCGACTTGCGGGAAAAGCAGGTCCCCCTCGGGCAGGGAGTGGCAGCAGTCTGGCGAGAATGCTTGCAATCCGACCTTTGGAGGCAGTTGGGGAGGTCTTCCTGCGGGAAAGGGCCGGTTCTGCTCAGAGTCCCCACAGGCCATGGGAAGGACCCATGGCCTGTCCTTGGCCAGCCTTGCCCAGACCTCCCTGGCCTCCGGGGCTCCTGCCCCATGAAGGGGCAGGCTGCGGGGTGTGTGTCTAGACATGCCTGGTCGCCTACCCAGTCACTTACCCCCTAGCATACTTACCCTGGCCTAGGCCTCTTTAGAGTCCAACTCGGAGGGGAGGTGCTGGCAGAGGCTGTCTCCACACTGCAAGGACTTGGAGCTCAGACGGCCTCGTGAGAGGGAAGTGGGGAGCAAGGGGGTGGATGCCCAAGGCCTCTTCACCCCAGCAGCCTCAGGGCAGCTGGGAGAGCAAGAGGCCCACTCTGCCCCTAGGTCGGCTCTGCACCTTGACACACAGGCTGTGCTGCTGGGGTTGCCGAGGAGCTGCCTGAGAGACTCTGGCTCACTCGAGCTCTCGGAAGGTTCAGGGCGCAGGAACAGGTATGTGCATGTGGTTCTGCCTCAGCCTGGGAGTGTGGACTTCCAAGCATGACTCCAGGCTCAGGGGCAAGGGCCCAGAAAAAGGACCACCCCGAAGCGCTTTTCTCCCGGGCTTGAGAGCAGAGTGCGCGACTTGCGGGTAAAGCAGGCCTCCCTCGGTAGGGAGCGGTAGCAGTCTGGCGAGAAGGCTTGCAATCCGGCCTTTGGAGGCAGTTGGGGAGGTCTTCCTGCGGGAAAGGGTCGGTTCTGCTCAGAGTCCCCACAGGCCATGGGAAGGACCCAGCAAGACCCCTGTCCTTGGCCAGCCTTGCCCAGACCTTTCTGGCCTCCGGGGCTCCTGCCCCATGAAGGAGCAGGCTGCGGCGTGTGTGTCTAGACATGCGTGGTCGCCTCCCCAGTCACATACTCCGTAGCATATTTTCCCTGGCCTAGGCCTCTTTTGGGTCAAAGTCGGAGGGGACGTGCAGGCAGAGGCTCTCTCCACACTGCAAGGACTTGGAGCTCAGACGGCCTGGTGAGAGGGAAGTGGGGAGCAATGGGTCTTTCTCCCAGCAGCCTCAGGGCAGCTGGGAGAGCAAGAGGCCCACTCTGCCCCTAGGTCGGCTCTGCCCCTTGACACACAGGCTGTGCTGCTGGGGTGGCCGAGGAGCTGCCTGAGAGACTCTGGCTCACTCGAGCTCTCGGAAGGTGCAGGGCTCAGGAAACGACGTGTGCATGTGGTTCTTTCTTGGTCTGGGAGTGTGGACCCCCAAGGTTGACTCCAGGCTCAGGGGAAACGGCCCAGAGAAAGGACCACCCCGAAGCGCTTTTCTCCCGGGCTTAAGAGCGGAGTGCGCGACTTGCGGGAAAAGCAGGCCTCCCTCGGCAGGGAGCGGCAGCAGTCTGGCGAGAATGCTTGCAAACCGGCCTTTGGAGGCAGTTGGGGAGGTCTTCCTGCGGGAAAGGGCCGTTTCTGCTCAGAGTCACCACAGGCCAGGGGAAACACCCAGCAAGCCCCTGTCCTTGGCCAGCTTTGCCCAGACCTCCCTGGACTCCGGGGCTCCTGCCCCATGAAGGGGCAGGCTGCGGGGTGTGTGTCTAGACATGCCTGGTGGCCTCCCTAGTCACTTACCCCCTAGCATATTTCCCCTGGCCTAGGCCTCTTTTGAATCCAACTCGGAGGGGACATGCTGGCAGAGGCTGTCTCCACACTGCAGGGACTTGGAGCTCAGACGGCCTGGTGAGAGGGAAGTGGGAGCAACGGGTTGGATGCCCAAAGACTTTTTCTCCCAGCAGCCTCAGGGCAACTGGGAGAGCAACAGGCCCACTCTGCCCCTAGGTCGGCTCTGCCCCTTGACACACAGGCTGTGCTGCTAGGGTGGTCGAGGATATGCCTGAGAGACTCTGGCTCACTCGAGCTCTCGGAAGGTGCAGGGCTCAGGAAACGGCGTGTGCATGTGGTTCTTTCTTGGTCTGGGAGTGTGGACCTCCAAGGTTGACTCCAGGCTCAGGGGCAAGGGCCCAGAGAAAGGACCACCCCGATGTGCTTTTCTCCCGGCTTGGGAGCGGATTGCGCGACTTGCGGGAAAAACAGGCCTCCCTTGGGGAGGGTCGTGCGGCAGCCGGCGAGAATGCTTGCCACCGGCCCTTGGAGGCAGCCGGGGAGGTCTTCATGCGGGAAAGGGGTGGTTCTGCTGAGAGGACCCACAGGCCAGGGGAAACACCCAGCATGCTCTCTTGTCCTTGGCCAGGGTTGCACAGACCTTCCGGGCCTCCGGGGCTGCTGCCTCATGAACGGGCAGGCTGCGGGGAGTGTGTCCAGACATGCCTGGTCACCTCCCCAGTCTCTTACCCCCTAGCGCATTTCCCCTGTGCTTGGCCTAATTTAAGGCCTACTCGGAGGGCAGGTGCTGGCATGGGCTGTTTTCACACAGCAAGAGCCTGGAGCTCAGACGGCCTCGTCACAGGGAAGTGCGGAGCAAGTGTGTGGATGCCCAAGTCTTCTTTGGCCCAGCAGCCTCCGGGCAGCTGGGAGAGCAGGAGGCCCACCCTGCCCCTAGATCAGCACTGCCACTTGACACTCAGGAAGGCCTGCTGGGGCTGCGGAGGACATGTCTGACAGACTCTGGCTCAACCAAGTCCTCGGATGGTGCAGACGGCAGGAACAAACGTATGCACGTGATTCTGCCTCTTCCTGGCAATGTGGATGTCCAAGCTTGACTCCAGGCTCAGGGGCAAGGGCCCAGAGAAAGGACCACCCCGAAGCGCTTTTCTCCCGGGCTTAAGAACAGAGTGCGCGACTTGCGGGAAAAGCAGGCCTCCCTCGGCAGGGAGCGGCAGCAGTCTGGCGAGAATGCTTGCAAACCGGCCTTTGGAGGCAGTCGGGGAGGTCTTCCTACGGGAGAGGCCTGGTTCTCCTCAGAGTCCCCACAGGCCAGGGGAAACACCCAGCAAGATTCCTGCCCTTGGTCAGCCTTGCCCAGACCTTCCTGGGCTCCGGGGCTGCTGTCCCATGAAGGGGCAGGCTGCGGCGTGTGTGACTAGACATGCCCGGCTTCCTCCCCAGTCTCTTACCCCCTAGCGCATTTCCCCTGGATCTAGGCCTCTTTTGAGTCCTACTCGGAGGGAAGGTGCTGGCAGAGGCTGTCTCCACACTGCAAGGACTTGGAGCTCAGACGGCCTGGTGAGAGGGAAGTGGGGAGCAATGGGTTGGATGCCCAAAGCCTTTTTCTCCCAGCTACCCTGGTGCTGGGAGAGCAAGAGGCCCACTCTGCCCCTAGGTCGGCTCTGCCCCTTGACACACAGGCTGTGCTGCTGGGGTGGCCGAGGAGCTGCCTGAGAGACTCTGGCTCACTCGAGCTCTCGGAAGGTGCAGGGCTCAGGAAACGACGTGTGCATGTGGTTCTTTCTTGGTCTGGGAGTGTGGAACCCCAAGGTTGACTCCAGGCTCAGGGAAAACGGCCCAGAGAAAGGACCACCCCGATGTGCTTTTCTCCCGACTTGAGAGCGTATTGCGCGACTTGCGGGAAAAACAGGCCTCCCTTGGGGAGGGTCGTGCGGCAGCTGGCGAGAATGCTTGCCACCGGCCCTTGGAGGCAGCCGGGGAGGTCTTCATGCGGGAAAGGGATGGTTCTGCTGAGAGGACCCACAGGCCAGGGGAAACACCCAGCATGGTCTCTCTCCTTGGCCAGGGTTGCACAGACCTTCCGGGCCTCTGGGGCTGCTGCCTCATGAAGGGGCAGGCTGCGGGGCGTGTGTCCAGACATGCCTGGTCACCTCCCCAGTCTCTTACCCCCTAGCGCATTTCCCCTGTGCTTGGCCTAATTTAAGGCCTACTCGGAGGAAAGGTGTTGACATGGGCTGTTTTCACACAGCAAGAGCCTGGAGCTCCGACGGCCTCGTCACAGGGAAGTGCGGAGCAAGTGTGTGGATGCCCTACTCTTCTTTGGCCCAGCAGGCTCCGGGCTGCTGGGAGAGCAGGAGGCCCACTCTGCCCCTAGATCAGCCCTGCCACTTGACACTCAGGCAGGCCTGCTGGGACTGCGGAGGACATGTCTGACAGACTCTGGCTCAACCAAGTCCTCGGAAGGTGCAGAGGGCAGGAACAAACGTATGCATGTGATTCTGCCTCTTCCTGGCAATGTGGATGTCCAAGCTTGACTCCAGGCTCAGGGGCAAGGGCCCAGAGAAAGGACCACCCCGAATCGCTTTTCTCCCGGGCTTAAGAGCAGAGTGCGCGACTTGCGGGAAAAGCAGGCCTCCCTTGGCAGGGAGCGGCAGCAGTCTGGCGAGAATGCTTGCAAACCGGCCGTTGGAGGCAGTCGGGGAGGTCTTCCTACGGGAGAGGCCTGGTTCTCCTCAGAGTCCCCACAGGCTAGGGGTAACACCCAGCAAGATTCCTGCCCTTGGTCAGCCTTGCCCAGACCTTCCTGGGCTCCGGGGCTGCTGTCCCATGAAGGAGCAGGCTGCGGTGTGTGTCTCTAGACATTCCCGGCCTCTTCCCCAGTCTCTTACCCCCTAGCGCATTTCCCCTCCATCTAGGCCTCTTGTGAGTCCTTCTCGGAGGGGAGGTGCTGGCAGAGGCTGTCTCCGCAGTGCAAGGGCTTGGAGCTCAGGCAGCCTGCTGAGAGGGAAGTGGGGAGCAAGGGGGTGGATGCCCAAGGCCTCTTTAGCCTAGCAGCCTCAGGGCAGCTGCGAGAGCAAGAGGCCCACTCTGCCCCTAGGTCGGCTCTACCCCTTGACACACAGGCTGTGCTGCTGGGGTGGCCGAGGAGCGGCCTGACATACTCTGGCTCACTCGAGCTCTCGGAAGGTGCAGGGCACAGTAATAGACATGTGCATGTGGTTCTGCCTCGACCTGGGAGTGTGGACTTCCAAGCTTGACTCCAAGCTGAGGGGCAAGGTCCCAGAGAAAGGACCACCCCGATGTGCTTTTCTCCCGGCTTGGGAGCGGATTGCGCGACTTGCGGGAAAAACAAGCCTCCCTTGGGGTGGGAGGTGCGGCAGCTGGCGAGAATGCTTGCAACCGGCCCTTGGAGGCAGCCGGGGAGGTCTTCATGCGGGAAAGGGGTGGTTCTGCTGAGAGGACCCACAGGCCAGGGGCAGCACCCAGCATGGTCTCTGCCCTTGGCCAGGGTTGCCCAGACCTTCCGGGCCTCCGGGGCTGCTGCCCCATGAAGGGGCAGGCTGCGGGGTGTGTGTCTAGACATGCCTGGTCGCCTCCCCAGGCTCTTACCCCTAGCGCTTTTCCCCTGAGCTTGACCTAATTTAAGGCCTACTCAAAGGGGAGGTGCTGGCATGGGCTGTTTTCACACAGTCAGAGCCTGGAGCTCAGACAGCCTGGTCACAGGGAAATGCAGAGCAAGTGTCCACACACCCAGGCCAAGGCAGAATCACATGACCATGTCTCTTCCTGCCCCCTACACTGTCAGAGATCTTGGGTGAGCCAGAGTCTGTCACGCCATCTCCTGCCCAAACCCAGCAGCAGCGCCTGTGTGTGATGGGGCAGGGCCGACCTAGGGGCACAGTGGGCCACTTACTCTCCCTACTGCCCTGAGGCTGCTGGGCCAAAGAGGCCTTGGACATCGACCCCCTTGCTGGCCTCTTACCTCTGACCAGGCCATCCGGGCTCCAGGCCCTTGGAGTGTGGAGAGAGCCCCTGCCAGAAATCTCCCCTCCAACTAGGCCTCAAATGAGGCCCAGGAACCGGGGAAAAGCACTCAGGGAAGGAGCCTGAGGAGGTGCCTCAGCATATCTGGACACACTTCCTGCAGCCTGACCCTTCGTGGGCAGTTCCCCGGAGGCCAGGAATGTCTGGGCAAGTCTGGCCTGGGACAGGTTCCATGCTGGAATCTGCCTGTTGTCTGTGGGGCCTCTGAGCAGAACCAGCTCTTTGCTGCTGGAAGACCTCCCCGGCTGATTCAAAGGCCAGTTTGCAAGCACTCTCCCCGAGCGAGTCCCACAATTGCCGCAAGCTGCGCACTCTGCTCACAGGCCGGGAGAAAAATGCTTCGGGGTAGTCCTCTCTCAGGGCTCTTGCCCCTGAGCCTAGGGGACAGCTAGGGGCGCAACACACCCAGGCCAAGGAAGAACCACATATACACGTGCTTTCCTGCCCCCTACACCGTCAAAGAGCTCGGGTGAACCAGAGTCTGTCAGGCAGCTCCTGGGCAAACCCCGGAGCAGCGCCTGTCTGTGATGGGTCAGGGCCCACGTAGGGGACTGTGGGCTACCTGCTCAACCTGCCTCCCTGAGGCTGCTGGGAGAAACAAGCCTTGGGCATCGACCCCCTTGCTGGCCTCTTCCCTCTGACCAGGCCGTCCAGGCTCCAGGCCCTTGCAGTGTGGAGAGAGGCCCTGCCAGAAACCTCCCCTCTAATTAGGCCTCAAATGAGGCCTAGGAACCATGGGAAAGGCGCTAAGGGAATGAGACTGGGTAGGTGCCTGGGCATGTCTGGACACACACCCCGCCGCCTGTCCATTGGTGAGGCAGTACCTCCTGAGGCCAGAAAGGTCTGGTTAAGGTTGGCCTGCGGCAAGGTCCGTGCTGGGACCTGCCACTGGCCTGTGGGACCTCTGAGAAGAACCAGCACTGTGCCGCGGGAAGACCTCACCGGCAGTCTCCAAAGGTCGGTTTGCAAGCACTCTCACTGGCTGGCCGCCTCTCCCTCACCGAGGGAGGCACGTGTTTGCCGCAAGCCGTGCACTCTGCTCCCAAGTCTGGGAGAAAAGCGCTTCGGTGTGTTCCTCTCTCAGGCCTATGCTCCTGAGCCTGGGGGACATCTAGGGGTTCCACTAACGCAGGCCAAGGCAGAACCACATGCACACGCCTCTTCCGGCCCTCTGCACCATCAGAGAGCTCGGGTGAGCCACAGTCTGTCAGACTCCTCCTGGGCAAGCCCAGCAGGAGTGCCTGTGGTTGAAGTGGCAGGGCCGATGCAGGGGAACAGTGGGCCACTTGCTCCTCCTGCTGCCCTGAGGCTGCTGGACCAAAGAGGCCTTGGGCATCGAACCCCTTGCTGGCCTCTTCCCACTGACCAGGACATCCGTGCTCCAGACCCTTGGAGTGTGGAGAGAGCCCCTGCCAGATACCTCCCCTCTAAGTAGGCCTCAAATGAGGCCTAGGAATCATGGGAAAGGCGCTAAGGGAATGAGACTGCGGAGGCGCCTGAGCATGTGTGGACACACAGCACGCAGCCTGCTCCTTCGTGGGGCAGTACGACCGGAGGCCAGGAAGGTCTGGTTAAGGCTGGCCTGGGGCAGGCTACTTGCTGGGACCTGCACCTGGCCTGTGGGGCCTCTGAGCAGAACCAGCACGGTGCCGCTGGAAGACCTCACCTGCTGCCTCCAAAGGTCGGTTTGAAAACACTCTCGCCGGCTGGCCGCCTCTGCCTCACCGAGGGAGGCCCACCTTTCCTGCAAGCCGCGCACTCTGTTCACAAGCCTGGGAGAAAAGCGCTTTGGGGTGTTACTCTCTCATGCCTTTGCCCCTGAGCCTGGGAGACAACTAGGGGCTCCACACACCCAGGCCAAGGCAGAACCACATGCACACGTATCCTCGAGCCCTCTGCACCATCAGAGAGCTCGGGTGAGCCACAGTCTGTTAGGCAGCTCCTGGGCAAGGAGCAGAAGCGCCTGTGTGTGAAGGGGCAGAGCCGACCTAGGGGCACAGTGGGCCACTTGCTCTCCCTGCTGCCCTGAGGCTGCTGGGCCAAAGAGGCCTTGGGCATCAACCCCCTTGCTGGCCTTTTCCCTCTGACCAGGCCATCCGGGCTACAGTCCCTTGCAGTGTGGAGAGTGCCCCTGCCAGAAACCTCCCCTCCAAGTAGGCCTCAAATGAGGCCTAGGCACCAGGGAAAAGGCGCTAATGGAATGAGCCTGGGGAGGTGCCTGAGCATGTCTGGACACACTCCACGCAGCCTGCTCCTTCATGGGGCAGTATCCTAGAGGCCGGGAAGGTCTGGGCAAGGCTGGCCTGGGGCAGGTTCCATGCTGGGACCTGCCCCTGGCCTGTGGGGCCACAGAGCAAATCCAGCACTCTGCCGTTGGAAGACCTCCGTGGCTGGCTCCAAATGTTGGTTTGCAAGCACTCTCCCCGAGGGAGACCCGCGTTTCCCGCAAGCCACACACTCTGCTCCCAAGCCCAGGACAATAGCACATCGTGTTCGTCCGCTCTGAGGCCCTTGGTCCAGTGCCTGGGGGACAGCTAGGGGCTCCACACACCCAGGCCAAGGCAGAACCATATCCACACGTCTCTTCCTGCCCCCTGCACCGTCAGACAGCTTGGGTGAGCCAGAGTCTGTCAGGCAGCTGCTGGGCAAGCCCAGTAGCAGCGCCTGTGAGTGATGGGGTAGGGCCGACCTAGCGGCAAGGAGGGCCACTTTCTCACCCTGCTGCCCTGAGGCTGCTGGGACAAAGAGGCCTTGGACATCGACCTCATTGCTGGCCTCTTCCCTCTGACGAGGCCGTCCGGGCTCCAGTCCCTTGCAGTGTGGAGAGAGGCACTGCCAGACTCCTCCCCTCCAAGTAGGCCCCAAATGAGGCCTAGGTGTCATGGGAAAGGTGTTCAGGGAATGAGACTGGGGAGGCGCCTGGCCATGTCTGGAAACACTCCCTGCAGGCTGCCTCTTCGTGGGGCAGTCCACCCAGAGGCCAGGATGGTCTGGTCAAGGCTGGTCTGGGGCAGGGTCCTTGCTGGGGCCTTCCCCTGTCCTGTGGGGCCTCTGAGCAGAAACAACACTGTGCCATTGGAAGAAGTCACCAGCAGCCTCCAAAGGCTGATTTGCAAGCACTCTCGCAGGCTGGCCGCCTCTCCCTCACCGACGGCGGCCCACGTTTCCCGCAAGCCACGCACTCTGCTCCCATGCCTGGGAGAAAAGCGCTTATGTGGTCCCATCTCAGGCCTTTGCCCATGAGCCTGGGAAACAGCTAGGGGCTCCACACACACAGGCCAAGGCAGAACCACATGCACGTGTCTCTTCCCGACCTCTGTACCGTCAGAGAGCTCGGGTGAGCAAGAGTCTGTCAGGCAGCTCCTGGGCAAGCCCAGCAACAGCACCTGTGTTTGAAGGGGCAGGGCCGACCTAGGGGCACAGTGCGCCACTTGCTCTCCCTGCTGCCCTTAGGCTGCTGGGCCAAAGAGGCTTTGGGAAACGACCCACTTTCTGGTCTCTTTCCTCTGACCAGGCCAACCGTCCTCCATACGCTTGCAGTCTGGAGAGAGCCCCTGCCAGAAACCTCCCCTCCGAGTAGGCCTCAAAAGGCCTAGGCAACAGGGAAAAGGCGCTAATGGAATGAGCCTAGGGAAGCACCTGGGCATGTATGGACACACATTCCACAGCCTGCTCCTTCATGGGGCAGTACCCCCAGAGGTCGGGAAGGTCTGGGCATGGCTGGGCTGGAGCAGGGTCCATACTGGGACCTGCCCCTGGCCTGTGGGGCCACAGAGCAAATCCAGCACTCTGCCGCTGGAAGACCTCCCGGCTGCATCCAAAGGCCGGTTTTCAAGCACTCACCCTGAGCGAGACCCGAGTTTCCCACAAGTCACGCACTCTGCTCCCAAGCCTAGGACAGTAGTGCATTGGGTTTGTCCGCTCTAAGGCGCTTGGCCTGGTGCTTGGGGACAACTAGGGGCTCCACACACCCAGGCCAAGGGAGAACCACATGCACACATATCTTCCTGCCCCTTGCACCGTCAGAGAGCTCAGGTGAGCCAGAGTGTGTCAGGCAGCTACTGGGCAAGCCCAGCAGCCGCGCCTGTGTGTGACGGGACAGGACCGACCTAGGGGCACAGTTGGCCACTTGCTTCCCCTGCTGCCCTGAGGCTGCTAGGCCAAACAGGCCTTGGGCATCGACCCCCTTGCTGGCCTCTTCCCTCTGACCAGGCTGTACGGGCTCCAGGCCCTTGTAGTGTGGAGAGAGGCGCTGCCAGAAACCTCCCCTCCAAGTAGGCCTCAAATGAAGCCTAGGAACCATGGCAAAGGCGCTCAGGTAATGAGCTTGGGGAGGTGCCTGGGCATGTCTGGACACATGCCCCGACGCCTGCCCATTCGTGAGGCAGTTCCGCCGGAGGCCAGGAAGGTATGGACAAGGCTCTCCTGGGCCAGTGTCCATGCTGGATCCTCCCTGTGGCCTGTGGGGCCTCTTAGCAGAACCAGCACTCTGCGGCTGGAAGACCTCCCTGGCTGCCTCCAAAGGCCAGTGTGCAAGCACCATCCCCGAGGGTGGCCCGCGATTCCCGTAAGCTTCTGCTCCCAAGCCCGGGAGAAAAGCCCTTCGGGGTGGTGCTATCTCAGGGCCCTTGCCCCAAGCCTCGGTGCCAGCTAGGGGCTCCACACACCCAGCCAAGGAAGAAGCAAATGCACAAGTTTTTTCCTTCCTCCTGGACCGTCAGAGAGCTTGGGTGTGCAAGAGTCTGTCAGGCAGCTCCTGGGCAGGCCCAGCAGCAACACCTGTGTGTGATGGTGCAGGGCCGACCAAGGGGCACTGAGTGCCACTTGCTCCCCCTGCTGCCCTGAGGCTTCTGGGACAAAGAGGCCTTGGGCATCAACCCAATTGCTGACCTCTTCCCTCTGACCAGGCCGTCCGGGCTCCAGTCCGTTGCAGTTGGAGAGAGGCCATGCCAGAAACCTCCCCTCCAAGTAGGCCTCAAATGTGGCCTATGAAGCATGGGAAAGGCGCGAATGGAATTAGACTGGGGAGGCGCCTCGGCATGTCTGGACACACTCCCCGCCACCTGCCCCTTTGTGGGGCAGTACCCCAGAGGCCAGGAATGTCTGGTCAAGGCTGACCTGGTGCAGGGTCCTTGCTGGGAGCTGCCCCTGGCCTGTGGGTCCTCTGAGCAGAACCAGCACTGTGCCGCTGGAAGACCTCACCAGCAACCTCCAAAGTCCGGTTTGCAAGCACTCTCACTGGCTGGCTGCCTCTCCCTCACCGAGGGACGCCTGCGTTTCCCACAAGCCGTGCACTCTGCTCCGAAGCCTGGGAGAAAAGGGCTTCGGGGTGATCCTCTCTCAGGCCATTGCCCCTGAACCTGGGAGAAAGCTAAGGGCTCCACACACACAGGCCAAGGCAGAACCACATGCACATGGCTCTTCCGGCCCTCTGCACCGTCAGAGAGCTCGGGTGAGCCACAGTCTGTTAGGCAGCTCCTGGGCAAGCCCAGCAGCAGCACCTGTGTTTGAAGGGGTAGGGCCGACCTAGGGGCACAGTGGGCTACTTGCTCTCCCTGCTGCCCTGAGGCTACTGGGCCAAAGAGGCCTTGGGCATTGACCCCTTTGTGGGCCTCTTCCCTCTGACCAGGGCATCCGGGCTCCATGCCCTTGCAGTGTGGAGAAGCCCCTGCCAGAAACCTCCACTCCTAGTAGGCCTCAAATGAGGCATACGCACCAGGGAAAAGGCGCTAATGGACTGAGCCTGGGGAGGTGCCTGAGCATGTTGGGACACACGCCCTGTGGCCTGCACCTTCGTGGGGCAGTACCCCCCAGAGCCCAGAAAGGGCTGGGCAAGGCTGGCCTGGGGCAGGGTCCATGCTGGAACCTGCCCGTGGCCTGTGGGGCCTCTGAGCAGAACCAGGACTCTGCCGCTGGTAGACCTCCCTGGCTGCCTCCAAAGGCCGGTTTGCAAGCACCATCCCCGAAGGAGGCCCGCGCTTCCCGCAAGCTGCGCACTCTGCTCCCAAGCCCGGGAGAAAAGCGCTTCGGGGTGGTCCTCGCTCAGGGCCCTTTCCATAGAGCCTGGGGGCCAGCTAGGGACTCCACACTCCCAGGCCAAGGCAGAAGCACATGCACACGTCTTTTCCTACCCTCTGCACCGTCAGAGAGCTCGGGTGAGCCAGAGTCTGTCAGGCAGCTCCTGGGCAATCCCAGAAGCAGCGCCTGTGTGTGATGGGGCAGGGCTGACCTAGGGGCACTGAAGGCCACTTGCTCACCCTGCTGCCCTGCGGCTGCTGTGCCAAAGAGGCCTTGGTATTCGACCCCCTTGCTGGCCTCATTCCTCTGACCAGGCCATCCATGTTCCAGACCCTTGAAGTGTGGAGAGAGCCCCTGCCAGAAACCTCCCCTCCAAGTAGGCCTCAAATGAGGCCTAGGCACCAGGGAAAAGGCGCTAATGGAATGAGTCTGTGGAGGCGACTGGGCATGTATGGACACACTCCCTGCAGCCTGCCCCTTCGTGGGGCAGTTCCCCCGGAGGCCAGGAAGGTCTGGACAAGGCTGACCTGGGGCGGGGTCCATGCTGGAACCGGCCCGTGGCCTGTGGGGCTTTTGAGCAGAACCAGGACTCTGCCGCTGGAAGACCTCCCTGGCTGCCTCCAAAGGCCAGTTTGCAAGCACTCTCCCCGAGAGACGCCCGCATTCCCCAGAAGCTGTGCACTCTGCTCCTAAGCCCGGGAGAAAAGCGCTTCGAGGTGGTCCTCTCTCAGGGCCATTGCCCCTGAGCCTGGAGCCAGCTAAGGGCTCCACACACCCAGCCAAGGCAGAACCACATGCACATGTCTTTTCCTGCCCCCTGCACCGTCAGAGAGCTTGGGTGAGCAGAGTCTTTCAGGCAGCTCCTGGGCAAGCCCAGTAGCAGCGCCTGTGTGTGATGTGGCAGGGCCGACCTAGGGGCACAGTGGGCCACTTGCTCTTCCTGCTGCCCTGAGGCTGTTGGGACAAAGAGGCCTTGGGCATCGACTCCCTTGCTGGCCTCATCCCTCTGACCAGGCCATCTGTCCTCCAGACCCTTGCAGTGTGGAGAGAGCCCCTGCCAAAAACCTCCCCTCCAAGTAGGCCTCAAATGAGGCCTAGGCACCAGGGAAAAGGCGCTAATTGAAAGAGTCTGTGGAGGCGCCGGGGCATGTATGGACACACACCCCACAGCTTGCTCCTTCATGGGGCAGTAACCCCGGAGGCCAGGAAGGTCTGAGCAAGGCTGGTCTGGAGCAGTATCCATTCTGGGACCTGCACCAGGCCTGTGGGGCCACAGAGCAAATCCAGCACTCTGGCGCTGGAAGACCTCCCCGGCTGCGTCCAAAGGCCAGTTTGCAAGCACTCTACCCAAGGGAGACCCGCATTTCCCGCAAGCCACGCCCTCTGCTCCCAAGCCCAGGACAATAGCGCATCGGGTTCATCCAGTCTCAGGCCCTTGGCCAATTGCCTTGGGGACAAGTAGGGGATGCACACACCCAGGCAGAGGCAGAACCACATGCACATGTCTCTTCCGGCCCTCTATACCGTCAGAGAGCTCGGGTGAGCAAGAGTCTGTCAGGCAGCTCCTGGGCAAGCCCAGCAGGAGCGCCTGTGTGTGAAAGGGCAGGGCTGACCTAGGGGCACAGTTTGTCACTTGCTCACCCTGCTGCCCTGAGGCTGCTGGGACAAAGAGGCCTTGGACATCAACTCACTTGCTGGCCTCTTCACTCTGAACACGCCATCCGGGCTCCAGTCCGTTGCAGTTGGAGAGAGGCCATGCCAGAAACCTCCCCTCCAAGTAGGCCTCAAATGTGGCCTATGAAGCATGGGAAAGGCGCGAATGGAATTAGACTGGGGAGGCGCCTCGGCATGTCTGGACACACTGCCCGCCACCTGCCCCTTTGTGGGGCAGTACCCCCAGAGGCCAGGAATGTCTGGTCAAGGCTGACCTGGTGCAGGGTCCTTGCTGGGACCTGCCCCTGGCCTGTGGGTCCTCTGAGCAGAACCAGCACTGTGCCGCTGGAAGACCTCACCGGCAACCTCCAACAGCTGGTTTGCAAGCACTCTCGCCGCATGGTTGCCTCTCCCTCACCGAGGGACGCCTGCGTTTCCCGCAAGCCGTGCACTCTGCTCCGAAGCCTGGGAGAAAAGCGCTTCAGGGTGATCCTCCCTCAGGTCATTGCCCCTGAACCTGGGAGAAAGCTAGCCCCTAGAAAGCTAGGGGCTCCACACACCCAGGCCAAGGCAGAACCACATGCACACGGCTCTTCTGGCCCTCTGCACCGTCAGAGAGCTCGGGTGAGCCACAGTCTGTTAGGCAGCTCCTGGGCAAGCCCAGCAGCAGCGCCTGTGTTTGAAGGGTCAGGGCCGACCTAGGGGCACAGTGGGCCACTTGCTCTCCCTGCTGCCCTGAGGCTCCTGGGTCAAAGAGGCCTTGGGCATTGACCCCCAAAGGGCCAATGGTTAGCGGGCCTCTTCCCTCTGACCAAGCCGTCCGGGCTCCAGGCCCTTGCAGTGTGGATAGAGCCCTTGCCAGAAACCTCCACTCCTAGTAGGACTCAAATGAGGCATAGGCACCAGGGAAAAGGTGCTAATGGAATGAGCCTGGGGAGGTCCCTGAGCATGTCTCGACACGCACCCTGCCGCCTGCACCTTCGTGGGACAGTACGCCCCAGAGGCCAGGAAGGTCTAGGCAAGGCTGGCCTGGGGCAGGGCACATGCTGGAACCTGCCCGTGGCCTGTGGGGCCTCTGACCAGAGCCAGGACTCTGCTGCTGGAAGACCTCCCCGGCTGCCTCCAAAGGCTGGTTTGCAAGCACCCTTCCCAAAGGAGGCCCGCACTTCCCGCAAGCTGGGCACTCTGCTCCCAAGCCCGGGAGAAAAGCGCTTCAGGGTGGTCCTCTCTCAGGGCCCTTTCCATTGAGCCTGGGGGCCAGCTAGGGGCTCCACACTCCCAGGTCAAGGCAGAACCAAATGCACACGAGTCTTCCTGCCCCCTGCACTATCAGAGAGCTCAGGTGAGCCAGAGTCTGTCAGGCAGCTCCTGGACAAGCCCAACAGCAGAGCCTGTGTGTGAAGGGGCAGGGCCGACCTAGGGGCACAGTGGGCCACTTGCTTACCCTGCTGCCCTGAGGCTGCTGGGACCAAGAGGCCTTGGGCATCGACCCCCTTCCTGGCCTCTTTCCTCTGACCAGGCCATCCGTCCTCCAGACACTTGCAGTGTGGAGAGAGCCCGTGCCAGAAACCTCCCCTGCAAGTAGGCCTCAAATGAGACCTAGGCACCAGGGAAAAGGCGCTAATAAAATGAGCCTGGGGAGGCGCCTGGGCATGTATGGACACACACCCCACAGCCTGCTCCTTCATGGGGCAGTACCCCCCAGAGGCCAGGAAGGTCTGGGCCAATCTGGTCTGGAGCAGGATACATGCTGGGACCTGCCCCAGGCCTGTGGGGCCACAGAGCAATTCCAGCACTCTGGCACTGGAAGACCTCCCCGGCTGCCTCCAAAGGCCAGTTTGCAATCACACTATCCGAGGGAGACCCGCATTTCCCGCAAGCCACGCACTCTGCTCCCAAGCCAACGACAATAGCGCATCGGGTTCATCTGCTCTCAGGTTCTTGGCCAATTGCCTTGGGGACGACTGGGGATCCACACACCCAGGCCGAGGCAGAACCACATGAACACGTCTCTTCCTGCCCCTTGCACCGTCAGAGAGCTCAGGTGAGCCAGAGTGTGTCAGTCAGCGCCTGGGCAAGCCCAGCAACAGCGCCTGTGTGTGATGGGGCAGGGCCGACCTGGGGGAACTGACGGCCAGTTGCTCACCCTGCTGCCCTGAGGCTGCTTGGCCAAAGAGGCCTTGGACATCGACCCCATTGCTGGCCTCTTCCCTCTGATGAGGCCGTCCGGGCTCCAGTCCCTTGCAGTGTGGAGAGAGGCCCTGCCAGAATCCTCCCCTCCAAGTAGGCCTCAAATGAGGCCTAGGTATCATGGGAAAGGTGCTCAGGGAATGAGACTGGGGAGGCGCCTGGGCATGTCTGGAGACACTCCCTGCAGCCTGCCTCTTCGTGGGGCAGTACACCCAGAGGCCAGGCAGGTCTCGTCAAGGCCGTTCTGGGGCAGGGTCCTTGCTGGGGCCTGCCCCTGTCCTGTGGGGCCTCTGAGCAGAAACAACACTGTGCCGTTGGAAGACGTCACCAGCAGCCTCCAAAGGCTGGTTTGCAAGCACTCTCGCAGGCTGGCTGCCTCTCCCTCACCGACGGAGGCCCACGTTTCCCGCAAGCCGCGCACTCTGCTCCCATGCCTGGGAGAAAAGCGCTTGTGTGGTCCCATCTCAGGCCTTTGCCCATGAGCCTGGGAGACAGCTAGGGGCTCCACACACACAGGCCAAGGCAGAACCACATGTACACATCTCTTCCGGCCCTCTGTTCTGTCAGAGAGCTCGGGTGAGCAAGAGTCTGTCAGGCAGCTCCTGGGCAAGCCCAGCAGGAGTGCCTGTGTGTGAAGGGGCAGGGCTGACCTGGGGGCACAGTTGGTCACTTGCTCACCCTGCTGCCCTGAGGCTGCTGGGACAAAGAGGCCTTGGAAATCAACCCACTTGCTGGCCTCTTCACTCTGACCAGGCCGCCCAGACTCCAGTCCGTTGCAGTTGGAGAGAGGCCATGCCAGAAACCTCCCCTCCAAGTAGGCCTCAAATGTGGCCTATGAAGCATGGGAAAGGCGCGAAAGGAATTAGACTGGGGAGGTGCCTGGGCATGTCTGGACACACTCTCCGCCACCTGCCCATTTGTGGGGCAGTACCCCCAGAGGCCAGGAATGTCTGGTCAAGGCTGACCTGGTGCAGGGTCTTTGCTGGGACCTGCCCATGGCCTGTGGGTCCTCTGAGCAGAACCAGCACTGTGCCGCTGGAAGACCTCACCGGCAACCTCCAAAGGCCGGTTTGCAAGCACTCTCGCCGCATGGTTGCCTCTCCCTCACCAAGGGACGCCTGCGTTTCCCGCAAGCCGCGCACTCTGCTCCGAAGCCTGGGAGAAAACTGCTTCAGGGTGATCCACTCTCAGGCCATTGCCCCTGAACCTGGGAGACAGCCAGGGGCTCCACACACCCAGGCCAAGGCAGAACCACATGCACATGGCTCTTCCTGCCCTCTGTCCCGACAGAGAGCTCGGGTGAGCCACAGTCTTTTAGGCAGCTCCTAGGCAAGCCCAGCAGCAGTGCCTGTGTGTGAAGGGCCGACCTAGGGGCACAGTGGGCCACTTGCTCTCCCTGCTGCCCTGAGGCTCCTGGGTCAAAGAGGCCTTGGGCATTGACCCCGTTGCCGGCCTCTTCCCTCTGACCAAGCCGTCCGGGCTCCAGGCCCTTGCAGTGTGGAGAGAGCCTTGCCAGAAACCTCCACTCCTAGTAGGACTCAAATGAGGCATAGGCACCAGGGAAAAGGCGCTAATGGAATGAGCCTGGGGAGGTGCCTGAGCATGTCTGGACTCATGCCCTGCTGCCTGCACCTTCCTGGGGCAGTACCCCCCAGAGGCCAGGAAGGTCTGGTCAAGGCTGGCCTGGGGCAGGGCACATGCTGGAACCTGCCCGTGGCCTGTGGGGCCTCTGAGCAGAATCAGGACTCTGACGCTGGAAGACCTCCCCGGCTGCCTCCAAAGGCCGCTTTGCAAGCAGCCTCCTCAAAGGAGGCCCGCGCTTCCCGCAAGCTGTGCACTCTGTTCCCAAGCCCGGGAGATAAGCGCTTCGGGGTGGTCCTCTCTAAGGGCCCTTTCCATTGACCCTGGGGTCCAGCTAGGGGCTCAACACTCCCAGGCCAAGGCAGAACCACATGCACACGAGTCTTTCTGTCCCCTGCACCATCAGAGAGGTCGGGTGAGCCAGAGTCTGTCAGGGAGCTCCTGGGCAAGCCAAGCAGCAGCGCCAGTGTGTGAAGGGTCAGGGCCGACCAAGGGGCACAGTGGGCCACTTGCTCACCCTGCTGCCCTGAGGCTGTTGGGACCAAGAGGCCTTGGGCATCGACCCCCTTGCTGGCCTCTTCCCTCTGACCAGGTCTTCTGTGCTCCAGGCCCTTGAAATGTGGAGAGAGCCCGTGCCAGAAACCTCCCCTGCAAGTAGGCCTCAAATGAGGCCTAGGCACCAGGAAAAAGGCATAATGGAATGAGCCTGGGGAGGTGCCTGGGCAGGTCTCGACACTTTCCCCGCCGCCTGCCCCTTCGTGAGGCAGTACCCCCGGAGGCCAGGAATGTCTGGTCAAGGCTGGCCTGGGCAGGGTCCGTGCTGGGACCTGCCCCTGGCCTGTGGGGCCTCTGAGTAGAACCAGCACTGTGGAGATGGAAGACCTCCCCGGCAGCCTCCGAAGGCCGGTTTGCAAGCTCTTTCGCCGGCAGTCCACCTCTCCCTCACCGAGGGATGACTGCGATTCCCGCAAGCCATGCACTCTGTTCCCAAGCCCAGGAAAAAAGCTCTTGTGTGGTCCCCTCTCAGGGCCTTGCCCCTGAAACTGGGGTCTGCTAGGGCTTCCAAACTCCCAGGCCAAGGCAGAACCATGTGCACAGGACTCTTTCTGTCCCCTGCACCATCAGAGAGGTCGGGTGAGCCAGAGTCTGTCAGGGAGCTCCTGGGCAAGCCAAGCAGCAGCGCCAGTGTGTGAAGGGTCAGGACCGACCAAGGGGCACAGTGGGCCACTTGCTCACCCTGCTGCCCTGAGGCTGCTGGGACAAAGAGGCCTTGGGCATCGACCCCCTTGCTGACCTCTTCCCTCTGACCAGGCCGTCCGGGCTCTAGGCCCTTGCAGTGTGGAGAGAGCCCCTGCCACAAACCTCCCCTCCAAGTAGCCCTCAAATGAGGCCTCTGAACCATGGGAAAGGCGCTAAGGGAATGAGACTGGGGAGGCTTTTGTGCATGTCTTGACACACTCCCTGCCACCTGCCCCTTCGTGGGTCTGTTCCCGCGGAAGCCAGGAAGGTCTGGTCAAGGCTGGCCTTGGCAGGGTCCATGCTGGGACCTGCCCCTGGCCGGTGGGTACTCTGAGCAGAATCAACATTGTGCCGCTGGAAGACCTCACCGGCCGCCTCCAAAGGCCGGTTTGCATGCAGTCTCACCAGCTGGCCGCTTCTCCTCACTGAGTGAGGCCCGTCTTTCCCACAAGCCGCGCACTCTGTTCCCAAGCCTGGGAGAAAAGCGCTTCGGTGTGTTCCTCTCTCAGGCATTTGCCCCGGAGCCTGGGGACAGCTAGGTGTTCCACTCACCCAGGCCAAGGCAGAACCACATGCACACGTCTCTTCTGGCCCTCTGCACCATCAGAGAGCTCGGGTGAGCCAGATCCTGTCAGGCTGCCCCTGGGCAGTCCAGCAGCAGCGCCTCTGTGTGAAGGGGCAGGGCCTACCTAGGGGCACAGTGCGCCACTTGCTCTTCCTGCTGCCCTGAGGCTGCTGGGACAAAGAGGCCTTGGGAAACGACCCCCTTGCTGGCCTCTTTCCTCTGACCAGGCCATCTGTCCTCCAGACCCTGGCAGTGTGGAGAGAGCCCCTGCCAGAAACTTCCCCTGCAGTAGGCCTCAAAAGGCCTAGGCAACAGGGAAAAGGAGCTAATGGAATGAGCCTAGCGAGGCGCCTGGGCATGTTTGGACACACATTCCACAGCCTGCTCCTTCATGGGGCAGTACCCCCAGAGGCCAGGAAGGTCTGAGCATGGCTGGGCTGGAGCAGGGTCCATGCTGGTACCTGCCCCTGGCCTGTGGGGCCACAGAGCAAATCCAGCGCTCTGCCACTGGAAGACCTCCCGGCTGCCTCCAAAGGCCGGTTTGCAAGCACTCTCCCCGAGGGAGACCCGCTTTTCCCGCAAGTCACCCACTCTGGTCCCAAGCCCAGGACAGTAGCGCATCGGGTTTGTCCGCTGTCAGGCGCTTGGCCTGGTGCTTGGGGACAACTAGGGGCTCCACACACCCAGGCCAAGGCAGAACCACATGCACACGTATCTTCCTGCCCCTTGCACCATCAGAGAGCTCGGGTGAGCCAGAGTGTGTCAGGCAGCTACTGGGCAAGCCCAGCAGCCACGCCTGTGTGTGACGGGACAGGACCGACCTAGGGGCACAGTTGGCCACTTGCTTCCCCTGCTGCCCTGAGGCTGCTGGGCCAAACAGTCCTTGGGCATCGACTCCCTTGCTGGCCTCTTCCCTCTGACCTGGCCATCAGAGCTCCAGGCCCTTGTAGTGTGGAGAGAGGCCCTGCCAGAAACCTCCCCTCCAATTAGGCCTCAAATGCGGCCTAGGCACCAGGGAAAAGCGCTCACGGAATGAGCTTGGGGAGGTGACTGAGCATGTCTGGACTCAGTTCCCGCAGCCTGCTCCTTCGTGGGGCAGTTCCCCCGTAGGCCAGAAAGGTCTGGACAAGGCTCTCCTGGGGCAGTGTCCATGCTGGCACCTCCCTGTCGCCTGTGGGGCCTCTGAGCAGAACCAGCACTCTGCCACTGGAAGACCTCCCCAGCTGCCTCCAAAGGCCAGTTTGCAAGCACCCTCCCCGAGGGTGGTCGGCAATTCCCGTAAGCTGCGCACTCTGCCCCCAAGCCCGGGAGAAAAGCGCTTCGGGGTTGCGCTCTCTCAGGGACCTTGCCCCAAGCCTGGGCGCCAGCTAGGGGCTCCACACACCCAGCCAAGGAAGAACCACATGCACAAGTATTTTCCTACCCCTGCACCGTCAGAGAGCTTGGGTGAGCAAGAGTCTGTCAGGCAGCTCCTGGGTAGGCCCAGCAGCAATGCCTGTGTGTGATGGGGCAGGGCCGACCTAGGGGCACTGAGGGCCACTTGCTCACAATGCTGCACTGACGCTTCTGGGACAAAGAGGCCTTGGGCATCGACCCCCTTGCTGGCCTCTTCCCTCTGACCAGGCCGTCCGGGCTCCAGTCCCTTGCAGTTTGGAGTGAGGCCCTGCCAGAAACCTCCCCTCCAAGCAGGCCTCAAATGAGGCCTAGGAACCATGGGAAAGGCGCTCAGGGAATGAGCCTGGGGAGGTGCCTGGGCATGTCTGGACACACTCCCCACCGCCTGCCCCTTCGTGAGGCAGTACCCCCGGAGGCCAGGAAGGTCTGGTCATGGCTGTCCTGGTTCAGGGTCCATGCTGTAACCTGACCATGGCCTTGGGGCCTTTGAGCAGAACCAGGACTCTGCCGTTGGAAGACCTCACCAGCAGCCTCCAAAGGCCTGTTTGCAAGACCTCTCATCTGCTGGCCACAACTCCGTCACAAAGGTCCACTCTGCCCCTAGGTCGGCTCTGCCCCTTGACACACAGGCAGTCCTGCTCGGGCTGCGGAGTACGTGTCTGACAGACTCTGGCTCAAACAATCCCGCGGAAGGTGCAGGGGGCAGGAACAAATGTATGCATGTGATTCTGCCTCTTCCTGTCAATGTGGATGTCCAAGCTTGACTCCAGGCTCAGGGGCAAGGGCCCAGAGAGAGGACCACCCCGAAGCGCTTTTCTCCCGGGCTTCGGAGCAGAGTGTGCGACTGGCGGGAAAAGCAGGCCCCCCTCGTGCAGGGAGCGGCAGCAGTCTGGCGAGAATGTTTGCAAACCGGCCTTTGGAGGCCGTCGGGGAGGTCTTCCTGCGGGAGAGGGCTGGTTCTCCTCAGAGTCCCCACAGGCCAGGGGAAACACCCAGCAAGTTTCCTGCCCTTGGTCAGCCTTGCCCAGGCCTTCCTGGCCTCTGGGGCTGCTGCCCCATGAAGGGGCAGGCTGCGGGATGTGTGTCTAGACATGCCCGGTCATCTCCCTAGTCTCTTACCCAAAGCGCATTTCCCCTGGATCTAGGCCTCTTTTGAGTCCTACTCGGAGGGGAGGTGCTGGCAGAGGCTGTCTCCACACTGCAAGGGCTTGGAGCTCAGACGGCCTGCTGAGAGGGAAGTGGGGAGCAAGGGGGTGGATGCCCAAGGCCTCTTTAGACCAGCAGCCTCAGGGCAGCTGGGAGAGCAAGAGGCCCACTCTGCCCCTTGGTCGGCTCTGCCCCTTGACACACAGGCTGTGCTGCTGGGGTGGCCGAGGAGCTGCCTGACAGACTCTGGCTCACTCGAGCTCTCGGAAGGTTCAGGGCGCAGTAACAGACATTTGCATGTGGTTCTGCCTCAGCCTGGGAGTGTGGACTTCCATGCTTGACTCCAGGCTCAGGGGCAAGGGCCCAGAGAAAGGACAACCCCGATGTGCTTTTCTCCCGGCTTGGGAGCGGATTGCGCGACTTGCGGGCAAAACAAGCCTCCCTTGGGGTGGGAGGTGCGGCATCCGGCGAGAATGCTTGCAACCGGCCCTTGGCGGCAGCCGGGGAGGTCCTCATGCGGGAAAGGGGTGGTTCTGCTGAGAGGACCCACAGGCCAGGGGCAGCACCCAGCATGGTCTCTGCCCTTTGCCAGGGTTGCCCAGACCTTCCGGGCCTCCAGGGCTGCTGCCCCATGAAGGGCAGGCTGCGGGGAGTGTGTCCAGACATGCCTGGTCGCCTCCCCAGTCTCTTACCCCCTAGCGCATTTCCCCTGTGCTTGGCCTAATTTAAGGCCTACTCGGAGGGCAGGTGCTGGCATGGGCTGTTTTCACACAGCAAGAGCCTGGAGCTCAGACGGCCTGGTCACAGGGAAGTGCGGAGCAAGTGTGTGGATGCCCAAGGCCTCTTTGGCCCAGCAGCCTCCGGGCAGCTGGGAGAGCAAGAGGCCCACTCTGCCCCTAGATCAGCTCTGCCCCTTGACACACAGGCAGTCCTGCTGGGGCTGCGGAGGACATGTCTGACAGACTCTGGCTCAACCAAGTCCTTGGAAGGTGCAGGGGACAGGAACAAACATATGCTTGTGATTCTACCTCTTCCTGGCTATGTGGATGTCCAAGCTTGACTCCAGGCTCAGGGGCAAGGGCCCAGAGAAAGGACCACCCCGAAGCACTTTTCTCCCGGGCTTAAGAGCAGAGTGCGTGACTTGCGGGAAAAGCAGGCCTCCCTTGGCAGGGAGCGGCAGCAGTCTGGCGAGAATGCTTGCAAACCGGCCTTTGGAGGCAGTTGGGGAGGTCTTCCTGCGGGAAAGGGCAGGTTCTGCTCAGAGTCCCCACAGGCCATGGGAAGGACCCAGCAAGACCCGTGTCCTTGGCCAGCCTTGCCCAGACCTCCCTGGCTTCTGGGGCTGCTGCCCCTTGAAGGGGCAGGCTGCGGGGTGTGTGTCTAGACATACCTGGTCGCCTCCCCAGTCTCTCATCCCCTAGCATATTTCCCCTGGCCTAGGCCTCTTTTGAAACCAACTCGGAGGGGAGGTGCTGGCAGAGGCTGTCTCCACACTGCAAGTGCTTGGAGCTCAGACGGCCTGGTGAGAGGGAAGTGGGGAGCAACGGGTTGGATGCCCAAAGCCTTTTTCTCCAGCAGCTTCACGGCAGCAATGAGAGCAATAGGCCCACTGAGCCACTAGGTCACAAGCGCAGATGAGCCTGGGTTTCGCCTGGGTATGTCTGGCCACAATCCCCGCAGCCTGCCCCTTCGTGGGGCAGTTTGCCCGGAGGCCAGGAAAGTCTCCGAAAGTCTGGCCTGGTGCAGGGACCATGCTGGGACCTGATCCTTGCTTGTGGGGCCTCTGAGCAGAACCGGCATTCTGTCGCTGGAAGACCTCCCCGCCTGCTTCCAAAGGCCTGGTTGCAAGCACTCTCGCCGGCTGGCTACTGCTCCCTCCCCAAGGGAGGTCCGCGTTTCCCTCAAGCCAGGCACTCTGCTCCCAAGCCCAGGAGAAAAACACTTCGTGGTGATCCTCTCTCAGGGCCCTTGCCCCTGAGCCTAGTGGCCAACTAGGGGCTCCACACTCCCAGGACAAGGCAGAACCACATGCACCCGTCTGTTCCTGCCCCTTGCACCGTCAGAGAGCTCGGATGAGCCAGAGTCTTTCAGGCAGCTCCTGGGCAAGCCCACCATCACCTCCTGTGTTTGAAGAGGCAGTTCCTACCTAGGGACACAGTGGGCCTCTTTCTCTCCCTGCTCAGCTGAGGCTGCTGGGCCAAAGAGGCTTTGGGCATCGACCCCCTTGCTGGCCTCTTCCCTCTGACCAGGCCGTCCGGGCTCCAGGCCCTTGCAGTGTGGAGAGAGCCCCTGCCAGAAACCTCCCCTCCAAGTAGGCCTCAAATGAGGCCTATGCTCCAGGGGAAAGGCGCTAAGGGAATGAGCCTGGGGAGGCGCCTGGGCATGTCTGGACACACTCCCCACAGCCTGCCCCTTCGTGGGGCTGTACCCCCGGAGGCCAGGAAAGTCTGGTCAAGGCTGGCCTGGGGCAGGGTCCATGCTGTGACCTGCCCCTGGCCTGTGGGTCCTCTGAGCAGAACCGGCCCTCTGCCGCTGGAAGACCTCCCCGGCTGCCTCCAAAGGCTGGTTTGCAAGCCCTCTCGCCGGCAGGCCACCGCTCCCTCCCCGAGGGAGGCCCGCGTTATCTGCAAGCCTCGCACTCTGCCTCCAAGCATGGGAGAAAAGTGATTCCCAGTGGTCCTCTCTCAGGGCCCTTGCCCCTGAGCCTGGGGGCCAGCTAGGGGCTCCACACTCCCAGGCTAAGAACAGAACCACATGCACACGTCTATTCCTTCCCCCTACACCGTCAGAGAGCTCGGGTGAGCCAGAGTCTGTCAGGCAGCTCCTGGGCAAGCCCAGCTGCACCGGCTGTGTGGGAAGGGGCAGGGCCAACCTAGGGGAACAGTGGGCCTCTTGCTCTCACTGCTGCCCTGAGGCTGCTGGACCAAAGAGGCCTTGGGCATCGACCCCCTTGCTGGCCCCTTCCCTCTGACCAGGCTGTTCGGGCTCCAGGCCCTTGCAATGTGAAGACAGCCCCTGTTCATTCATATGTAACTCCTGTGAGTTAATTTATGAAATGAGATTTTGGTCCTAAGCACATTTCTTAGAAGTAAATAAGAAATTTAGGTAAAGATTATGAAAGTTTGTTTGAAGCTACGACTGTACTTCCTCATCTATCAATTTTAGTAGCTGTTTTTCAAACACCATTGTTTGAAGGGAGCTTTGTTTTTCTCAGCTCCATCTCCCATCTGCTACATTTATTAACAAAGCCATAATCTGGGATTTATGATATTAGTTGCTGTCGAAATTAATGTAATGCTATGCTCTCAATGTTTTACTGAGACAGCATGGATCAGTAAAAGGGTTTGAAACATAAACTATAGTAAGCATTTGAGAAAAGTGAAACATTCAATGAATGGAATCAATTTTAGAATTAATATGTGCTCACCTTTGTACTCACATACTGTTTGGTTGCAGGTACAATTTAAAGGATTAGGTGAAAGAAAATTCTGTTAAAAAGGAAACAACCTATTACTTGGGAAATGAAATTGCCAACAAAAGAAAAGATGAAGCTATTGTATTTTAAAGTGGCCTCCAATCTATGTCCCAGGATAAAATGTTTTGACAAAGATAATTAATCTCTCTTCTGCCTCAGAATACTAGATTATTAACACTTGTTTGTGTGTGTGTGTGTGTGTTAGTTTAGTATTCAGCACTAAAGGAAATAAACTACCAAATCATTAAAAGAGGGGAGGGTGAACTAGTATAGGAGGAAAGACAGAGTCCTGTTATAGAAGACTTTTCTTGCTTTAATAGTTTTCTTAAAGCCTTTTATTCCTGCAACTAGAGTGAAAGGAAGCAACGCCTCTCTTCCTTGGCATCATTCCCTTAGCCTGCCTTCCCATTCCCTCTAGTTCAAGTCGAACAAGACTGGACCTGAGCCTTCCTCCAAGCTTCTTGCCTCACGAATTTACTAAACCCTGGAAAGCAGTGAGTAGTTTACAATATTCATGTCGAATAACAATAACAAAAAAGGAAAGTCTACTCTTCTCTTGTCCTATAAGCAAAAATAGATGGTAGACATAAATGTATTATACAACTTATAAACTATAAAACTTCTAGAAGAATTCATAGGAAAACCATTTTGTGACCTTGAGTGAGGCAAGCTTTTTTATTTTTTAAATTAATTTATTTATTTTAATTGGAGGCTAATTACTTTACATTATTGTGGTGGTTTTGCCATACATTGACATGAATCAGCCTTGGGTGTACATGTGTCCCCCATCCTGAACTCCCCTCACACCTCCCTCCCCATCCCTCAGGGTCATCCCAGGGCACCAGCACTGAGCACCTTGTCTCATGCATTCATTGAACCTGGACTGGCGATCTGTTTCACGCTTGATAATATACATGTTTCAATGCTATTCTCTCAAATCATCCCACCCTCGCCCTCTCCCACAGAGTCCAAAAGACTGTTCTATACATCTCTGTCTCTTTTGCTGTCTCATATACAAGTTTATCATTACCATCTTTCTAAATTCCATATATATGCATTAATATCCTGTATTTGGTGTTTTTCTTTCTAACTTCACTCTGTATAATAGGCTCCAGTATCATCCACCTCATTAGAGCTGATTCAAATGCATTCTTTTTAATGGCTGAGTAATATTCCATTGTGTATATGTACCATAGCTTTCTTATCCTATCATCTGCTGATGGACATCTAGGTTGCTTCATGTCCTAGCTATTATAAACAGTGCTGTGATGAATATTGGGGTACATGTGTCTCTTTCAATTCTGGTTTCCTTGGTGTGTATGCCCAGGAATGGGATTGCTAGGTCATATGGCAGTCCTATTTCCAGTTTTTTAAGGAATCTCCACACTGTTATCCATAGTGGCTGTACTAGTTTGCATTCCCACCAACAGTGTAAGAGGGTTCCTTTTCTCCACACCCTCTCCAGCATTTATTGCTTGTAGACCTTTGGATAGCAGCCATCCTGATTGGTGTGTAATGATACCCCATTGTGGTTTTGATTTGCATTTCTCTGATAATGAGTGATGTTGAGCATCTTTTCATGTGTTTGTTAGCCATCTGTATGTCTTCTTTAGAGAAATGCCTGTTTAGTTCTTTGGCCCATTTTTTGATTGGGTCGTTTATTTTTCTGGAATTGAGCTGCAGGAGCTGCTTGTATATTTTTGAGATTAATTCTTTCTGAGTTGCTTCATTTGCTATTATATTCTCCCATTCTGAAGGCTGTCATTTCACCGGCAAGTTTTTTTTAGATAGAGCACCAAAAACATATTTTATTAAAAAAAAAAACCAACATCTGATCATTTAGACTTCAAAATGTTAAACTTCTCTTCAAAAGAGACTGTTAAAATGAAAATACAAGATACGGACTGGGAGAAAGTATTTGTTAAATGCACATCAATTAAAAGATTTGTATCCAGGATATGTAAAGAATTCTCTAAACTTAAAAACAAAAGATACAAGTGCCACCATATAGTTATTAAAAGGACCAAATCTGGAGCACTGAAAACCCCAAATTTTGGCAAGGATGTAGAACAATAGGAACTGTCATTTATTCTTGATGGGAATACAAAATGGTGCAGCCACTTTGGAAGACAGCTTGGCAGGTTCCTACAAAGCTTAACATACTCTTACTATACAATCCATCAGTCATATTGGTATTTACTCAGCAGAGTTAAAAACTTAAATCCACAGAAAAACCTGCACACAGATGTTTATAGCAGTTTTATTCATAGTTGCCAAAACTTGGAAGAAACCAAGAAGTACTTCAGTAAATGAATGAATAAATTAATTGTAATAATTCATATAAAGGAATACTATTCAGCACTAAAAGAAACAAACTACCAAATCATTAACAGACACGAAAGAAACATTTTGCTTATAACTAAGTAAGAGATGAGATGGTTGGATGGCATCACCAACTCAATGGACATGGGTTTGGGTGGACTCTGGCAGTTGGTGATGTACAGGGAGGCCTGGCATGCTGCGGTTCCTGGGGTTGCAAAAACTAGGACACAACTGAGAGACTGAACTGAACTGAAGTAAAAGAAGACAATCTGGAAGAGCTTCATACTATATAATTCCAGCTATATGACATTCTAGAAAAGGCAACTCTGTTGAGTAACATCATTGTTTCTTGAGGGACGGTGAGGGTGTGTGTGTGTGTGAGTCACTCAGTCATGTCCGAGTCTTTTCGACTCCATGGACTGTATAGTCTGTTTGGTTCTTCTGCCCATGGAATTTCCGAGGTGTGAATACTGGAGTGGGTAGCCAATTCCTCCTCCTGGGGATCTTCCTAACTCAGGAGTCAAACCCAGGTCTCCCACATTACAGGCAGATTCTTTACCAGCTGAGCCACCAGGACAGCCCCTGGTGGAGGTACAACCAAAGCACTGAGTTTTAATGTCCGTGAAAATCCTCCGTATGATCTTCTAGTTATGGCTGTATGTCACTATACATTGATCCAAACCCACAGAATGTACAGTACCAAGAATGACCCCTAAGGTAAATGCCAACTTTGGGTGGCTGTGCTGTGTCACTGGAGATTCATACTTGGTAACAAACTTATGTAACATTTTCATGAGTGATGGTAATAATGGGCAAGATGATTCATGTAGGGAGTACTTGAGGTTATATGGGAAATCTCTGTACTGTCCTCTTAATTTTGTTGTGAGCTTAACTCTGCTCTCTAATACACCGTGTTAAGTGAAAGTAGCTAGCCTCAAAAGGCTACATACTGTATGAGTCCGTCTTAGTGTCATTCTGGAAAACAAAACAAGAGGGTAGGAAAGTGGCTAGAGATGGGGAGAGGGGTTGGTCACAAACAGGCTCAAGTGAATTTGGGGAGATGATGGAAATGTTCTATGTCTTGATTGCAGTGGTAGTTGTGTGACTGTATGCATTTATCAAAACTCATAGAACTGTACTCTATGGTGACTTTTACTGTATATAAATTATACCTTTATTTTTTTTTTAATGTGAAAAACAAGCTAAAAACCCTAAAATGACCTCTGACCGAGTGTTAGCATGGTCACTGTTGCTGAAGACTTCTGGCTCCTTAGCTCTCTAAAAATAGGGTCACCAGCTAATCCCATGAATATTTGTGACTCCAGGTCACAATAGTTGTGCAATGGTTTGTCTCTTATCTTGTAGAGAGCTGCTGACTGATGATGAAAGACAAGACAGGGAGAACTTTCTTTTTTTCTTTCTTTCTCTTCTTGTTCTTCCTCCATTTTCTGCTTTCCACTAGCTCTTTTCCTTCACTTCTTTTCCCTATTTATCAGTCTGTGTGTAGCTGAAAGGGATCTGCTAGAGGCTATGGTGAGTGGGACAAATGGAAGCATTTGCTCTGGTCAAAAGTGTATTAGTAAATGATTAACAACCAGCTTTGTGAAGCACACATATTAACACACATGCAGATTTATTTTAAACTCTACTGATATAAAGGGTATAGAACACATAGTTTGCAAATCCTAATAAAATTTACATCATTCTTTAGTGTCAATTCCATATAACCAGTTGATTTCCATCAAATGTTTCACTGAGTTTTGCTGAACTTTGGTATCTGTAGGTTTCCCTAGTAGCTCACTTGGTAAAGAATCTGCCTGCAATGCAAGAGACCCTGGTTTGATTGCTGGGTCGGGAAGATCTGCTGGAGAAGGGATAGGTACCCAGTCCAGTATTCTGGCCTGGAGAATCCCATGGGGGAAATCCACGGGGCCGCAAAGAGCTGGACACGACTGAGCAACTTTCCCTTTCTTGTCTGTAGCCAACATGCCATTGTAAATAATAAACAAATGTGGTTTTGCAAGAATCTTGGCTGATATTTTCATTAACATTAATGATTGAGATGAAAGTGAAACAACAAGAGATATGTGTTGGATCCTGACTTAATCAGGTCATTAATCAGTGACCTGAGTGACTTGGATTCATTTGATGATAGTTTTTGAGTACTGGAGGAATAGTTCCTTGAACTTTGTGCTGGTCACAGTGCAACAGTTATAGACACAACATTTTAAGAATTTTATTCTACATTGTTAACATTTTCTCTGTCACTATACAATCAACAAAAATATGTGAGCCCAAATTTGGAGCTTTCTTCTGTTTCCATGATTTAAATACTCTCACCCTGAAGGATTCCAGACTACCAAGGTGAAAACACTGGATGAAGAGACGTCCTCCAGCACACCATTATACCCCATTTCTGCAATGTAGATGCAGTAGACAGAAACAGCATCAGGAACACAGACGCCAGCAAAATGTAAATGATTAAAAATGATGACTTGTATGTATTTATGGCCTTAGCTTTGAATAGAATTTATTTAACTGAAAGCGTACATCCTTTAATTTTTAATAATGACTTTGTTTTAGAGCTAGCTCACAAAACTCCTGAAATTTAACAATCAGTTCTCTGGCACTTCTTTGAGTTGGCTCCAGTTCATTAAGGATTCAAGTGCAAGGCCACGAGCCCCCCGCCACCCCCCTACCACACACACACAGATTCCACAGCAGCAGAGGCAGCGTGAAGGGAGAGCGCGTGCAGACATATGTTGCTTCTCTGAGCCCTGCTACCCTCAATGTGCTGCCAGGGCTGCTCCAGCCTTATGTGATATTTTCCTGAGCTACTCAGACTGATTGTCAGGGCTAAAATATCCATTGTCATAAGCTACACTTTATATGAAAAATGGATATGAATTTCAGTGGAATAATGGTTTGACATTCTTCATTAAATTTCATCCATTAAAATATTGTGTCCTTAATGAGAACTTGTTGTTGAAGGAAAATATTGTTATTCTGAAATTCCTCTTATTTTTAAAGCCAAATCTGAAAAGATTTTCATCAAAATGTGAACAGTTATCTTGGATGGTGAGATTTTATTTTTCCTTCTTGTAATTTTCTGTAGTTTACAAATTTTCTACAATAAATATGCAACACGATGGTAATATGTAAAAAGAACTGAGACAAATCTTTGTTCACTTGATATGCTAAAGTGCATTGATGTTATCCTTTTAAAGACCAAAACAATAAATCGCATTTTCAGTAAAAAGAATGCCCTGGGAAACAGACATTACTATGTTCAGTTTCATTTGAAAGCCAGATGTCCAGGAATTGGATATGGCTAATTATCAAATTCTACCCAGATGGAGTGTTTTCTTTTCTTTTTTTCTATCATCAGATGGAAAAGCAAGTATCTCTAGCTGCTTACTTTATTACATTTAATCACTTTAGTTGGAAAACTTTAAAGAATAGATGCAGCTTAGAAAAAGGGCAGTTTATTCTATCATGAATGAAAAGTTGAAATGGGTACAAGAAATAGAAGAAAAAGAATTAAAATGTGTAATTAGCTATGTGATAAAGAATTTTAAGCTTGTTCTTTGGCCAATTCCAGCAGTGTTAGAAATGAAATTGATCCCATCTCTTTTGGGGTTGGTCTTCCTGAATTAATCTATTGCTGTGTAACAAATTACTCTAAGACTTATCAGCTAAAAACAATAGCGATTATTTCACAACTTCTGTAGGTCAGGAAAATTATGACCAACCTAGATAGCATATTTAAAAGCAGAGACATTACTTTGCCAACAAAGGTCCGTCTAGTCAATGCTATGGTTATTCCAGTGGTCATGTACAGATGTGAGAGTTGGACAGTGAAGAAAGCTGAGCGCTGAAGAACTGATGCTTTTGAACTGTGGTGTTGGAGAAGACTCTTGAGAGTCCCTTGGACTGCAAGGAGATCCAACCAGTCCATCCTAAAGGAGATCAGTCCTGGATGTTCATTGGAAGGACTGATGCTGAAGCTGAAACTCCAGTACTTTAGCCACCTCATGCAAAGAGTTGGTTCATTGGAAAGGACCCTGATGCTGGGAGGGATTGGGGGCAGGAGGAGAAGGGGATGACAGAGGATGAGATGGCTGGATGGCATCACCAACTCGATGGACATAGGTTTGGGTAGACTCCGGGTGTTGGTGATGGACAGGGAGGCCTGGCATGCTGCGATTCATGTGGTTGCAAAGAGTTGGACATGACTGAGTGACCAAACTGAACTGAATGGAACTGATAGGTTGGGAAGTTGAGCATGGTTTATGAATTAGTTGGCTGCCTATGACTCAGGGGGCTTCCCTTGTGGCTCAGCTGGTGAAGAATCTGCCTGCAATGCAGGAGACCAGGTTCGATCCCTGGGTTGGGAAAATCCCCTGGAGAAGGAAAAGGCTACCCACTCCAGTATTCTGGCCTGGAAAATTCCATGGACTGTATAGTCTATAGGGTCCCAAATAGTCAGACACGACTGAACGACTTTACTTTCACTATTATTCAGGGTCTTTCTGTGAAGACCAGGGCTGTGGTAGCATCTGAAGGCTTGATGGGAGAAGATCCATTTCCAGGCTCACTCACATGATTGCTGGAGGGATTACATTCCCTGTGACCTGTTGCACTAAGAGCCTCAGTTCTTTGCTGGCTTTGGCCAGGAGCCTCCTCTGTTCTTCGCTATACAGACCCCTGCATAGAGCCTCTCGCAGCGTGGCAGCTGGCCTCCTTGGAGCAAACAAGCCAGAGAAACGTCTAAGGCACTTGCTTCCTACCTTTCAGGCTCATTGTCCTCCACCGCCAGGTGTCCAGCACCTCAAAACAAGCGAAAGGCCAAAACCATCGCTTCACACACTTCCCCAGCTCGGGGCTGTTTAAAGCTGGAGGGTGTGCCTGCTACTTGCTACTTCATCTTATCCAGAAGTGGAAGCGTCTGAAAATCACGGATAATTCTATCATAGTTCTCCGCTAGAAACAAAGTTAATGTCTCATACTTTTATTTTCATAAGCATAAGGTAATGTTTTAAAATTATTCTTATTGATTAAAGAAAAATTACTAGCACAAAAAGTCACATTTGTTAGAAATCAATGTTGAAATGAGACAGACTGGGGACATTAATAGAGCATTAATAAATGTTAAATTATTCTTTTGCTTGGCATTCAGGGCAATGAATCTCTGAGAAATGCTTGTTCCTCTTTGGTAAAGTGGTGAGAGAGCTATTGTGAAAATAAAGTTGACCAAGAACCAGTATGTATAAGTCAGGATGCCTTCTCAGGTAAATCAGTTTTAGAGAGAAAGTCATGAAATTTGGTGATCTGAGAATCAGTTTCTTAAAACCATGCCTTACATATACTATTATTTCCCACATGTGCCATGACATAAAAATGGTTGGGGAAAAAAAAAATGGTTGGGAAACACTAGTGTTGACAGTGCTGCATCTCCCATTTCTTGTAACTATGACTAGCAAACCTGTATCTTTGCTAGACTTCTCCAGGAAGCACTAGCAACTACCTCTGCTGTGATCCTTCACCGCAGTCTTCCTGTCTTTCTGTTCTGGGCTGGAGTGTTTGCTCCACCTTGTTCTTCTCTCACTTCTTGTCTTACAGGTATCTGTCAACATCTCTCACAAACTGATGGAACACTCTCCCATTCTTAACATTCATGGATGTACTCCCTTTTATGAACACTTATTGGCCCCAGGCTTTATCTAGTTGCAGTGAGCAGGGGCTCCTCTTCACGATGGTTTCTCTCTTTGCAGAGCACAGGCTCTAGGGGTCACAGGCTTCAGTAGTTCTGGCACACAGGCTTAGTTGCTCCATACATGTGGGATCTTCCTGGACCAGGGATCGAACCTGTGTCCTCTGCATTGGCAGGCAGATTCTTAACTACTGGACCACCAAAGAAGTCTTCTCCCTTTCTTTTCCCAGGGAATTACAGTGACAAGTTCAATTTCTTCAATGGTTATAGGGCTACTCTATTTCATCTTGTTTGAGCTTTGGTAGTTTGTAGAATTGGTCTATTCTAAGTTGTTGAATTATAAGTTTATGGTATTCCCTTATTAAAGATTGCAGAAATTATAATGATAAGCCATTTCATTACTGATATTGATGATTTATGTCTTTTTATTTTCTATTTTGCAGTCTTGCTAGAAGTCTATTAACTAGTGTTTTATTGCATTTGTTTGTTTTATTTTGTTTTCTAATGTCATTGATTTCTGCTCTTTTTCCCTAACTTCTTGAGGTTATTGATATGAGACTTTCCTAATGTAATATGTCACATTTTTCTGAGCAATATTTAATGTGTAAATTACCTTCTTAGTACTACTTTAGCAACAACCCAGAAATTTTGATATGTTGTATTTTTGTTTTCATTCAGTTCTGTGGGTTTTTATTTTTTGTTTATTTTTAAAAATTTTCTTTCGGTCTTCTTTGACAAGGTATATGTGTGTGTGTGTGTGTGTGTGTGTGTGTGTGTGTGTGTGTGTGTGTGTGTTTCGGTGTGGTTTGTGGGATCTTAATTCCCCAACCAAGGATTGCACCTAGGCCCTTGGCAGTGAAAGTGGAGTCCTAACCAAGAGACTGCCAGGAAATTCAAACAAGGTATGATTTTAAAGTGTGGTGTTTAATTTCCAAGTATTTGGAAAATTTCCAGTTGCCTTTCATTGATTTTTAATTCAATTCCATAAGGGTCAGAGAACATACTTATGTCAATTCTTAAATGTGTTAACATTTGTTTTCTGACCTAGCATTTGGTCTATTATTGGTGCTTGAAGAAAAAACATGTGCATTCTGCTGTTGTGGGTAGAGTGTTCTATAAATGTCCTTTAGATCCTACTGTTTTATTGTACTGCTTAGGTCTTCTATATCTTTGCTCATTTTATGATTTTTAGTTCTATCAGTTGCTGAGAGAGGGATTTTGAAGTCCCCAGTTATAATTTCAGGGGTCCATGCCTTATGGGAGATGAATTTTTCTGTCCCTATTAAGAGAAAAAATATAAAATGTGAATACAAATTTAAGTATGAAAGTTAAGTATTTATTTAGAATGAGGAAAGAACCACAACAAATTACACATCTTGGAATGCTAACAGAAAATCAACAAACATCACAAAACCCAAGAAAGAACATAATAGGTTTATTATTTTACTACCTGATACAATTTCTATAATACTTTTTTCTTACACTTTTTGTCTAGATGCTCTTTTCTTTTCTTTGCATGTGACAGTTATTTTATCGTATTTGTATCAACTGAACAGATCATTCAGTTTTTCTTCAACTATGGTTGATCAAAAAATTTTTTATTGCTGATAGTTTTCATTTTTCCCCCCAGCTTGACAACTTGTAATTTTTTTTTAAGATTGTAGTCACATTTGGGGATGCTTCTATTAGGTTTCATTTATAGGAATTATAAAATTTGGAATAATTTCCCACAAATAGCTTCTGGCTCTATACATACTTCTGGTACAGATAACATAGGCTGTGTTCGTATTGCCACAGAACCTCTGGCCCTGCACCTTGGTGTTACAATCCTGGGAGAGCAGACAGTGGGCTGGAGGCAGATAGCTGGAAGCTATTCTTCTACAGCAATGGTTAACAATAAAATGCTACTTACATAAGTGACTGTGAATCATATAAATATCCTCCTACTCAATTCTAACAACTTGTATTTCAAACTAAACTTCCCTTTAACTGGAACCTCAAAATTACTCCAACCACTCTAATACTATCAGACACAAGGAGAACTGTGATAAAGGAGAACAATACAAACACATGAACATATTACTAAGGCACCTTCCAGGGCCTTGGAAAGGGCGTGTGTAAATGGGGGGCTTTGAAGCTTAACCCTCATTAGTTTCATTGAAAATTAAGCCCTGCTGCTGACATTTTACTGGGATGCATAGAGAAGGATGTAAATACTTGTACTTAGTTGGCTATCTTGAAGCAGAAGTTTCTTGGATGTCCTTTATAACACTTTTTATTATGAAAATTTCCAATTATACACCAAAGCAGTGAGAATGGTATAACAGATATTCATGGTTTACATCAAGTTCTAAAATGATCAGATTTTGCTGATCTTGTTTACTTGGGTGTGTCCAGTTCCAGAAATTTTTAGGGGATAGATACAAAGAAGAATGAGTCACAGGCTCTGCCCTCATGTATGTATCTGATGAGGAAGATGTGGCATGAGTCCAGCAAACCCTGTCACTGCCCACGGGAGACCTCGGATCTGGGAAGGAGAGAACACCCTCAACCAGGAATGACCAGTAATGGATTTGAGGAGGAAATAAGCTACTTAGCAAACAAGTACCAAGCTGAAACAGAATTGAAATATCTGAAATACATATTCTGGTTTTCACTCTAGAATCTTCCTCTCAGCTTTGGAGAAAAAGTTCAATCTCTTTGCTACTTACCTAAATCTTTAATACTCAAATTTATTCAGATGTAGAACTTCCCTTTCACTTTCATCAAGAGGCTCTTAAGTTCTTCTTTGCTTTCTGCCATAAGGGTAGTGTCAACTGCATGTCTGATGTTATTGATATTTCTCCCAGCAATCTTGATTCCAGCTTGTGCTTCATCCAGCCCAGTGTTTCTCATGATGTACTGTGCATATAAGTTAAATAAGTGCAGTGACAATGTATAGCCTTGATGTATTCGTTTCACTATTTGGAATCAGTCTGTTGTTCCATGTCCAGTTCTAACTGTTGCTTCCTGACCTGCATACAGATTTCTCAACAGGCAGGTCAGGTGGTCTGGTATTCCGGTCTCTTTCAGAATTTTCCACAGTTTGTTGTGATCCACAGAGTGGAACACTTTGTCATAGTTAATAAAGCAGAAGTAGACAATTTTCTGGTATTCTCTTGCTTTTTCGATGATCCAGTGGATGTTGGCAATTTGATCTCTGGTTCCTCTGCCATTTCTAAAACCAGCTTGAACATCTGGAAGTTCACAGTTCACATATTGTTGAAGCCTGGCTTGGAGAATTTTGAGCAGTACTTTACTAACGTGTGAGATGAGTGCAATTGTGCAGTACTTTGAGCATTCTTTGGCATTGCCTTTCTTAGGGATTGGAATGAAAACTGACCTTTTCCAGTCCTGTGGCCAATGTTGAGTTTTCCAAATTTGCTGGCATATTGAGGGCAGCACTTTGACAGCATCATCTCTTAGGATTTGAAATAGCTCAACTGGAATTCCATCACCTCCACTAGCTTTGTTTGTAGTGATGCTTCCTAAGGCCCTCTTGACTTCACATTCCAGGATGTCTGGCTCTAGGTGAGTAAGCATACCATCCTGATTATCTGGGTTGTGAAAATCTTTTTTGTACAGTTCTTCTGTGTATTCTTTTTTTTTTCCTTCTGTGTATTCTTGCCACCTCTTCTTAATATCTTCTGCTTCTGTTAGGTCCATACAATTTTTCCTTTATTGTGCCCATCTTTGCAAGAAATGTTCCCTTGGTATCTCTGATTTTCTTGAACAGATTTCTCGTCTTTCCCATTCTTTTGTTTTCCTCTATTTCTTTGCACTGGTCACTGAAGAAGGCTTTCTTATCTCTCCTTGCTATTCTTTGGAACTCTGCATTCAAATGGGTATCTCTTTCTTCTTCTTCTTTGCCTTTAGCTTCTGTTCTAGTCACAGGTATTTGTAAGGCCTCCTTGGACAACCATTTTGCCTTTTTGCATTTCTTTTTCTTGGGAATGGTCTTGCTCCCTGCCTCCTGTACAATGTCATGAACCTGTGTCCATAGTTCTTCAGGCACTCTATTAGATCTAATGCCTAGAATCTATTTCTCACTTCCACTGTATAATCGTAAGAGATTTGATTTAGGTCACAGGAGTGGCTGCAAGGAGATACACCACGTCCAGGGTCAGAGAAACCCCCATAAGACAGTAGGCGCTGGAGCAGCTATGAGGAGATACCTCACGTCGAAGGGCAAAGGAGAAGCCCTAGCAAGACAGTAGGAGGGGCAAATTCACGTTTAGAATCAAACCCCGTTCCTGCCAGAGATGCTCAGAGGGCTCAAACAAACCTTGTGCACACCAGGATACCGGGATCCCACAGAGACTGAGCCAGAACTGTGTTTGGGCGTCTCCTGTGGAGGTACGGGTCGGCAGTGGTCTGCCGCAGGGACAGGGGCTCTGGGTGTGGGTGTGGTGTAAGCCCTCTTGGAGGAGGTCAGCATTGACCCCACCACAGAGCTGTCAGAACTCACACAGGACTGGGAAACAGACTCTTGGCGGGCAAAATAGAGCCTTGTGCACTAGAAACCAGGAGGAGGGAACAGTAACCCCACAGGAGACTCTCCTCTGGGTGTCCCGGAGTCTCTGACAGAGGCATGGGTTGGCGGTGGCCTGCTGCAGGGCTAGGGGCATGGACTGCAGCAGTGCATGCATGAGATTTTTTGAGGGAGGTCACCATTATCTTCATTACCTCCACCATAGTTTGGCCCCAGGTAAATAGCAGGGAGGGAACACAGCTCCACCCATCAACAGAAAATTGGATTAAAGATCTATTGAGCATGGCCCTGGCCATCAGAACAAGACCTAGCACCCTCTCAGTCAGTCTATCCCATCAGGAAGTGTTCATAAGCCTCTTATCCTTCTCCATCAGAGGGCAGAGACTGAAAACCACAATCACAGAAAACTAACTAATTTAATCACATGGACCACAGCCTTGTCTAACTCAATGAAACTATGAGCCATGCAGGACCATTCATGATGGAGAGTTCTGACAAAACGTGGTCCACTGGAGAAAGGAATGACAAACCATTTCCGTATTCCTGCCTCGAGAACCCCATGAACAGTGTGAAAAGGCAAAAAGATAGGACACTGAAAGATGTAGTCACTGAGTTGGTAGGTGCCCAATATGCTCCTGGAGATCAGTGGAGAAATAACTTCAGAAAGAATGAAGAGACGGAGCTAAAACAAAAACAACACCCTGTTATGGATGTGACTGGTGATGGAAGCAAGGTCCGATGCTGTAAAGAGCAATATTGCATAGGAACCTGGAATCTTAGGTCCATGAATCAAGGCAAATTGGAAGTAGTCAAACAGGAGATGGCAAAACTGAACATCGACATTTTAAGAATCAGCAAACTAAAATGGACTGGAATGGGTGAATTTAACTCAGATGCCCATGATATCTACTACTGTGGGCAGGAATCCCTTAGAAGAAACGTCATAGTCAACAAAAGCACCCGAAATGTTTGGGTGCAGTCTCAAAAATGACAGAATGATCTCTGTTCATTTCCAAGGCAAACCATTCAACATCACAGTAATCCAAGTCTATACCCCAACCAGGAATGCTGAAGAAGCTGAAGGTGAACGGCTCTATGAAGACCTACAAGACCTTCTAGAACTAACACCCAAAAAAGATGTCCATTTCATTATAGGGGACTGGAATGCAAAAGGAGCAAGTTACTCCAAGTTACACCTGGAGTAACAGGCAAATTTGGCCTTGGAGTACAGAATGAAGCAGGGCAAAGGTTAATAGAGATCTGCCAAGAGAAAGCACTGGTCATAGCAAACACCCTCTTCCAACAACACAAGAGGAGACTCTACACATGGACATCACCAGATAGTAAACACCGAAATCAGATTGATTATATTCTTGGCAACCAAACATGGAGAAGCTCTATACAGTTAGCAAAAACAAGACTGGGAGCTGACTGTGGCTCAGATCATGATCTCCTTATTGCCAAATTCAGACTTAAGTTGAAGGAAGTAGGGAAAATCATTAGACCATTCAGGTATGACCTAAATCAAATCGATTATGACTATAGAGGGGAAGTGAGAAATAGATTTAAGGAGCTAGATCTGACAGACAGAGTGCCTCATGAACTATGGACGGAAGTTCATGACATTGTACAGAAGACAGGGATCAAGACCATCCCCAAGAAAAAGAAATGCAAAAAGGCAAAATAGCTGTCTGAGGAGGCCTTACAAATAGCTGAGAAAAGAAGAGAAGCCACAAGGAAACAAGAAAAGGAAAGATACACCAATTTGAATGCAGAGTTCCAAAGAATAGCAAAGAGAGATAAGGCAGTCTTCCTCAATGATCAGTGCACAGAAACAGAGGGAAACAATAGAATGGGAAAGACTAGAGATGACTTCAAGAAAATCAGAGATACCAAGGGAATATTTCTTGCAAAGATGGGCTCAATAAAGGACAGAAATGGTATGGACTTAACAGAAGCAGAAGATGTTAAGAAGAGGTGGCAAGAATACACAGAAGAATTGTACAAAAAAAGATCTTCACAACACAGATAACCACCTTGGTGTGCTCACTCACCTAGAGCCAGACATCCTGGAATGTGAAGTCAAGTGGGCCTTAGGAAGCATCACTATGAACAGAGCTAGTGGAGGTGATGGAATTCCAGCTGAGCTACTTCAAATCCTAAAAGATGATGCTGTCAAAGTGTTGCACTCAGTAGGCCAGCAAATTGAGTGGCCACAGGACTGAAGAAGGTCAGTTTTCATTCCAATCCTTAAGAAAGGCAATGCCAAAGAATGCTCAAAGTACTGCACAATTGCACTCATCTCACACACTAGTAAAGTACTGCTCAAAATTCTCCAAGCCAGGCTTCAACAATATGTGAACCATGAACTTCCAGATGTTCAAGCTGGTTTTAGAAACGGCAGAGGAACCAGAGATCAAATTGCCAACATCTGCTGGATCATCACAAAAGCAAGAGGGTTCCACAAAAACATCTATTTCTGCTCTACTGACTATGCCAAAGCCTCTGACAGTGTGGACCACAACAAACTGGAAAATTCTGAAAGAGACGGGAATGCCAGACCACTTGACTTGCCTGTTGAGAAACCTGTATGCAGGTCAGGAAGCAACAGTTAGAACTGGACATGGAACAACAGACTGGTTCCAAATAGGAATAGGAGTACGTCAAGGCTGTATCTTGTCACCCTCCTTATTTAACTTATATGCAGAGTACATCATGAGAAACCCTGGGCTGGATGAAGCATAAGCTGGAATCCAGATTCCTGGGAGAAATATCAATAACATCAGATATGCAGATGACACCCTCCTTGTGGCAGAAAGTGAAGAAGAACTAAAGAGCCTCTTGATGAAAGTGAAAGAGGAGAGTGAAAAAGGTGGCTTAATGCTCAACACTCAGAAAACAAAGTTCATGGCATCTGGTCCCATCATTTCATGGCAAACAAATGGGGAAACAGTGGAATCAGTGGTAGACTATTTTTCTGGGCTCCAAAATCACTGCAGATGGTGACTACAGCCAAGAAATTAAAAGATTCTTACTCCTTGGATGAAAATTATGACCAAGCTAGACAGCATATTAAAAAACAGAGACATTACTTTGCCAGCAAAGGTCTGTCTAGTCAAGGCTATGGTTTTCCCAGTAGTCATGTATGGATGTGAGAGTTGGACTATAAAGAAAGTTTAGCACCAAAGAATTGATGCTTTGGAACTGTGATGTTGGAGAAGACTCTTGAGAGTCACTTGGACTGCAAGGAGATCCAACTAGTCCATCCTAAAGGAAATCAGTCCTGAATATTCATTGGAAGGGCTGATGTTGAAGCTCAAACTCCAATACTTTGGCCACCTGATGTGAAGAGCTGACTTATTTGAAAAGACCCTGGTGCTGGCAAAGGTTGAAGGCAGGAAGAGAAGGGGATAACAGAGTATGAGATGGTTGGATGACATCACCGACTCAGTGGACATGAGTTTGAGAAAACTGCAGGACTTGTTGATGGACAAGCATGCTGCAGTCCATGGGGTAGCAAAGATTCAGACATGACTGAGTAACTGAATTGAACTGAACTAAGTGCTTCCTTGGTGGCTCAGATGGTAAAGAATCCGCCTGTAATGCAAGAGACCTGGGTTTGATCCCTGGGTTGGGAAGATCCCTTGGAGGAGGGCATGGCAACCCACTCCAGTAATGCATCACTAGCTGCATTTCAGCGCCACAGGCTTAAATGATATTTTGGATGCAAGTGTACCTGTTAAGTCATCACTTAGCAGACATCTCAGACTCTTTTGTACGCCATGGGCTATTGCCCATCACGCTCCTTTACCCATGGGGTTTTGCCAGAAAAAATACTGGAGTGGGCAGCCCATCCTCATCTCTTTCCTCTGCTTCAAGCAGTGACAGTTTCTTTCCTTTACTTCACGGCCTCACACACACACACACACACAGACACGAAGAGAGAGTGGGGTGTATTAGACTTTAAGGCCGCTATAACAAATTGCCATGAACTGGGTAGCTTAAAACAATGGATATTTATTGTCTCACAGTTTTGGAGCCTCTACATCTGATATCAAGTTGTTGACACGACTGTGTTTCCCCTCAAATCTGTAGAGAAATCCTCAATTGCCTCTTCCTCAGTTTTGGTGGCTGGCCAGCAGTCTTTGTTGTTCCTTGGCTTGCAGGTGCACGACACCAATCTTTGCCTTTGCCAACAAACAGCCTTCTCCCCGTGTGTCTCTTCCTCCATTTGGCTGTCTTCTTATAAGGACCCTAGTTATTGGATTAGGGGTCCACCTACTCCAGTATGGCCTCATTTGAACTTAATTACATCGGCAATGATCCTATTCCCAAATAAGCTCATATTGTTCAGTACTTGAGGTTAGGAATTCAACATATCTTTTGAAGAGTGGGTGAATATTCAACCAACAACAGATGGTAACCATGAGGAGAGCATCCCACAGAAACCAAAGACATTGCCTTGATTCCAGAATTTATTCCAAGAAGGAGTCCTACTACAGTGGTGGTAGAAGATCGAAGAATCTTTTGAAGTATGTATTCCCACCTACTATGTGGTTTGCTTAGGGACTAACTGGGTTTGATCGACAGGTGTATGCCATCATGAGTTAATGATATTAAAAAATCTGAATGCCTTCATGTAAAGGCTGAATGGCCCTGGATACAGGATAGCGGCCCTATCCTTTCTCGTAGTTTCCCCGAGCTATCCCGTTTGGAGAGAAATGATGGTGTATAATTTTGATGAGCAAATGGGATAAGTGATTGATGTGAAGAGGCTGTCACTCTTTGCCAGAGAACTGTCTTTGATGTCTAAAGTATTACTTGGGACCTAGATGAAAGAGTCATAAAATAACAAGCCTAACCAAGGGGATGCAGCTAGCATTTAGGAAATGCACCCATTTTTCTGTACCTCCTCTTTTCCTTTGATCAAACGTGTACACATTATTAATAAAAAGAAATACAAATTTTAAAAAGACATGAAGAGGGAATGGTAAAATGAACCCTGCCATAGTCCAAAAGAAAAAAAAAAATCACAGCAATTTCACATCAGGCCCTTTGTTGAGATCCTATACAAGAACAGCAGTATGATTGGGATTCTTAAATGGCAGTGGCTGAAATGTCTAATAAAAGCCTGCTAATGACACAGAATCAAATCACCAAACAAACCCATCTCAAAATCCAGTTTCTCTCGAAGGGAAGGGCATCAACTTTATGGTTGGCACTGTCTCTTAATGTAGGACCTTAGGCAAGTTACTTAATCTCTCTCAAGTTTGCTATGTATGAAACTAAGGATAACTACCTAGCAAGGCTGTAGTGACAATTAAGCCAAACGCAGGACACATGTAACAGGTGCTTCACTAAATCGAAGCCTTCCACCTCCCAGCCCTGCAATTATGCAAAATACAATCTTTGCACACTACCCGTCACCTACTCTTCGTCTCATTCTCTTCCTCTCTCTCTCTCTCTGCCAAAGTTCTTATTTATAGTCTAGCAGAGGGTATATAAACAGGAGATGACTTGCATTTATTTTTAAAAACCAGTGTAAAACAATGTAGTATACCACTGACTACTTAAGTGCTGACAAACTCGACATTCCTAAAAACAGCAAACACATATTGAGTGATCATTCATGCCAGGCATGGTGCTAGGCAAGAAGTATTCACTAGTAAGAGAAACAAATTCCCTCCCTGGTGGAGTTCAGTTTAGTGAACTGAATGGTGAAGAAGCAATGAATATATAATTGAAAAATATGTTCAGTGCCCATAAAGAAATGATCAGGTGCAATGATGGAGACTAATGAAAGGGCAGGTGGGATACTTAGTTTAGGAAGGATGGCCTTTCTGAGGTGACATTTAAACTGAAACCTGAAAGATGAGAAGCTAGATGTGTAAAGAACAAGAGCAAGTGTCTTCAAGACAGTGGAATCAGCATGTCCAGCGAGGCAGTCAGGAGATAAAAGTGTTTGAGGAGGAGTTCTGGCAGTGTCAGCAAGATGGAGGGTCTGCCATGAGGTAAAAATCCAGTTCTTACCATGGCCTCAATGTCCCACCTAAACTGCCTCTGACCCCACCCCGCCCCCCCACATATCCTCCCCAGGTGTCCACATCACCTAGTCTTTCTGTCCTTTATGTGCTGGTCTCACTCCCACCTCAAGAATGAGAGGTTTGCTGCATTTGCTGTTCTTCTGTCTAGAATGCTCTGCCTGGATGACTCTCATAGCTTCTGGCCCCCGTGGTCAGTCAGGCCTCAGATCAAGTGTCATCTCTGGAGAGAGATCGCTAATTACCACCCCTCACCCAACATTAACTTTTGGTGTTTTTTTCCTCTTCCCATCCCTCACCACTATCAAACGTTATTTCGCTGATTGTTTGAAGTTTGTTTTTTTGTTTGTTTGTTTTATACTCTCCCCTAAAATAAAAGTCTCATGAGTTTATTTTCCTTATTGCTATAACCTAGAAGCATATCTAGAATATAAATGAAACTCAAATATTACTTGTTGAATTTACAATGAATGAAATAAAGCTCAAAGAGGTAAGGCGAGGTATTAGAAAAAAACTAACCAAATTGTGTGAGAGTAAGGACTTCCTGGAAGAGGTATGTTTTCAGTTATTAAAATCAAAGGGGCAAGAGAGCGAAGGTGGCGTGCAGGTAACAAACAAGAATTGTGGAAATCACTCGTTCATCCCCGTCCTTTTTCACTAGATTAGGAACACCTTTAGCACTGGACGGAGAAGGCGATGGCACCCCACTCCAATACTCTCATCTGGAAAATCCCATGGACGGAGGAACCTGGCGGGCTGCATTCCACGGGGTTGGTAAGAGTCGGACATGACTGAGCGAGTTCACTTTCAGTTTCATGCATTGGAGAAGGAAATGGCAACCCACTCCAGTGTTCTTTCGTGGAGTATCCCAGGGATCAGGGAGCCTGGTGAGCTGCCATCTATGGGGTGGTACAGAGTCGGACACATCTGAAGCGATTTAGCAGCAGTGGCAGTTAGCGCTGAATCCGCGTTTTACTAATCTTTCACCAGCGCCTGTCCCGGGACCTGGCACACAGATAGGGTTTTACACAATGACTGACTGTGAGGTGCGCAGAAGGGTCTATTAACTCGGCTGCGGTGCAGTTTGTGGCTGGCCACTAAGCTTGGCAGCACCCGTGCGAGGGAGCAGACGGCTTTGCGGAAGACGGCCTCGGCGGGTGGGGGTGGGGGGTGGGGTGGGAAGCGCCCCCCGCGCCTGCGCGTTATGGCGGGGAGCCGGCAGCGTCGGCGCGCGCCTGCGCAGTGCGGTCTTTCCCGCCTCCGACAAGATGGCGGCGGCCGAGTAGCGCGGGGGCGGGTTGTGGCCGCAGGAAGCCCGGCCGCTGCAGCGGGCCGAGGCGGGATGCTGTTCCCAGGGAGCGCCGTTGGCCACCGGTGAGGAAGGTCAAGCACAGAGCTGCCTTCCCGAGCCCCCCGGCGCCCCCTACGTACACCCCCGTCTGCTCGAGTGCGGTCGCCGCTTTGCCTACTTCGCTACCGCCCTGTGCTGTCGGGCCCGGAGCTCCGGCGGCGGCAGGGGCTGTGTCCGGCAGGAGAGGAAGCGCCCGGGCTGCGTCCGTGCTTCTGTCCGCGGGGCGAGCGTCTGGCAGGTGGGTGAAGCTGCAAGCTTCGGTGTCTCCTCTTGGGGCAAAGCTTTCTCGGCTTTGCCCCGCCGTGGCTCAGACCCTGGTGGTGTTCAGCCGGAGTCCACCGCTGCTTTGTCTCCACGTCCCGCCCCCTCTCCGCGCCCCGCTCCAGGCCTCCGGCTGGCCCCTGACTTTGCGTGCCCTCCATTCCCACGCAGGGGCCGGGGGTCGCAGCGCCGGCCGCCCTCCGCAACCTTTCCTGCCTCCTGCTGAAGCGTCAGCCCTTGCAAGCGGTCCCTCCTTTGCGTTAGGTGGGTGGGTCGTCTGCCTGTTTTAGTCACCTCCCCATCTTCCTGGTCTCGACCTTTTGCTTCCTTGAGAAGTCTTTTTAACTGTCTGGAAAGCTTTCCCAGGCTTATAGACTTACAGAGAAAAGCTTGCTATCCAGACGCCAGTGGATTTTGTTCATCTTGTCGGGGGGATCCAGCCCCCAGGAGACTTTGATGGTTTTGAGGAATGGTGCCAGTGACGGCAAGTGATTCTTCATCTAAATTAATCCTTTTCTGATTACAGCGAGTCTTTGGTCTCTAACCTTTTTTTGGAGGGGGGGGGGCGGACGGAGGGACATATGTATACTAGATCCAGGGAAAGAATTGAGAAGTGGTCCTGGTTTTAAAAGAAGGCTTTGTGAGGGTAAGAAATGTAATAGCCCAAGAAAGGATAAGCGATTTTAGTGATTCTTTTATTCACTGTTAGGCTAAATCGTCCGTTGAAGCTTCACAATCTTGTGTTGTCCAAGCCCTTTGTTTTATTTGGAAAGGACTGAAATGGAGAAAACGCTTTTTAAACTTGAAACTTCTCAAATTTCTTGGGTTCTCAATTGTTATTAGTACTACTTGGCAATCTTTCTTGTACTTGATATTTTCTGCAAAATTTAGGTTGTGCCAGTGTCATTTCTTCTTCATTTATTACTAGGGCAAGAGTAGTCAGAATTAATGGTGTAAAAAGTGCAAACTGAAGGAGGGATGTGGTAGTGGAGGTTGCCATGTCTGATTTTTCCCAATTTTTTCCTGTAATTGGATAATGTGTCAAGAGCAGCAGAATGGTGAAAAATGAAGCTATGAGTATAAATGGTAGTGTATCCACTGAGATTGCAATGGGTGGAGCTTTTAAAATTAAATTGAGTGATATCCTTTTTTTGAAGCCATGCTAGGTGCTCTCCAGAGTTTCTAAAGCACAGACTGTTGTTGCCTTATTGGAAATTTATGCTAAAAGTCTTTTAACAGGTGGGTTACAATTGGCCTGACAGATTTAACTTTTTGTTCTACCTCCTGACACACATCTGCCTTAACCTTTATTGTAGACTTTTAGCCTCTTGATGAATTTCTTAAATTTGGAGATAGAATTGTTCATTTTAAAAGGAGAGGAGATATTTTAAGTGTTTGATTCCTGTACGGGCAGATTCATTCACTTGTTTGTTGCTGTGCTATGCTAAGTCGCTTCAGTCACGTCCATCTCCTTGCAGTCTCCACAGGACAGCCAGACTCCTCTGTCCATGAGACTTCTCCAGGCACGAATATTGGAGCAGGTTGCCATTTCCTCCTCCACAGGACCTTCCCGACCTAGGGATCAGAGCCACATCTCTTCTGTCTCCTGCGTTGGCAGGTGGGTTCTTTACCACTAGCGCCACCAGGTAAGCCTGTTTGTTTCCTGCACCCGAGGACTGCGTGTTTTTACAGGCACTTGTCTCTCAATTCTGTGCTTTTAGCTGACGGGGTAGTGCTCAGCCCTAGGCAGTAGCTCATTGCCTGAGGCATTGTGTCAAGACCTGTCTGACCACAAACAAGCACTCTTCCACACTTATGGAACCCGTTTTCTCTCTCTCTTTCTTCCCCTCTTCCTGTCTTTAGGAACCCTCCCGTCTTTGTGTCTATTCATTCAATTCTTTAGCCTACTGCTCTTTTCATTTGCCTCCCCTAGTCACCAGGATCCCATGGTCATCAGTTTTTACCAGCCCATCATTGATACCTTAGAATACTTAACTTTATGTCAATTTATCTTTCTAGTGCCCAGTTCTGAACAGGCCTAATCACTATCTTGATCCCTGAAGGATACAAGAGACAGTTGTGTGAGGATTTTGGATTGTTTTCATACCAGTTAGTGTTCTGTTATCCTCCAGATCTATAATGTCGATTGTGAGGGGTTTTTTTTGGTCTTACTTCATGAAAGTGTTTATAGCAAATAACTTGATCTTTTCCTTTCCTGAGAAAAATCTCAAGCATCTGAGGTATAATCTTTTCTATCCTGATATCATTTCTTTATTTACTCTTCTCTGAAAAGAAGGAATTGTCCTTCCTTTTCTTCAAGAGCAACCTTCTCCAGATGTGTCCATGATCATCCCTCTTTATCTTTCTTTCTCAGTAATTATCCATGATCACTCCTTTTTAAGTTTTGCCCTCTCTAGCCTCCATGCATGCTTAAATATACCTTTGCCAGGGCTGCCAAACACCGTGCTGTGTGCCGTGCAGCTCACAGAAGCCAGTCTGAATTTTGAGCCTGCTGTGCCACTGTATTTTTATTCTTTAATCCTAGGAGCCTGGTGTAGTTGTTGTTCAGTCGCTCAGTTGTGTCCAACTCTTTGCAACACCAAGAACTGCAGCATGGCAGGCTCCTCTGTCCTCCATTACCTCCTGGGGTTTGCTCAAATTTATGTTCATTGAGTCGGTGACACTACCTAGCCATCTCATCCTCTACCACCTCCTTCTCCTTTTGGCTTCAGTCTTTCCTAGCATCAGGGTCTTTTCCAGTGAGTTGGCTTTTCGCATCAGGTGGCCAAAGTATTGGCGCTTCAGCTTCAGCATCAGTGCTTCCAGTGAATATTCAGGGTTGATTTCCTTTAGGATTGGTTGATCTTCTTGCAGTCCCAGGACGCTTAAGAGCCTTCCCCAGCACCACAATTCTCAATTCTTTGACACTCAGTCTTTATGGTCCAACTCTCACATCCATACATGACCACTGGAAAAACCATAGCCTCGACTCGACGGACCTTTGTCGGCAAAGTGATGTCTCTGCTTTTTAGTATGTTGTTGAGGTTTGTCATAGCATTTCTTCCAAGGAGCAAGCATCTTTTAATTCCATGGCTGCAGTCACCATCCACAGTGATTTTGGAGCCCCAAAAAATAAAGGTCTGACACTGTTTCCACTGTTTCCCCATCTATTTCCCATGAAGTGATGGGACCAGATGCCATGATCTTAGTTTTCTGAATGCTGAGTTTCAAGCCAACTTTGTCATGCTCTTCTTTAACCCTTATCAAAAGGCTCGTTAGTTTCTCTTCACTTTCTGCCCTTAGAGTGATATCATCTTCATATCTGAGGTTATTGATATTTCTCCCAGCAGTCTTGATTCCAGCTTGTGCTTCATCCAACCCAGTGTTTCTCATGATGTACTCTGCATAGAAGTTAAATAAGCAGGGTGACAAGATACAGCTTTATTATAACTCTTTCCCAGTCAGTTGTTCAATGTCCGATTCTAACTTGCTTCTTGACCTGCATACAGGTTTCTCAGGAGGCAGGTAAGGTGGTCTGGTACTGGTGTTTCTTTAAGAATTTTCCACAGTTTGTTACGATCCACACATTCAAAGGCTTTAGCGCAGTCAATGAAGCAGAAGCAGACGTTTTTCTGGAATTCTGTTGCTTTCTCTATAATCGAACAAATGTTGGCAGTTTGCTCCCTGGTTCCTCTGCATTTTCAAAACCTAGCTTGTACATCTGAAAGTTCTAGGTTCACATTCTTTTGAAGCCTAGCTTGAAGGATTTTGAGCGTAACCTTTTTAGCATGTGAAATGAGTGCCATTGTATGGTAGTTTGAACATTCTTTGACATTACCTTTCTTTGGGATTGAAATGAAAACTGTGACCTTTTTCAGTCTTGTAGCCACTACTGAGTTTTCCAAATTTGTTGACATATTGAGTGCAACACTTTAACAGCATCATCCTTTAGAATTTCAAATAGCTCAACTGGGATTCCGTCACCTCCACTAGCTTTGTTGGTAGTAATGTTCCCTAAGGCCCCCTTGACTTCACGCTCCAGGATGTCTGGCTCTGGGTGAGTGACCACAGTGACTGGTGTACTGTTCTCTGTGTATTCGTGCCACCTCTTCTTGATATCTTCTCCTTCTATTAGGTGTGTACCATTTCTGTCCTTTATGGTGTCCATCCTTGCATGAAATGTTCCCTTGATGCCTCCAGTTTTCTTGAAGAGATCTCTAGTCTTTCCCATTGTGTTGTTTTCTTTGCATTGTTCACTTAAGAAGGGTTTCTTATCTCTTCTTGGTATTCTCTGGATCTCTGCACTCAGTTGAGTATATCTTTCCCTTTCTCCCTTGCCTTTCACTTCTCTCCTTTCCTCAGCTCTTTCTAATGTCTCCTCAGACAATCACTTAAGCTTCTTGCATTTCTTTTTCTTGGACTAGTTTGGTCACTGCCTCCTATACAATGTTACGAACCTCTTTCCAGTGATGAACCTCGTATATAAACTCATATAAAACATATGAATCTCTTTCAATAAACTCATATATGAACCTCTTTCAGTTTTACGAATCTGGTAGACACTTTCTCTACCAGATCTCATCTCGAATCCATTTGTCACCTCCACTGTATAATCATACGGGATTTAATTTAGGTCGTATCTAAATGACCTAGTCGTTTTCCCTACGTTCTTCACTTTAAACCTGAATTTTGCTATTAGGAGCTCACGACCTGAGCCACAGACAGCTCCAGGTCTTCTTTTTGCTGTCTGTGTAGAGCTTTTCCATCTTCAGCTGCAAAGAACATAATCTGATTTTGGTATTGACCATCTGGTGATGTCCGTGTGTATAGCTGTCTCTTGGTTGTTGGAAAAGGGTGTTTGCTATGACCAGCGTGTTCTTTTGACAAAACTCTGTTAGCCTTTGCCCTGCTTTTGCCCTCCAAGGCAAAACTTGCCTATTATTCTGGGTGTCTCTTGGCTTCCTATTTTGTATTCCAATCCCCTGTGATGAAAAGGACATCCTTTTTTTTTTTTTTTGGTGTTTGTTCTAGAAGGTGTAGTTCGAGAACTACAGCAGTTCTACTTCACAGAACTGTTCAGCTTCAGCTTCTTTGGCATTAGTGGTTGGGGCAGAGACTTAAGATAACACTGATATTGAACAGTTTGCCTTGGAAATGAACTTAGATTATTTTTTTTTTTTCCTGAGATTGCACCCAAGTACTGCATTTAGAACTCTTGTTGACTTTTAAGGGCTACTTCCTTTCTCCTAAGGGATTCTAGGCCACAGTAGTAGACATAACAGTCATCTGAATTAAATTCGCCCATTCTCATCCATATTAGTTCAGTGATTCCTAAGATGTTCATTCTTGCCATCTGCTTCACCACATCCGATTTGCCTTGATTCACGGACCTGCCGTTCCAGGTTCCCATGCAAAAAAAGAGCAATAGCTCTTTACAGCGTCGGACTTGACTTTAACCATCAGACACATCCACATAACTGAGCGTCATATCCGCTTTGGTCCAGCCACTTCATTCTTTCTGGAACTAACGACTGCCCTCCACTCTTCCCCAGGAGCATATTGGACACCTTTTGATTGTGGTGCTCATCTTCGGTGTCTTATTTTTCTGCCTCATGCTGTTCGTGGGGTTCTCGCAGCAGGACTGCTGGAGTGGTTTGCCGTTCCCTCCTCCAGTGGGCCACGTTTTGTCAGAACTCTTCACCAGGACCCGTCTGTCTTGGCTGGCCCGCACGGCATGGCCCATGGCTTCACTGAGTTACACAAGCCCCTTCACCACAACGAGTCTGTGATCCATGAAGGGGTATAGTAGGAAGGACATTTACTTTTAAGCTTCAAAGATCTGATTTTGAAGTCTACTGAAACCAGTTACTGTCTGTGTGGCTGTGGGCAACTTACTACTCAGGCTGTGTTCTTTGTCTGTAAAGTAGAATGTTATACGAGGAAGACATGGCAACCCAATGCAGTATTCTTGTTGGAGAGTCAGCATAGACAGAGGAGCTTGGTGGGCTGTAGTCCATGGGGTCACAAAGAGTCGGACAAGACTGAGCGACTAAGGACACCACAGAATGTTATCCTTACCTCACAGAGTTGTAATCGACGGAGTTTAACACACGTTACATGTCTTTCCAAGGGTTTGGTGCATTATGGAGTTCTTAAAAGTGTAAATTATTCTTTCCTTTGCACTCTGACTTCCCTTACCATCGCAGCACCGAAATTGGTTTTTAAAAAGTCATCTTGATGATCTAATTACCAAAGCTAACGGCCTTATCTCAATCATCCAGGTTTTCTTAGACCACTTCTGAAATATACTCCATAGGAATGAAATGATCTGATTTCTTGTTTCTTGGCTTTATAGTTCCTGATTCTCTTACGTCTGAAAGTTTCTTTACATTCCCTGCAGTGTCTCGATTTTGCTCTTTCCCCTAAACATAGCTGTTTCCTGTATCAGTTAGGATGCAAATAGGATTTAAAAACAGAAGAAGTGTATTAGCTCAGGTAATTGGCAAAGGCATAGGTAGGATTAGTTTAAAGGGCAATTTGTGCATAAGCTTGGCTTTGCTCAGTCCTCAGTCCTCAGTCAGCACAGAGGTTCTGTGTTTCCGTTTCCTCTAAACTGCCCTCCCATTTGGGTTCCTGCTCAGACTGGCTTCCCCTCTAGATTGAATCCAAGTGCTTTCCATCTTTATCTGTAGTGTGGCGACCTTTGTGCTCAGGTTTATCCTTTCATAGTTGCATGTTTCTCTTTCTGCTCCAGGCATCACATTCTGACACAACCACCAAAGACGGGAGGAAGTTTGCCCTCTCATCTCTTGATGAAGCAAGTAAACCTTTTACAGAAAGCCTGTATCAGATTTCATTTTGGCCTTATTACTTATGCCCTAGTTGCAAGGGGACTAGAAAAACCAATATCTAGCATTTCAGTCTAGGAAGAAATTAAATGAATGGCTACAGGGAAGATAACCAACATTGTCAGTGACATATATTGATAATATTGTATGGAGAAGTAAGCTTAAATGAATGAGAATTTTCAGATAGTAGTGGCATTCTTAAAGCACTGCTTATCTCAAGAGCAGGTATAAGCTGTGCTTAGGACTGAATCAGTCATTTAGATAGTCATGAATGACTAATTAAAATGGATTACTATATAAAATTAGTATATTTGAGTGGTATATCCCAGTTCTTTTAAGGTTGTTGTTAAGAACATTTACGCGTGCACTGTGAGGAATGGATACAGGTAGCAACTAACAGGGAATAGACCTGTGGTTCTTCTTGAAGATGAGTGGTGTTTGGAAATCTGTGGGTCTGGTAGAGACGAGATATACCAAGTGTCCTGTGATGTTTGCCCGCAAAACAAGAATTGTCCCTTCCAGAATACCAATAGTGCCCCTGTACACTGAAAAAACAAATGCTTTGGTTTTTTCCAAAGAATTCGCTGAGATTCCTCTGTATACTTATATTGCAAGTGACAGAAAACCAAATTCAGACTGGCTACACAGTAAAGGGCATGATTAGGTCTTGTCCTTGAACTTCATCTGGGGCTTCATCCAGTCTGAAATCATCAAGGACTTGGCTTAGTTTCTCTGGTCCTGCTCTGGCATTCCTCTTGTTTTGGTTTCGCTCTCAAGCGAGCTTATCTCATGGTAGCAAATTACTGTAGCACTTTCAGACTTAATACTCTCATTTCATATGTAAAGTAAAATGAAGCATATCTTTTGTTATTTGGTTTTGCAAGTGTTTGTTGAATGTCATCACTGTTGAAACTTCCCTGAACACCTGCCCCTAAAAGTGGATTACTTCCTCTGTTATGTTACAACTTCACAGAACTCTGTTGCATGCCATGTTCTATGGTTATTATGCTCATATGTCTCATGCATTAACTTGCCTTAATTGTCTGTGTGTTCTTAATGTGTAGAATACTCTCTGACTTAGTGGTACACAGTAACCATTTATGGATGAATGAGAGGAAGGAAGGATATGGAAAGGGGCAGAGAAACATAAGAAGTCCCCATTCCTTCCTGTTACTGAACCCTGAATTGTGAACGTTGTACTCCTACCACCAAAGTATGTGTGTCATGCTCTTGTGATTGAGAATGAATTCATTTGAAAGCTTTACTGAATTCTAGTAGTGTTCCATCATTATTTTCTCAGCAAAACTAAAACCAGTTACCATCTTTTGTTCTTTCAACAAGTATTTTTGAAAGCCTGCTATTGGCAGTCATGTGACACAATGGTAAACAAAGTAGAGCTGTGCTTCCTGAGCTTAAATATCAGCGAGGGGCATAGACATTATTCATGTGTGCACACTCAGTCGCACACACACGTCAGGGAGCTCACAGGTTTTGAAGCAGAATAAGATAGATTCAGGGGATTAAAAAGTAACAGGATACTGTAATACTTCAGGTAGTTTGGTGAGAAAAGGCTTTTTGAGAAGCCCTTTTCTGAGTGAAGTGGATTAAGCCATGGAACTATCTGGAAGGAAATGTTCGGGTAGAGCAAGCAGCAGCTTCTAACGTGGAAATGTCCTTGGCATGTTGGAAGAGCAGCATGTGGGAGGCCGTGGCTGAAGCGGGGGTGGGGGGTGTGTGGCAGGGCAGGTCAGAGGGTAGGTGTGGGCAGGGTAGACCAAGGGGAGTTCTGAAGGTCATTTAAGGACTTGATTTTATTAGCTAGAAAGTCTGGAGAAGGCAATGGCACCCCACTCCATTACTCTTGCCTGGAAGATCCCATGGATGGAGGAGCCTGGTGGGCTGCAGTCCCTGGGGTCGTGAAGAGTCAGACACGACTGAGCGACTGCTCTTTCACTTTTCACTTTTGTGCTTTGGAGAAGGAAATGGTAACCCACTCCAGTGTTCTTGCCTGGAGAATCCCAGGGATGGGGGAGCCTGGTGGGCTGCCGTCTATGGGGTTGCACAGAGTTGGACACGACTGAAGCGACTTAGCAGCAGCAGCAGCTAGCTAGAAAGTCACTCAGTCGTGTCTGACCTTTGTGACCCCATGGACTGTACCAGGTCTCCCACATTGCAGGCGGATTCTTTATCAGCTGAGCCACAGGGAAGCCTCAAGGGAACTTCCCTGGTGGCTCAGATGGTAAAAGCATCTTCTTGCAATGCAGGAGACCCGGCTTTGATCCCTGGGTGGGGAAGATCCTCTGGAGAAAGAAACAGCAACTCTCTCCAGTACTCGTGCCTGGAAAATTCCGTGGATGGAGGAGCCTCGTAGGCTACAGTCCATGGGGTCGCAAAGAGCTGGACACAGCTGAGTGGCTTCACTTTCACTTTTTTTTTTTTTTTTTTTTTTTTTTTTTTTTTTTTTTTTTTTTTTTTTTTCTTCTTTTTTTCATTTTTTTTTTTTTCTTCTTTTTTTTTTCATTTTTTTTTTTTTCACTTTCACTTTTCACTTTCTAGCCAGAAAATTGGAGATGATATATCTTTGGAAATCTAATTATTATTTTTAAGTTATATTATTTTAAGTACTAATTATGATTAAAGTTCTCTCTGTGCTAAGTAACTAGCATATGATAGACTTAACACAATTTAAATGTTAAATAATTTATCTGAATAAAATGGTACTGAGATAAAAGTTGAAATTTTAAAGTTACCCTTTGAAGGAACTTCTTAAAATATTTAGGATACTTTACTTAGGTTTGTGATTATTTTCTTCAGCTCTTATGTACCCCATTACTAAAGTTTTCTGTAGTCATTAAAGAAAATTCAGGAAATGCAGAAGTACAGATGACATTCATAAGCTCAACATATGAAGAAAACCAGTTGAGTTTTCGTCTCTCCCAACCCTTCCCTCCCGCTTTCAGTACCCTCTGTCCCTCTCTTCTTCCCTCTGTCTTTCACTTTCTTCTTTGTGCCTATGACTTTTTCCCCCTGTTACAGTGTAAACATGTGTATATGTCTAATTTTTTAAAAATTAGGTTATATTCATTTCTTGGAATATTTGATAAATCTTATTTTTATTGACTGTATAATCCCATTGTAAAAATTATTTTTCTTAATTGTTTCCTGGAGTTGGTTATTTAGTTTAGGTTTTCTATTTTATCATCATGTGGGCAGTGAATGTCTTAACACATGGATTTTTTTCTCTTTGTCTTTTTCCTTAGAATGGAATGATTGGCACTGGAGTAATGTAATGGAATAAGGTTTCATCTTAGACATTGTTAAGGTTCATGATACATGTTGCCACATTGTACCATGTCTTGTAAGCCCAATAAATGTTAACTGGTTTGAAAGTAACGGTAGCTGGGTGGTGGTGGGGAGGTGAGGACCTACGGAGTTGCCAAGCTTGAGTGATAGGCTAGGTTAGCCTTTTATTTCCAAATATTTCTTTCTTTTTTATCTTTAATATATATTTCAAGGTGTATATAAAAGCACCATGGAGAACTTTACATGTTACTGCAAACACACAAACACACATGAACTTATTGCTCAGGTCAAGACGCACAGCGCTGCCGCCACCCCAGAGCTCCTGCCCTTCTGGTTCCCGGTCTCCAAGAGGAAGCTTTCAGCATTTCCCTCCAGGCCTGTTTGCTCAAGTTCGTTTTGTTTTGTTTCTGTGAAACCCTTCATCATGTTTAAAGAAGTTCCCTTCTGTACCGGTTTACTAAGAATTTTGTGTTTTGTTCTGTTTGTTTGAATTTAATGCTTTTTTTGTTGTTGTTGCAGCTTTTCATTACTGTATGACTTTTCTCCTTCACTATGTTAATATATTGAATTACATATTATTTAAAATCTTAAACCTAACCTGATTTCTGAGGTAAACCTAATTTGGTTTTACAGTATTACTCTTTTTATGTATTTCTGGATTCAGTTTGATATTCTGTTAATAGTTTTGTATCAGTGAGGTGGCCTATATTGTCCTTGTCAGGATTTGAAATCAGCGGTTATCTCATACTAGCCTTATAAAATGAGCTGACCCTCATTTTCTATTCTGAAAAAGTTTAAGTAGGACTGAATTGTTCCATTAAATTTCTGTGAGAATCTGGCCGAGAAGCCATCTGGGCTGGTAATTTTCTTTGTGGAAAGATTTTTAATTACTCCTTTGATTTTTAATTTTTAACCTTCTCAGATTTTCTGTTGATTATTTTGGTAGTTTTCCCCCTAAGAAGTTGTCCTTTTCATCTAAACTTTTTAAATTTACTAGCATAAAATTATTTATAATAAATATTAGTATCCGTTTAATGGTTGCAGTAAAGAATTATCTTACTGTATCTGTTATAGGCTAAAACTACCTTCTGTTTTTCCTCATTCAGTCTCCCTGGGAATTTAGTAGTCATTCAAAGGAACCAAATTTTGAATCTTGCTGATTCCTTTTCTTTTTATTATATATTTGTTCTCTATTGCATTGATTTCCACTCTTTATTTCCTTCCTTCTACTTTTTGGGATTTACTTTTTTGTTCTTTTGCTAACTTCTTGTAGATCACTACTTTTCAGCATTTCTCCCTTTTAAATATATGCATTTAAGGCTGAGCATTTCCCTCTAAGTACTGTTTCAGCTAGCAACATTACTCAAATTTTAATATATAGTACTTTTATAATTCACTTTAAAATGGTTTCTAATTTTCACTGGTATCTACTTTAACACTTGGATAATTTGAATGTATTATATTTCTCGATTTCTGAACACATGGAGATTTTCTAGTTGTTTTCAAATGTCTTTTATTTCTAACAACATAAGGTATGTCATCAGAGAACGCTTAACAACATAGCAATGTCATCAGAGAACAATCTCAGTGTTTCAAAGGTCTGTGATTTCAGACCTTTAACATTTGAGATCTGCACTGTGGCCCCAGTATATTATTTTTTCCCTATAGCTATTGAATGTGGTGTTCTAATATATTTACATTGGATCTTGCTGGTTAATTCCGTATTTCAAATCTTCAGGGTCATAAGTGACCTTTTGTTTGCTTGTATCAATTACACAGACAAGAGTGTATTAAAATATCCCATTTACCACTGTAGATATTTCCCCTTGTATTCTCTCAGCTTTTGCTTTATTTATTTGAGACATTGCTAGTAGATGAACATATATATATACACTGTGCTTGGTTGCTCAGTCATGTCTGACGCTTTGCAACCCTTTAGACTGTAGCCCTCCGAACTCCCCTGTCCTTGTGATTTTTTAGGCAAGAATACTGGAGTGGGTTGCCATTTCCTTCTCCAGGGGATCTTCTCGACCCAGGGATTGAACCCACATCTCCTGTGTCTCATGCGTTGCCAGCAGATTCTTCCCCTGCTGAGCCATCAGGGAAGCCTAGTATTTGGATAGAAATGTGTAATAGTTATATCTGCTTAGTGACTTACTGTTACGAAGTATTCCACTTTTATTCTGAAAGTGCTTTTTGCATGAAGGTCTAGTTTGTCTGGGATTGATATAACAACACCAGTTTTCTTTTTATTGTTTTCTAAGGCTGATCTACATACGTGGTTTTAAAAAATCATATTCTGTGCTCGCTTCGGCAGCACATATACTAAAATTGGAACGATACAGAGAAGATTAGCATGGCCCCTGCGCAAGGATGACACGCAAATTCGTGAAGCGTTCCATATTTTTAACGGACCACCAGCCCAGGTGGGATGCATGAATCAGGTGCTCTTGCCTGGTGCACTGGGAGGACCCTGAGGAGTCGGGTGGGGAGGGAGGTGGGAGGGGGGATCGGGATGGGGAATACGTGTAACTATATGGTTGATTCATGTCAATGTATGACAAAACCCACTGAAATGTTGTAAAGTGATTGGCCTCCAACTAATAAAATAATATTTTAAAAAAAAATAAAAAAAAAATAAAAAAATCATATTCTGCTTTTATGTTATCAAAGCCTGATTGTTTCTTGTCGTATCATCTTGGGTGTTTCTAGCATTGTAACATGTAACTTGCTTCAAATGTAGGCACTAATAAGATACTGAGATAATGTCTTACTTGGTTGAATTTAAAAAGTAATGAGCATGATTTTGAATAAGTACTGAAGTTGTTTTAGGTTTCTCTTATTTTAAACATTAAAAAATGTAGTTTTGTCAGGAAGAGACTTAAAGATTTATATTCTTGAGCAGATATTACCGGCGTGCAGTATACATATCAAAACCTGCAAGAGAAAACGAAATGAAAATAAATATGCTGTCCCTGTCTCTTCCCTGGTGGCTTAGACGGAAAAGAACCTGCCTGCGATGCAGGAGACCCTGCTTCAGTTCCTGGGTTGGGAAGACACCCTGGAAAAGGAATGGCAACCCACTCCAGTATTCTTGTCTGGAGAATTTCCTGCACAGAGGAGTCTGGTGGGCTATAGTCCATGGGGGTCACAGAATCAGACACAACTGAACGACTCACACTTTGACTTTTCATCCCTGTCTCTCTTAGTTACACATGTCCCCTTCACAGAAGCAATCACTGTGTGATTAACACAGGTAACAGTGTAATCACTGTGACCAGTTTCTTGATTAGCTTTTCACACTGTAGTCCACAGAAACCCAAATTTTGCAAATTCAGCTTGTTAGGTGGGCAAATATATACACTACTGTGGTAAACTCTAATTTGTGTCTTCATCACAAGGTAGCATTCTAGAACATGCATTTTAAATCATAATGATAACTCTCATTCAAGCTCCAGAACAGTTTTTTTTTTTACTTCAAAAGTTACAAAGCAGATACTGGAAGAGGATAAACAGCTTTCTGCTTCAGTCTGATTAGCCAGTCTTTCAGTTTCGAAATCCTACTGGTTTGGGCTTTAACAGAAGTGGTCCCGTGGTTAAGATAATTGGGGAAATTCTGACAAGGATGGCTCATTTGCTAGTTATTCAAGGGGGTGGTTAGGAGGAATTTCTGTTATGGATTACAGTAAGGTGAAAGAATCTGTGTATTTTGCTTATTCTCTGTCTACATGAGCAACAAGTGCTGAGTAGGGCTAGAGGATCGGCTTCCGGGGTCATTCACTCACTCATCTGGCTGGCAAGTTGGTAGTCATTGTAAGGACACTCAGGTAACCTTATGGAAAGGCCATCCTGGGACCCAAATGTTGACCTTTCCATAAGGTTACCTGAGTGGCCTGAGTGTCCTGATAACCCAGAGGCTGGCTCCACAGTAAGCAATCCAAGGGACCAGGGTAGAAGCCACAGTGTCTTACAGTGACGTAGCCTCAGAAGTCACACGCTTCTGCAATGTTTTATTGGTCACTCATGTGTGCTTAGTCATGTTCAATTCTTTGTGACCCTGTGAACAGTAGCCCAGCAGGCTCCTTTGCTCTTGGGATTCTCCAGGCAAGAATACTGGAGTGGGTTGCCATGTCCTCTTCCAGGGGATCTTCTGACCCAGGGACCGAATTCGAGTCTCCTGCGTCTCCTGCATTGGCAGGTGGATTCTTCACCACTGAGCCACTGGGAAGCCACTGGTCACTCAGGTCAGCTCTGTTCAGCATAGGTGAACACTGTGCTAAAGCTTGCATATCAGAATTTAAAGATTTTTAAGGATAGTCTTTGAAAGTGGCTCTGGTGCCACTCCCCATTTAAATAAGCATTGGATCAGCGATCTTACAACTGCTGTTTTTGGTAATCTCAAGGTGAATTTATTCAAAAAAGTAATGCTTTTAGGGTGCTGCATACTTTTCTATTATGCATTGCTCAGGAAAATGCCTGTTTGATTGCCAACGTTTTCACAGTGATTTATTTTTTGTTGTATTTGATGCCTGATAAGAACAACATTCACGTAATCTGGGAATATCTAAAGAATTAGTATTCTGGCTTCCTCTTAGAAATTGTAGAATACATCCTCGAGCTTTAATGTGGTGCTGAGATCTTGCCTGCCTTATCTATTGATGTTACTGCTTTAATCTAGCCATTGGATCCAGGTGTCATTCAGAACCCTCACTGTATATAGGGCATTTTTATTCAGAAAATAATGAATTCTGACTATACTCTTCACAAAATAAGGTGGTGTGAGTGGTAAAGAACCCACCTGCCAGGGCAGGATATGTAAGATACGTAGGTTCAATCTCTGGGTTGGGAAGATCCCCTGGAGGAGGACATGGCAACCCACTCCAGCATTCTTGCCTGGAGAATCCAATGGGCAGAGGAGCCTGGTGGGTTACTGTCCATAGGGTCGAAAGAGTCAGACGCGACTGAAGTGACTTAGCACATACATACTCAGGCTGCTGTAATAGTGTGGAAGAGCAAGGCTGCCCCTGTAAGAGAAGAAAAAAAAATTGTCCCTGTATTCTTTGTGACAGAAATCTTCAGAGGAGTAGGTATTTGAAGATTTAAATCTCATAGGGAGAGGGCCAGGAAATTTGTGAATCAGGTATCTGTTTATTTTAAATGTATCCAAGTGAAATATCAGATAGATAGTTGGATATTCACAGAAGAGGGTTAGGATTTAAATTCGAGATTTAACATCATTCAGTTCAGTTCAGTCACTCAGTCGTGTCCGACTCTTTGCGACCCCATGAACTGCAGCACGCCAGGCCTCCCTGTCCATCGCCAACTCCTGGAGTCCACCCAAACCCATGTCCATCGAGTCAGTGATGCCATCCAACCATCCCATCCTCTGTCTTCCCCTTCTCCCCCTGCCCCCAATCCCTCCCAGCATCAGGGTCTTTTCCAATGAGTCAACTCTTTGCATGAGGTGGCCAAAGTACTGGAGTTTCAGCTTCAGCATCAGTCCTGCCAATGAACAGCCAGGACTGATCTCCTTTAGGATGACCTGGTTGGATCTCCTTGCAGTCCAAGGGGCTCTTCAGGAGTCTTCTCCAACACCACAGTTCAAAAGCATCAATTTTTCGGCGCTCAGCTTGCTTTATAGTCCGACTCTCACATCCATACATGACCACTGGAAAAACCATAGCCTTGACTACGCGGACCTTTGTTGGCAAAATAATGTCTTCTTTTTAATAGGCTGTCTAGGTTGGCCATAACTTTCCTTCCAAGGCGCAAGCGTCTTTTAATTTCATGGCTGCAATCACCATCTGCAGTGATTTTGGAGCCCCCCAAAATAAAGTCAGCCACTGTTTCCACTGCTCCCCCATCTATTTGCCATGAAGTGATGGGACCAGATGCCATGATCTTAGTTTTCTGAATGTTGAGCTTTAAGCCAACTTTTTCACTTTCATCAAGAGGCTCTTTAGTTCTTCCTCACTTTCTGCCATAAGGGTGGTGTCATCTGCATGTCTGAGGTTATTGACGTTAAAGCCTTGGGAGTAGGTGAGAAAACAGGAGAGAAAGCAGTCCTGGTACAAGTCCTCAGGCACTCATGTTTTAGAAGACGCCTGAAGAGACAAAACAAACCAATAGAGGAAATCAGAGGGAGGAGGAAAGCCAGAAGAACAAGTAGAGGACAAGAGAAGACATCTACTTCAAGTAGAAGAGAGTGGTCTGCTTGGTCTAATGTTCCTGAAGAGGTTACTGTACTAAGATGAGGCAATGGAATTAGGCCACTGGGTAGTCATCACTGACCTTGACAATTGAGTTTCAGGAGATTGTTTAGGATTAGGGTGGGTTAAAGAGTAAATTAAAGGTGAGAAAATAGAGATAGGAAATGAAGGCCACTAGATGAAGAAGTTTTGCTGTGAGTAGAACAAAGAAATGGTCATATCTAATTGGTGGGGCGGGGGAGGTGAAGGGGAGCTGAGGTCAGGAGAGGAATTTCCTGGCCCAGAGATCGAAACCAGGTCTCCTGCATTGCAGTCAGATTCTTTACCATCTGAGCTATCGGGAAGTCCTGAGGAATTTCTTAAGATGTGTAATAATAGAGCACATTTGTTCATGATAGTGGTTCAGTAGAAGAGGAGAAACTGACTATACGGGAGAGAGAGAGGTTAGTCAGTGGTTTTCTTGCAAAGACAGGAGTAGTTGGACTCCATGCCCACGTTAGGGTATTGATCTTTGATAGAAGCAGTGCTGCTTTTTCTATTTTAATAGAAGAGAAGCAGTGTAGAAGCACTACAATTCTACCGATCTTACGGGACTTGGCAAAGAAAGTTTTTTTAAAGATTTATGAAGTAAATATAAGTTTCAGTTTTAAAAATATTTATCTATATTGAAAGAAGGAATTAAATTTGTTAGTTTGCCTTGATTTTCCTTTCTCTCTTTCACTTTCATAGTGTGAAGTGTTCATGTTGAACTCTTGCTGTGATTCATTCTCTCAATCCCTAAAATGAATCTGTGTATTAGATCTACTCTGAGTAGTGCAAGTGACCCAGAGGTTTCTGATTTGATTGACACAATCCAGTAATGCCAGGTAGATTTGGTTTTGTCATTTTACTTAAGAATAAATTTGGATTGTTTACCCTGTAATAGAAAACATTTATCTTCAGATACTCAGAAATGAAATAATTTCATAGGCTATACATTGCCTTACATGCTAAAATTCAGCATTATGCAGGAGAGAGGGACGACATTAAAAAAAGCAGGAAATGGTAGTATTAGGCAATGCTATCTTCAGTATATCGGGTATTGAAAAGGTCATTGTTTTCTCATCCAAGGTAAGAACTTGAGGATACCGTGTAAGAATAAAAGTCTTGACCCAAGTATTTGGTTTGAGGTTCTAATAAATAAACATCATTGTTACGCCATAAATTTATTCTTGCATATACAGTAGATTTTGTCTTTAATGTCAATTTAAAAATTGGACTTTTTCTTATCAAATCAAATGTATTTCCAGGGCTCTTTTGTGTGCTATAAACTGATGAAATGATTGGCCAAGTGATCTAAGTATTTTAAATGTTAAGGTGATGGTAGTTTTAATTGTGTTTTGGAAAAAAGGCTATTTTTTAAAAACTCATTCTGTGTGCTCCTTTTTCTTGAATTCACAGTGATACCGTAAACATTTGGTGCTGTTTTGGTAATTTAAGTCCCTGAACTCTTTAGTGTTGACATCTCATCTTTATGGAGGAGGGTTTCTAAGTTTGTATTGTAAATTGTACCTTTGGGAGCAGTGTTATAGCTGTTTTAGGTTTTTAGTAAAGATCAAAGCTGAAAACATTAAACAAGACAACAAGACATGATTTTAAAAAGACACATGGGGAGACATAAAATTCTGCTTTAAACATTTATTAAAAAAAAATTAATCAGAATTTGATTTTTTTTTTCCCCAGACAAAAGATTGCTTAAAACATTGGATGACCAGAAAGTGGAATTTTATCAGATTAGAGCACATTAAGAATTTAGAAAAAACGTTTCCTTTACTAACGAGGAGATGTTTGAATATTTTTTAATTTGGTAAAATGATTGTCAGAGGTGATTTTTTAGTTCTTTGTCTTATTAAAAACATAAATTAGTAAGTATGCTGTCAAAATTGTCAAAATAAGACTAATTAAAACAATTAAGTTTATTATAGAGTGTAAAATTTTGTGTTTTTTTTTTTCCTGTTGTCATGTTTTTCAATTGAAAAAGTCTTTGGTCATTAGTTTTAACTATAAATTAGTAGTATATGCATATAATGCTTGGTTATTTCTTCTCTAAAGTAAGAAATATCAACTGGTTCTATTAACTTTTGTAAATCTTGCCATAATCATGTATCCTTCCTTATTTGAAATGTCTGTATTTTTCATTGCCTATAAGAAGATGTCTAAAGTTTTTAGCCTACCAGACAAAATGTAAAACTGCCCTAAAATTCCTAAATATCTTTAAAGGCTACTTCTCTTGCTACTTTCTCTCTGAACTCATTCTTGATTGCCTAGCCAGAAATTATCAAATCTCTCATCCTTTGGTACAGATGTTACCTCGTATTAAAACTTTTCCTGTGCACATTTGTAAGTTGATATCTTACTCCTCTTTGTATCATCTACATTCATACATTCAGCAGTGTTATTGGATGTCTGCTGTGCCCCAAACACTGTTGTAGGTGTGAAGGCAACAGCAGTGCATGAGAATCCAGGTCCCTATCCTCATGAAATTTATGTTCTAGTTTGGGAATGATAATGAGGGAGACAAAATTAAATAAACGGATAGATGCCTAGAGCCTTTTAGATGTTAAATGTTTTGAGGAGAAAACAGTGTATATGATAGAAGGTTTAAGGACAGTACCAGTGTTGATTTGATGGCGATGGAAGATCTCTTTGAAGATGTGACATTTATGCCAAAGCTGAACGATAACAGTGAAGATTTGGGAGCAGAGTTCTCGAACTGAAAGACACACAGTGCAAAGGCATTAGAGAGAGGAAAGAACGGGGGAGGTGGGGGAAGAGGGTGGGAATGGAAGCAGGAGGTAGGTTATACAGTCTTGTAAGCAGAGGTAAGGGATTTGAAATTTATTCTAATTTAATTTCGAAGCCTGAGAATTGTTGTTTAGTCGATAAGTTGTGTTTGACTTTGCAACCCCATAGACTGTAGCCCATCAGGCTCCTCTGTCTGTGGGATTTCCCAGGCAAGGCTACTGAAGTGGCTTGCCATTTCCTTCTCCAGGGCATCTTCCCCACACAGGGATCAAACCTGCATCTCCTACATTGGCAGGCGAGTTCTTTACTACTGAGCCACCAGGGAAGCCCCGCATTTACGGGTTCATGTGATTACATTGGGCCCACTCAGGGCCACGCTCCCCCTCCTTTATTGAGAGTGTACCATACAACCAGCACAGTACTAGGCACTGATGTGTATTGCTGAGCAAGCAAAGATTTTAATCCAAAAGCCACATAAAAACAAGACGGAAGTGACCTCCATTCTCAAGGAAAGTCCATGTCAAAATGTCCAGGACCATAGTGCTCTGGAATTGGCCTACTTGAATCATAGGAGTTTGACTGTGGTTGTAAGAGTTATTCCTTACAAGTTACAAGGTAACTTTCTCATGTCTCTCAGTTCAGCTCAGTTCAGTCACTCGGTCGTGTCTGACTCTGTGCGACCCCATGAACTGCAGCACACCAGGCCTTCCTGTCCATCCCCAAATCCCAGAGTCCATCCAAACCCATGTCCATCGAGTTGGTGATGCCATCCAACCATCTCATCCTCCATCGTCCCCTTCTCCTCCTGCCCTCAGTCTTTCCCAACATCAGGGTCTTTTCAAATGAGTCAGCTCTTCACATCAGGTGGCCAAAGTATTGGAGTTTCAGCTTCAGCATCAGTCCTTCCAATGAACACCCAGGACTGATCTCCTTTAGGATGGACTGGTTGGATCTCCTTGCAGTCCAAGGGACTCTCGAGTCTCCTCCAGTACCACAGTTCAAAAGCATCAATTCTTCGGTGCCCAGCTTGCTTTATAGTCCAACTCTCACATCCGTACATGACCACTGGAAAAACCATAGCCTTGACTAGACGGACCTTTGTTGACAAAGTAATGTCTCTGCTTTTTAATATGCTGTATAGGTTGGTCATAACTTTCCTCCCAAGGAGTGAGCGTCTTTCAATTTCATGGCTGCCATCACCATCTGCAGTGACTTTGGAGCCCAGAAAAATAAAGTCAGCCACTGTTTCCTCATCTGTTTGTCATGATGTGATGGGACCGGATGCCATGATCTTCGTTTTCTGAATGTTGAGCTTTAAGCCAGCTTTCTCACTCTCCTCTATTTCACTTTCATCAAGAGACTCTTTAGTTCTTCTTCACTTTCTGTCATAAGGGTGGTATCATCTGCATATCTGAGGTTATTGATATTTCTCCCGGCAGTCTTGATTCCAGCTTGTGCTTCCTCCAGCCCAGCATTTCTCATGATGTACTCTGCACATAAGTTAAATAAGCAGGGTGACAATGTACAGCTTTGACATACTCCTTTTCCTATTTGGAACCAGTCTGTTGTTCCATGTCCAGTTCATTTTTTGTTTGTTTGTTGTTTTTTGGTTTTTTCCATGTCCAGTTCTAACTGTTGCTTCCTGACCTGCATACAGGTTTCTCAACAGGCAGGTCAGGTGGTCTGGTATTCCCATCTCTTTCAGAATTTTCCTGTTTGTTGTGATCCACACAGTCAAAGGCTTTGGCAAGTCAACAAAGCAGAAATAGATGTTTTTCTGGGACTCTCTTGCTTTTTCGGTGATCCAGCAGATGTTGGCAATTTGATCTCTGGTTCCTCTGCCTTTTCTAAAACCAGCTTGAACATCTGGAAGCTCACGGTTCACGTATTGCTGAAGCCTGGCTTGGAGAATTTTGAGCATTACTTTACTAGCGTGTGAGATGAGTGCAATTGTGTGGTCGTTTGAGCATTCTTTGGCATTGCCTTTCTTTGGGGTTGGAATGAAAACTGACCCTTTCCAGTCCTGTGGCCACTGCTGAGTTTTCCAAATTTGCTGGCATACTGAGTGCTGCACTTTGACAGCAAGCATCATCTCTTAGGATTTGGAACAGCTCAACTGGAATTCCATCACCTCCACTAGCTTTGTTCATAGTGAGACTTCCTCAGGCCCATTTGACTTCGGACTCCAGGATGTCTGGCTCTAGGTGAGTGATCACACCATCGTGATTATGTGGGTTATGAAGATCTTTTTTCTCATGTCACTACATGGTTCTTTATTGCATCCATACTGGTCTTAACTAAAGCAGATATTTTCAATGCCAGCATTGGATAAATGTCAGCCAAACAGAGCCAAAACAAACTTTGCCATTGTTCTGAGCTTTAGGGCAAGGGTCACAGTGCTCTGGGGCTCATCTTCCCCATGTAAGCTCATTCTTTAGAGTGTGTTCCTTCTTTAGGGTTGCAGGCTACCATATGGCATGCAGAGAAAGTGCCAAACGAGTGACAGTGAATCTTGTCTCCTTTTTTTTAAAGTCTGCTAATTAATAACTTTAGTTACATCTGCCAAGTCCTTCTTACCATGTAATATAGCGTATTCACTACCGTAACACCAGGGCATACATGTTTGACGTCTTTAATATCATATAAGAGCAGTGAAGCAGAATTAACTCTGACAGAGTTAATTTTTGAGTCATTCCAGTTTTTAAATTTCTTTTACCTTTACTTGTATGCCTACCTTCAAGGATTACCTTGATAGTGACGCCTGATAGATTAGCCATACTCCATAAGACAACCCGAAACTGTTTATCTTTAGTTTTAGTTATTTAACTAACTGAACATAAAAATGTGGAAATGCCTCTTGCATTTAAAGAGATTTTGTTCTAGATATCTTCCAGAGAAAGCTGTGGTTACTCATTGATAAAAAGTTGTGGGTCAAGAGAATTTATTGATACTGTCTAAGCTGTTTGAGATTTTTTGTTTTCACTTATTCTGATTATTTAAGAAATGTATTCACTCAATAAATGCTTATTGAGCAGCGCTAGGTGCTAGGATGATAATAACTGAACACGTAACTTCTTTTGGTAATTAATTAATTTATTTCAATTGGAAGCTAATTACTTTACAGTGTTGTAGTGTGTTTTGCAGCACATTGACATGAATCAGTCATGGGTGTACATGTGTCCCCCATCCTGAACCCCCCTCCCACCTCCCTCCCCATCCCATCCCTCTGGGTCATCCCAGTGCACCAGCCCTGAGCACCGTGCCTCATGCATCAAGCCTGTCCGGGTGATCTGTTTCACATATGATAATATACATGTTTCAATGCTATTCTCTCAAATCATCCCACCCTCGCCTTCTCCCCCAGAGTCCAAAAGTCTGTTCTTCACGCATGTGTCTCTTTGGCTGTCTCGCATATAGATAGGGTCATCGTTACCGTCTTTCTAAATTCCATGTATATGCGTTAGTACACTGTATTGGTGTTTTTCTATCTTCACTCTGTATAAATAGGCTCCAGTTTCATCCACCTCATTAGAACTGATTCAAATGCATTCTTTTTAATGGCTGAGTAACATTCCACTGTATATATGTACCACAGCTTTCTTATCCGTTCGTCTGCCGATGGACAGCTAGGTTGCTCCCATGTCCTGGCTATTGTAAACAGTGCTGCGATGAACATTGGAGTACATATGTCTCCTTCAATTCTGGTTTCCTTGGTGTGTATGCCTAGCAGTGGGATTGCTCGGTCGTATGGCAGTTCTATTTCCAGTTTTTTAAGGAATCTCCACACTGTTCTCCACGGTGGCTGTACTAGTTTGCATTCCCACCAACAGTGAAAAGACAGCCTTCAGAATGCGAGAAAATAATAGCAAACAAAGCAACTCGCAAAGAATTAATCTCAAAAACATACAAGCAACTCCTGCAGCTCAGTTCCAGAACAATAAAAGACCCAATCAATAAATGGCCCAAAGAACTAAACAGACATTTCTCCAAAGAAGACATACAGATGGCTAACAGACACATGAAAAGATGCTCAACATCACTCATTATCAGAGAAATGCAAATCAAAACCACAATGAGGTACCATGTCACGCTAGTCAGAATGGGTGCTATCCAAGAGTCTGCAGGCAATAAGTGCTGGAGAGAGTGTGGAGGAAAGGGAACCCTCTTACACTGTTGGTGGGAATGCAAACTGAACACGTAACTTTTTAGGAATCATGAGACTCTGAAGGAGAAACAAGCTGCTCTGGGAGATAACACAGTCATCGTTTAGTAACTGTGAGTGGTTGGTTCTGAGACCTTGGAGGATATCAAAACCCAGAGATGCTCAAGTCCCTTTCATTAATATAAAACAGTATAGTATTTACATATAGTCTACATATATCCCTCCCATTATACTTTAAGTCGTCTCTAGGTTTGTTATAATAACCTTGTAAGTGCTATGTAAGTAGTTGCCAGGCTGCTTGGCAAATGCAAGTTTTGTCTTTTGGAACTTTCCCCAGATCTTTTCTGTATAGTTTTGACCCGTGGCTGGTTGAATCCACAGTGGTTGAATGGAGAACCCAAGGATACAGAGCACCTACTGTACGTATATCTAGGTAGGTGGTCTAGCATGATCTGCTCATGAGGATTTGACCAACACTGGCTTGCCACTTCACTGTGGGTGGACCTGAATTAACCTTGAAATTTCTTTGAGCGTCAGTTTTCTATGTATGTGAATAGTAATCTTTAATTGGAGTTCCTGTGCCCTTTTGCAGTAGCACTAGCAATTTTGAATTAATTTGTATTAAGAAAGGCTCCCCCACAATTTATATATGTACCTGAATCTGCCTTTGGCTCCCTTACTTTTCTTCTCCTTCAAATGTGATGATTTCAAATTGTGTCCAAACTAGAGGTACTTAACTTTTGGAGGAAAAAATACAGAAATAATGTGTGTTAGTTGGTAGAAGTGTTATAAAATTTAGAAAAATCACGATTTTTATCATTTCTACACCCAAGGAAGACCCTTGACATTTTAGTGATCTTTCAGTCTTCTCTGTGCACATACATAGTTCATTTAAAAAAAGACAAGGCTAGTTGGCTAGATAGTATCATATTACAAATACAGTATGTATTTAACTTTAATTCATAATTATTATGATCACTGTCATTTAATAAATTTATATAATTATTAGATTATATAAATTATACAACTATCATAATTTATATAATTTAACAAAATATTTATAATATATGTTATCTAGTTATAAATATTTGTGTATTAATAATTTGATAATTCTGCATTTTCACTTAATGCCACATGAATTACATAATACAATTGTATCTAATTATCTTCTATGACATAATTTAATTTTGTTAAGGTTGGAATGATGCATTTCTCAAATGTTTGGTAGAAGGTGTTTATAAAGCCATTTGAATCTGGTATTTTTGTGTGTGTTGGACAGAGGAAAGGGGAAACATTTAAACTCCTCTAGCTTTCAGTAGTTGTAGAACTATTAAGATTATCTATTTCTTTCTTGAGTCAATTCCCCCCACCTTTAAACTGTGTTCACTTTATATATTTGGGATCTTGTCTGTCTCTAATATTCAATCTTTTAAAGAAACTAACCTTTTGCTCTGAGCTTCAAACTTTACAAAAACGTATACAATGAAAAGGAAGGCATCTTCTCAGCAGAGCTGAGACCTTTCCAGAGGCAGTCAGTGTACTTTTTCTCAATGACATTTTTATCTTTTTACAACCCTTTTATTTTTTACTAAAACAGGATGAACCGTATGAGACGTAGTGATCTGTACTCTCTTGTTTTCTCTCTTCTTTTTGTTTGTTTATACATCAACCTCATTTTTAATGCCAGTGTAATATTCCACTTCATGGATGTATCCTGTTTAATTAAAAGTAGTTATGCTTTTTTCCCAGTAAAAACCTGTCCCATTTGTTTGATATAACCTAAGAACTTGATTTATTAACCCTATTGTAGTAATAGACATAATCATTTCAGAGGTCCAACAAGCCTTCCATGTGCCTTACCCTTTCACAAATAAGTTGAAATTAAAATGTTCGTTGCTCTATAATAGCCTCCTTGGAAGAGGGTATGTTCCATTTAAGTATTTTTAATTACAAACACAACTCTCTTCTGTAATTTAAATGCCATGTGATGTTGTTAGCACTTGAACCCCTGTTTCTTCTATAACTTACCCTAATGTGCAGTTTGAGAGATAGGTGCCGTCTTATGCTTCCTCATGGCTGCCCTTGCCACTTATTTATTTATTTATTTTTCATTTATTTTTATTAGTTGGAGGCTAATTACTTTACAGTATTGTAGTGGGTTTTGTCATACATTGACATGAATCAGCCATGGATACACATGTGTTCCCCATCTCGATCCCCCCTCCCACCTCCCTCTCCACCCGATCCCTCTGGGTCTTCCCAGTGCACCAGCCCCGAGCACTTGTCTCATGCATGCAACCTGGGCTGGTGATCTCTTTCACCATAGATAATATACATGTGTAGATGCTGTTCTCTCGAAACATCCCACCCTCGCCTTCTCCCACAGAGTCCAAAAGTCTGTTCTGTACATCTGTGTCTCTTTTTCTGTTTTGCGTATAGGGTTATCATTACCATCTTTCTAAATTCCATATATATGTGTTAGTATGCTGTAATGTTCTTTATCTCTCTGTCTTACTTCATTCTGTATAATGGGCTCCAATTTCATCCATCTCAGTAGAACTGATTCAAATGAATTCCTTTTAATGGCTGAGTAATATTCCATGGTGTATATGGACCACAGCTTCCTTATCCGTTCGTCTGCTGATGGGCATCTAGGTTGCTTCCATGTCCTGGCTATTATAAACAGTGCTGCGATGAACATTGGGGTGCACGTGTCTCTTTCAGATCTGGTTTCCTCGGTGTGTATGCCCAGAAGTGGGATTGCTGGGTCATATGCTTGCCGCTTATTTCAAGTTCATCTTCTTACATGTCTTTGAGATGCTACCTTTACTATGACTAACTTTTCATATACTTCTGGAATTTAAAAAAATGTGTTCCCTTGGTTGATCTGCCAGTATCATAGCTTTTTAAAGTCTTTTTATTTTTAAATGACTTTGTACTTATAAAAGAGAAAAATAAGAGAGTTCCTATGTACCCTTCAGTTAGTTTCTCCTAATGTTAACATCTTATATATCCATAGTATAATGATAAGAGCTAAGAAATTAGCTTACTGATACAGTACATTTGACTTCGTACTCTTTTACTTATAATGGCTTTGCAGCAATTATTTAATATGTCATAGGAATACTCTTGCTCTTCCCTTCATATTTTCCCTTTTTTTTGCTTGTTTTTTCTTTCCAGTTGTCTAGCTGTAGCAAACAAAATAAAAAAAAAATTTATATAGTATTTATTTGGGGACCATGTAAAATTAACTCAGGGAGAAAGAACATCATTATGCTACTGAATCTTTAGTACAGAAGCAAGATATGTCTTTCCATTTGTTGAAATCTACCTTTGTGTCTCTCAGAAGTGTTCCATAGTTTTTCTCATACATGTTTTGAACTCTTTATTCAGTTTATACCTGTTTTTTAAAAAATTATAGATAAGATCTTTTCTTTCATTTTATCGTTTATCTTGTTTCTCTTTGTACATATAAAGGAAAGATTTCTTTATGATTTGTACTTGACTAAACTACTAGATTATCTTGTTGTAGTAATATTTAGTTGGTTCTTTTGGATATTCTAGTTATTTAATTGTACCCCTACCAGTAGTATTCCTTTCTAATTTCATTCTCTGTGTTGACTGATAAAAATGAGTAACAGTGGTAAAAATGGGGCTTTCCCTGACTCTAGTAATATAGTATATCTAGTATTTCCTCATCGGGTGGTGTTGGCTTATTGTGGGTCTGAAATATATTGTGTTTAAAAAGTGTGCTTTTATATCCAGTATTTTCAGTAAGAATGGGCATTGAGTTTTTAAGGCGTCTTTTCATCACCTTCGGCATGATAATATTTTTCTTCTATGTAGCTCTATTAATGTGTTGGGTGATATCAGTTTTACAACAGTGACTTTTGTTGTAAATTTTTGTTGATCTAAGTCAAATCCCTTGTGACTATACAGTGGAAGTGAGAAATAGATTTAAGGAACTAGATCTGACAGACAGAGTGCCTCATGAACTATGGACGGAGGTTCATGACATTGTACAGAAGACAGGGATCAAGACCATCCCCAAGAAAAAGAAATGCAAAAAGGCAAAATAGCTGTCTGAGGAGGCTTTACAAATAGCTGAGGAAAGAAGAGAAGCCACAAGGAAACAAGAAAAGGAAAGATACACCAATTTGAATGCAGAGTTCCAAAGAATAGCAAAGAGAGATAAGGCAGTCTTCCTCAATGATCAGTGCACAGAAACAGAGGGAAACAATAGAATGGGAAAGACTAGAGATGACTTCAAGAAAATCAGAGATACCAAGGGAATATTTCTTGCAAAGATGGGCTCAATAAAGGACAGAAATGGTATTTACCTAACAGAAGCAGAAGATGTTAAGAAGAGGTGGCGAGAATACACAGAAGAATTGTACAAAAAAAGATCTTCACAACACAGATAACCACCTTGGTGTGCTCACTCACCTAGAGCCAGACATCCTGGAATGTGAAGTCAAGTGGGCCTTAGGAAGCATCACTATGAACAGAGCTAGTGGAGGTGATGGAATTCCAGCTGAGCTACTTCAAATCCTAAAAGATGATGCTGTCAAAGTGTTGCACTCAGTAGGCCAGCAAATTGAGTGGCCACAGGACTGAAGAAGGTCAGTTTTCATTCCAATCCTTAAGAAAGGCAATGCCAAAGAATGCTCAAAGTACTGCACAATTGCACTCATCTCACACACTAGTAAAGTACTGCTCAAAATTCTCCAAGCCAGGCTTCAACAATATGTGAACCATGAACTTCCAGATGTTCAAGCTGGTTTTAGAAACGGCAGAGGAACCAGAGATCAAATTGCCAACATCTGCTGGATCGTCACAAAAGCAAGAGGGTTCCAGAAAAACATCTATTTCTGCTCTACTGACTATGCCAAAGCCTCTGACAGTGTGGACCACAACAAACTGGAAAATTCTGAAAGAGACGGGAATGCCAGACCACTTGACTTGCCTGTTGAGAAACCTGTATGCAGGTCAGGAAGCAACAGTTAGAACTGGACATGGAAAAACAGACTGGTTCCAAATAGGAATAGGAGTACGTCAAGGCTGTATCTTGTCACCCTCCTTATTTAACTTATATGCAGAGTACATCATGAGAAACCCTGGGCTGGATGAAGCATAAGCTGGAATCCAGATTCCTGGGAGAAATATCAATAACATCAGATATGCAGATGACACCCTCCTTGTGGCAGAAAGTGAAGAAGAACTAAAGAGCCTCTTGATGAAAGTGAAAGAGGAGAGTGAAAAAGGTGGCTTAATGCTCAACACTCAGAAAACAAAGTTCATGGCATCCGGTCCCATGATTTCATGTCAAATAGATGGGGAAACAGTGGAATCAGTGGTAGACTTTATCTTTCTGGGCTCCAAAATCACTGCAGATGGTGACTACAGCCAAGAAATTAAAAGATGCTTACTCCTTGGATGAAAATTATGACCAAGCTAGACAGCATATTAAAAAACAGAGACATTACATTCAACCAACAACAGATGGTAACCATGAGGAGAGCATCCCACAGAAACCAAAGACATTGCCTTGATTCCAGAATTTATTCCAAGAAGGAGTCCTACTACAGTGGGGATAGAAGATCGAAGAATCTTTTGAAGTATGTATTCCCACCTACTATTTGGTTTGCTTATGAACTAACTGGGTTTGATTGACAGGTGTATGCTATCATGAGTTAATGATATTAAAAAAACTGAATGCCTTCATATAAAGCCTGAATGGCCCTGGATACAGGATAGCAGCCCTATCCTTTCTCATCGTTTCCCCCAGCTATATTGTTTGGAGGGAAATGATGGTGTATGATTTTGATGAGCAAATGGGAGAAGTGATTGTTGTGATGAGGCTGTCACTCTTTGCCAGAGAACTGTCTTTGATGTCTAAAGTATCACTTGGGACCTAGATGAAAGAGTCATAAAATAACAAGCCTAACCAAGGGGATGCAGCTAGCATTTAGGAAATGCACCCATTTTTCTGTATCTCCTCTTTTCCTTTGATCAAATGTGTACACATTATTAATAAAAAGAAATACAAATTTTAAAAAGACATGAAGAGGGAATGGTCAAATGAACCCTGCCAGAGTCCAAAAGAAAAAAAAAAATGACAGCAATTTCACATCAGGCCGTTTGCTGAGATCCTATACAAGAACAGCAGTATGATTGGGATTCTTAAATGGCAGTGGCTGAAATGGCTAATAAAAGCCTGCTAATGACACAGAATCAAATCACCAAACAAACCCATCTCAAAATCCAGTTTCTCTCGAAGGGAAGGGCATGAACTTTATGGTTGGCACTGTCTCTTAATGTAGGACCTTAGGCAAGTTACTTAATCTCTCTCAAGTTTGCTATGTATAAAACTAAGGATAACTACCTAGCAAGGCTGTAGTGACCATTAAGCCAAACGCAGGACACATGTAACAGGTGCTTCACTAAATCGAAGCCTTCCACCTCCCAGCCCTTCAAATATATGCAAAATACAATCTTTGCCCACTACCCCTCACCTACTCTTCATCTCATTCTCTTCCTCTCTCTCTCTCTCTGCCAAAGTTCTTATTTATAATCTAGCAGAGGGTATATAAACAAGAAATGATTTGCATTTATTTTTAAAAACCAGTGTAAAACAATGGAGTATACCCCTGGCTACTTAAGTGCTGACAAACTCGACATTCCTAAAAACAGCAAACACATATTGAGTGATCATTCATGCCAGGCATGGTGCTAGGCATGGAGTATTCACTAGTAAGTGAAACATCTTCCCTCCCTGATGGAGTTCAGTTTAGTGAACTGAATGGTGAAGAAGCAATGAATATATAATTGAAAAATATGTTCAGTGCCCATAAAGAAATGATCAGGTGCAATGATGGAGACTAATGAAAGGGCAGGTGGGATACTTAGTTTAGGAAGGATGGCCTTTCTGAGGTGACATTTAAACTGAAACCTGAAAGATGAGAAGCTAGATGTGTAAAGAACAAGAGCAAGTGTCTTCAAGACAGTGGAATCAGCATGTCCAGCGAGGCAGTCAGGAGCTAGAAGTGTTTGAGGAGGAGTTCTGGCAGTGTCAGCAAGATGGAGGGGCTGCCATGAGGTAAAAATCCAGTTTCTTACCATGGCCTCAATGTCCCCCCTAAACTGCTCCTGTCCCACCCTGCACCCCCCCCACATATCCTCCCCAGGTGTCCACATCACCTAGTCTTTCTGTCCTTTATGTGCTGGTCTCACTCCCACCTCAAGAATGAGAGGTTTGCTGCATTTGCTGTTCTTCTGTCTAGAACGCTCTGCCTGGATGATTCTCATAGCTTCTGGCCCCAGTGGTCAGTAAGGCCTCAGATCAAGTGTCATCTCTGGAGAGAGATCGCTAATTACCATCCCTCACCCAACATAACTTTTGGTGGTTTTTTCCTCTTCCCATCCCTCACCACTATGAAACTTATTTCGTTGATTGTTTGAAGTTTGTTTTTTTTTGTTTGTTTGTTTTATACTCTCCCCTAAAATAGAAGTCCCATGAGTTTATATTTCTTATTGCTATAACCTAGACACATATCTAGAATATAAATGAAACTCAAATAGTACTTGTTGAATTTACAATGAATGAAATAAAGCTTAAAGAGGTAAGGCGAGGTATTAGAAAAGAACTAACCAAATTGTGTGAGAGTAAGGACTTCCTGGAAGAGGTATGTTTTCAGTTATAAAAATCAAAGGGGCAAGAGAGCGAAGGTGGCGTGCAGGTAACAAACAAGAATTGTGGAAATCACTCGTTCATCCCCGTCCTTTTTCACTAGATTAGGAACACCTTTAGCACTGGACAGAGAAGGTGATGGCACCCCACTCCAATACTCTCATCTGGAAAATCCCATGGACGGAGGAACCTGGTGGGCTGCAGTCCATGGGGTAGCAAAGATTCGGACATGACTGAGCAACTGAATTGAACTGAACTGAGTGCTTCCTGGGTGGCTCAGATGGTAAAGAATCCGCCTGTAATGCAAGAGACCTGGGTTTGATCCCTGGGTTGAAAGATCCCTTGGAGGAGGTCATTGCAACCCACTCCAGTAATGCATCACTAGCTGCATATCAGCGCCACAGGCTTAAATGATATTTTGCATGCATGTGTGCCTGCTAAATCATCATTTAGCAGACATCTCAGACTCTTTGGTACCCCCATGGGCTATTGCCCATCACGTTCCCTTGCCCATGGGGTTTTGCCAGAAAGAATACAGGAGTGGGCAGCCCATCCCCATCTCTTTCCTCTTCTTCAAGCCCTGACAGTCTCTTTTCTTTACTTCACGTCCTCACACACACACACACACACACACACACACACACACACACACACACACACACACAAGGAGAGAGTGGGGTGTATTAGATTTTAAGGCCGCTGTAACAAATTGCCATGAACTGGGTAGCTTAAAACAATGGGTATTTATTGTCTCACAGTTTTGGAGCCTCTACATCTGATATCAAGTCTTTGACACGACTGTGTTTCCCCTGAAATCTGTAGAGCAATCCTCACTTGCCTCTTCCTCAATTTTGGTGGCTGGCCAGCAGTCTTTGGTGTTCCTTGGCTGCAGGTGAACGACACCAATCTTTGCCTTTGCCATCAAACAGCCTTCTCCCCGTGTGTCTCTTCCTCCATTTGGCTGACTTCTTAGAAGGACACTAGTTATTTGATTAGGGGTCCACCTACTCCAGTATGGCCTCATTTGAACTTAATTACATCGGCAATGATCCTATTCTGAAAAAGTTCATATTGTTGAGTACTTTTTGTTAGGAATTCAACATATCTTTTGAGGAGTGCGAGAATATTCAACCAACAACAGATGGTAACCATGAGGAGAGCATCCCACAGAAACCAAAGACATTGCCTTGATTCCAGAATTTATTTCAAGAAGGAGTCCTACTACAGTGGGGGTAGAAGATCGAAGAATCTTGTTAAGTATGTATTCCCACCTACTATTTGGTTTGCTTATGGACTAACTGGGTTTGATTGACAGGTGTATGCTATCATGAGTTAATGATATTAAAAAAACTGAATGCCTTCATATAAAGCCTGAATGGCCCTGGATACAGGATAGCGGCCCTATCCTTTCTCGTAGTTTCCCCCTGCTATCCCGTTTGGAGAGAAATGTTGGTGTATAATTTTGATGAGCAAATGGGATAAGTGATTGTTGTGATGAGGCTGTCACTCTTTGCCAGAGAACTGTCTTTGATGTCTAAAGGATTACTTGGGACCTAGATGAAAGAGTCATAAAATAACAAGCCTAACCAAGGGGATGCAGCTAGCATTTAGGAAATGCACACATTTTTCTGTATCTCCTCTTTTCCTTTGATCAAATGTGTACACATTATTAATAAAAAGAAATACAAATTTTAAAAAGACATGAAGAGGGAATGGTCAAATGAACCCTGCCATAGTGCATAAGAGAAAAAAAAATCTCAGCAATTTCACATCAGGCCCTTTGTTGAGATCCTATACAAGAACAGCAGGATGATTGGGATTCTTAAATGACAGTGGCTGAAATGGCTAATAAAAGCCTGCTAATGACACAGAATCAAATCACCAAACAAACCCATCTCAAAATCCAGTTTCTCTCGAAGGGAAGGGCATGAACTTTATGGTTGGCACTGTCTCTTAATGTAGGACCTTAGGCAAGTTACTTAATCTCTCTCAAGTTTGCTATGTATAAAACTAAGGATAACTACCTAGCAAGGCTGTAGTGACCATTAAGCCAAACGCAGGACACATGTAACAGGTGCTTCACTAAATCGAAGCCTTCCACCTCCCAGCCCTGCAAATATATGCAAAATACAATCTTTGCACACTACCCCTCACCTACTCTTCATCTCATTCTCTTCCTCTCTCTCTCTGCCAAAGTTCTTATTTATAGTCTAGCAGAGGGTATATAAACAGGAAATGACTTGCATTTATTTTTAAAAACCAGTGTAAAACAATGGAGTATACCACTGACTACTTAAGTGCTGACAAACTCGACATTCCTAAAAACAGCAAACACATATTGAGTGATCATTCATGCCAGGCATGGTGCTAGGCATGGAGTATTCACTAGTAAGTGAAACATCTTCCCTCCCTGATGGAGTTCAGTTTAGTGAACTGAATGGTGAAGAAGCAATGAATATATAATTGAAAAATATGTTCAGTGCCCATAAAGAAATGATCAGGTGCAATGATGGAGACTAATGAAAGGGCAGGTGGGATACTTAGTTTAGGAAGGATGGCCTTTCTGAGATGACATTTAAACTGAAACCTGAAAGATGAGAAGCTAGATGTGTAAAGAACAAGAGCAAGTGTCTTCAAGACAGTGGAATCAGCATGTCCAGCGAGGCAGTCAGGAGCTAGAAGTGTTTGAGGAGGAGTTCTGGCAGTGTCAGCAAGATGGAGGGGCTGCCATCGGGTAAAAATCCAGTTTCTTACCATGGCCTCAATGTCCCACCTAAACTGCCCCGGTCCCCCGCCCCGCCCCCCCCACATATCCTCCCCAGGTGTCCACATCACCTAGTCTTTCTGTCCTTTATGTGCTGGTCTCACTCCCACCTCAAGAATGAGAGGTGTGCTGCATTTGCTGTTCTTCTGTCTAGAACGCTCTGCCTGGATGATTCTCATAGCTTCTGGCCCCCGTGGTCAGTCAGGCCTCAGATCAAGTGTCATCTCTGGAGAGAGATTGCTAATTACCACCCCTCACCCAACATTAACTTTGGTGGTATTTTCCTCTTCCCATCCCTCACCACTATGAAATGTTATTTCGTTGATTTTTTGAAGTTTGTTTTTTTTGTTTGTTTGTTTTATACTCTCCCCTAAAATAGAAGTCCCATGAGTTTATATTTCTTATTGCTATAACCTAGAACCATATCTAGACTATAAATGAAACTCAAATAGTACTTGTTGAATTTACAATGAATGAAATAAAGCTTAAAGAGGTAAGGCGAGGTATTAGAAAAGAACTAACCAAATTGTGTGAGAGTAAGGACTTCCTGGAAGAGGTATGTTTTCAGTTATTAAAATCAAAGGGGCAAGAGAGCGAAGGTGGCGTGCAGGTAACAAACAAGAATTGTGGAAATCACTCGTTCATCCCCGTCCTTTTTCACTAGATTAGGAACACCTTTAGCACTGGACGGAGAAGGTGATGGCACCCCACTCCAATACTCTCATCTGGAAAATCCCATGGACGGAGGAACCTGGTGGGCTGCATTGCCTGGGGTTGCTAAGAGTCGGACAGGGCTGAGCGAGTTCACTTTCAGTTTCATGCATTGGAGAAGGAAATGGCAACCCACTCCAGTGTTCTTGCCTGGAGAATCCCAGGGACCGGGGAGCCTGGTGACCTGCCATCTATGGGGTGGCACGGAGTCGGACACAACTGAAGCGATTTAGTAGCAGTGGCAGTTAGCGCTGAAGCCGCGTTTTACTAATCTTTCACCAGCGCCTGTCCCGGGACCTGGCACACAGATAGGGTTTTACACAATGACTGACTGTGAGGTGCGCAGAAGGGTCTATTAACTCGGCTGCGGTGCAGTTTGTGGCTGGCCACTAAGCTTGGCAGCACCCGTGCGAGGGAGCAGACGGCTTTGCGGAAGACGGCCTCGGCGGGTGGGGGTGGGGGGTGGGGTGGGAAGCGCCCCCCGCGCCTGCGCGTTATGGCGGGGAGCCGGCAGCGTCGGCGCGCGCCTGCGCAGTGCGGTCTTTCCCGCCTCCGACAAGATGGCGGCGGCCGAGTAGCGCGGGGGCGGGTTGTGGCCGCAGGAAGCCCGGCCGCTGCAGCGGGCCGAGGCGGGATGCTGTTCCCAGGGAGCGCCGTTGGCCACCGGTGAGGAAGGTCAAGCACAGAGCTGCCTTCCCGAGCCCCCCGGCGCCCCCTACGTACACCCCCGTCTGCTCGAGTGCGGTCGCCGCTTTGCCTACTTCGCTACCGCCCTGTGCTGTCGGGTCCGGAGCTCCGGCGGCGGCAGGGGCTGTGTCCGGCAGGAGAGGAAGCGCCCGTGCTTCTGTCCGCGGGGCGAGCGTCTGGCAGGTGGGTGAAGCTGCAAGCTTCGGTGTCTCCTCTTGGGGCAAAGCTTTCTTGGCTTTGCCCCGCCGTGGCTCAGACCCTGGTGGTGTTCAGCCAGAGTCCACCGCTGCTTTGTCTCCACGTCCCGCCCCCTCTCCGCGCCCCACTCCAGGCCTCCGGCTGGCCCCTGACTTTGCGTGCCCTCCATTCCCACGCAGGGGCCGGGGGTCGCAGCGCCGGCCGCCCTCCGCAACCTTTCCTGCCTCCTGCTGAAGCGTCAGCCCTTGCAAGCGGTCCCTCCTTCGCGTTAGGTGGGTGGGTCGTCTGCCTGTTTTAGTCACCTCCCCATCTTCCTGGTCTCGACCTTTTGCTTCCTTGAGAAGTCTTTTTAACTGTCTGGAAAGCTTTCCCAGGCTTATAGACTTACAGAGAAAAGCTTGCTATCCAGACGCCAGTGGATTTTGTTCATCTTGTCGGGGGGATCCAGCCCCCAGGAGACTTTGATGGTTTTGAGGAATGGTGCCAGTGACGGCAAGTGATTCTTCATCTAAATTAATCCTTTTCTGACTACAGCGAGTCTTCGGTCTCTAACCTTTTTTTGGAGGGGGGGGGGGGCAGACGGAGGGACATATGTATACTAGATCCAGGGAAAGAATTGAGAAGTGGTCCTGGTTTTAAAAGAAGGCTTTGTGAGGGTAAGAAATGTAATAGCCCAAGAAAGGATAAGCGATTTTAGTGATTCTTTTATTCACTGTTAGCTAAATCGTCCGTTGAAGCTTCACAATCTTGTGTTGTCCAAGCCCTTTGTTTTATTTGGAAAGGACTGAAATGGAGAAAACGCTTTTTAAACTTGAAACTTCTCAAATTTCTTGGGTTCTCAATTGTTACTAGTACTACTTGGCAATCTTTCTTGTACTTGATATTTTCTGCAAAATTTAGATTGTACCAGTGTCATTTCTTCTTCATTTATTACTAGGGCAAGAGTAGTCAGAATTAATGGTGTAAAAAGTGCAAACTGAAGGAGGGATGTGGTAGTGGAGGTTGCCATGTCTGATTTTTCCCAATTTTTTCCTGTAATTGGATAATGTGTCAAGAGCAGCAGAATGGTGAAAAATGAAGCTATGAGTATAAATGGTAGTGTATCCACTGAGATTGCAATGGGTGGAGCTTTTAAAATTAAATTGAGTGATATCCTTTTTTTGAAGCCATGCTAGGTGCTCTCCAGAGTTTCTAAAGCACAGACTGTTGTTGCCTTATTGGAAATTTATGCTAAAAGTCTTTTAACAGGTGGGTTACAATTGGCCTGACAGATTTAACTTTTTGTTCTACCTCCTGACACACATCTGCCTTAACCTTTATTGTAGACTTTTAGCCTCTTGATGAATTTCTTAAATTTGGAGATAGAATTGTTCATTTTAAAAGGAGAGGAGATATTTTAAGTGTTTGATTCCTGTACGGGCAGATTCATTCACTTGTTTGTTGCTGTGCTATGCTAAGTCGCTTCAGTCACGTCCATCTCCTTGCAGTCTCCACAGGACAGCCAGACTCCTCTGTCCATGGGACTTCTCCAGGCACGAATATTGGAGCAGGTTGCCATTTCCTCCTCCACAGGACTTTCCCGACCTAGGGATCAGAGCCACATCTCTTCTGTCTCCTGCGTTGGCAGGTGGGTTCTTTACCACTAGCGCCACCAGGTAAGCCTGTTTGTTTCCTGCACCCGAGGACTGCGTGTTTTTACAGGCACTTGTCTCTCAATTCTGTGCTTTTAGCTGACGGGGTAGTGCTCAGCCCTAGGCAGTAGCTCATTGCCTGAGGCATTGTGTCAAGACCTGTCTGACCACAAACAAGCACTCTTCCACACTTATGGAACCCGTTTTCTCTCTCTCTTTCTTCCCCTCTTCCTGTCTTTAGGAACCCTCCCGTCTTTGTGTCTATTCATTCAATTCTTTAGCCTACTGCTCTTTTCATTTGCCTCCCCTAGTCACCAGGATCCCATGGTCATCAGTTTTTACCAGCCCATCATTGATACCTTAGAATACTTAACTTTATGTCAATTTATCTTTCTAGTGCCCAGTTCTGAACAGGCCTAATCACTATCTTGATCCCTGAAGGATACAAGAGACAGTTGTGTGAGGATTTTGGATTGTTTTCATACCAGTTAGTGTTCTGTTATCCTCCAGATCTATAATGTCGATTGTGAGGGGTTTTTTTTGTCTTACTTCATGAAAGTGTTTATAGCAAATAACTTGATCTTTTCCTTTCCTGAGAAAAATCTCAAGCATCTGAGGTATAATCTTTTCTATCCTGATATCATTTCTTTATTTACTCTTCTCTGAAAAGAAGGAATTGTCCTTCCTTTTCTTCAAGAGGAACCTTCTCCAGATGTGTCCATGATCATCCCTCTTTATCTTTCTTTCTCAGTAATTATCCATGATCACTCCTTTTTAAGTTTTGCCCTCTCTAGCGTCCATGCATGCTTAAATATACCTTTGCCAGGGCTGCCAAACACCGTGCTGTGTGCCGTGCAGCTCACAGAAGCCAGTCTGAATTTTGAGCCTGCTGTGCCACTGTATTTTTATTCTTTAATCCTAGGAGCCTGGTGTAGTTGTTGTTCAGTCGCTCAGTTGTGTCCAACTCTTTGCAACACCAAGAACTGCAGCATGGCAGGCTCCTCTGTCCTCCATTACCTCCTGGGGTTTGCTCAAATTTATGTTCATTGAGTCGGTGACACTACCTAGCCATCTCATCCTCTACCACCTCCTTCTCCTTTTGCCTTCAGTCTTTCCTAGCATCAGGGTCTTTTCCAGTGAGTTGGCTTTTCGCATCAGGTGGCCAAAGTATTGGCGCTTCAGCTTCAGCATCAGTGCTTCCAGTGAATATTCAGGGTTGATTTCCTTTAGGATTGGTTGATCTTCTTGCAGTCCCAGGACGCTTAAGAGCCTTCCCCAGCACCACAATTCTCAATTCTTTGACACTCAGTCTTTATGGTCCAACTCTCACATCCATACATGACCACTGGAAAAACCATAGCCTCGACTCGACGGACCTTTGTCGGCAAAGTGATGTCTCTGCTTTTTAGTATGTTGTTGAGGTTTGTCATAGCATTTCTTCCAAGGAGCAAGCATCTTTTAATTCCATGGCTGCAGTCACCATCCACAGTGATTTTGGAGCCCCAAAAAATAAAGGTCTGACACTGTTTCCACTGTTTCCCCATCTATTTCCCATGAAGTGATGGGACCAGATGCCATGATCTTAGTTTTCTGAATGCTGAGTTTCAAGCCAACTTTGTCATGCTCTTCTTTAACCCTTATCAAAAGGCTCGTTAGTTTCTCTTCACTTTCTGCCCTTAGAGTGATATCATCTTCATATCTGAGGTTATTGATATTTCTCCCAGCAGTCTTGATTCCAGCTTGTGCTTCATCCAACCCAGTGTTTCTCATGATGTACTCTGCGTAGAAGTTAAATAAGCAGGGTGACAAGATACAGCTTTATTATAACTCTTTCCCAGTCAGTTGTTCAATGTCCGATTCTAACTTGCTTCTTGACCTGCATACAGGTTTCTCAGGAGGCAGGTAAGGTGGTCTGGTACTGGTGTTTCTTTAAGAATTTTCCACAGTTTGTTACGATCCACACATTCAAAGGCTTTAGCGCAGTCAATGAAGCAGAAGCAGACGTTTTTCTGGAATTCTGTTGCTTTCTCTATAATCGAACAAATGTTGGCAGTTTGCTCCCTGGTTCCTCTGCATTTTCAAAACCTAGCTTGTACATCTGAAAGTTCTAGGTTCACATTCTTTTGAAGCCTAGCTTGAAGGATTTTGAGCGTAACCTTTTTAGCATGTGAAATGAGTGCCATTGTATGGTAGTTTGAACATTCTTTGACATTACCTTTCTTTGGGATTGAAATGAAAACTGTGACCTTTTTCAGTCTTGTAGCCACTACTGAGTTTTCCAAATTTGTTGACATATTGAGTGCAACACTTTAACAGCATCATCCTTTAGAATTTCAAATAGCTCAACTGGGATTCCGTCACCTCCACTAGCTTTGTTGGTAGTAATGTTTCCTAAGGCCCCCTTGACTTCACGCTCCAGGATGTCTGGCTCTGGGTGAGTGACCACAGTGACTGGTGTACTGTTCTCTGTGTATTCGTGCCACCTCTTCTTGATATCTTCTCCTTCTATTAGGTGTGTACCATTTCTGTCCTTTATGGTGTCCATCCTTGCATGAAATGTTCCCTTGATGCCTCCAGTTTTCTTGAAGAGATCTCTAGTCTTTCCCATTGTGTTGTTTTCTTTGCATTGTTCACTTAAGAAGGGTTTCTTATCTCTTCTTGGTATTCTCTGGATCTCTGCACTCAGTTGAGTATATCTTTCCCTTTCTCCCTTGCCTTTCACTTCTCTCCTTTCCTCAGCTCTTTCTAATGTCTCCTCAGACAATCACTTAAGCTTCTTGCATTTCTTTTTCTTGGACTAGTTTGGTCACTGCCTCCTATACAATGTTACGAACCTCTTTCCAGTGATGAACCTCGTATATAAACTCATATAAAACATATGAATCTCTTTCAATAAACTCATATATGAACCTCTTTCAGTTTTATGAATCTGGTAGACACTTTCTCTACCAGATCTCATCTCGAATCCATTTGTCACCTCCACTGTATAATCATACGGGATTTAATTTAGGTCGTATCTAAATGACCTAGTCGTTTTCCCTACGTTCTTCACTTTAAACCTGAATTTTGCTATTAGGAGCTCACGACCTGAGCCACAGACAGCTCCAGGTCTTCTTTTTGCTGTCTGTGTAGAGCTTTTCCATCTTCAGCTGCAAAGAACATAATCTGATTTTGGTATTGACCATCTGGTGATGTCCGTGTGTATAGCTGTCTCTTGGTTGTTGGAAAAGGGTGTTTGCTATGACCAGCGTGTTCTTTTGACAAAACTCTGTTAGCCTTTGCCCTGCTTTTGCCCTCCAAGGCAAAACTTGCCTATTATTCTGGGTGTCTCTTGGCTTCCTATTTTGTATTCCAATCCCCTGTGATGAAAAGGACATCCTTTTTTTTTTTTTTTTTTTTTGGTGTTTGTTCTAGAAGGTGTAGTTCGAGAACTACAGCAGTTCTACTTCATAGAACTGTTCAGCTTCAGCTTCTTTGGCATTAGTGGTTGGGGCAGAGACTTAAGATAACACTGATATTGAACAGTTTGCCTTGGAAATGAACTTAGATTATTTTTTTTTTTCCTGAGATTGCACCCAAGTACTGCATTTAGAACTCTTGTTGACTTTTAAGGGCTACTTCCTTTCTCCTAAGGGATTCTAGGCCACAGTAGTAGACATAACAGTCATCTGAATTAAATTCACCCATTCTCATCCATATTAGTTCAGTGATTCCTAAGATGTTCATTCTTGCCATCTGCTTCACCACATCCGATTTGCCTTGATTCACGGACCTGCCGTTCCAGGTTCCCATGCAAAAAAAGAGCAATAGCTCTTTACAGCGTCGGACTTGACTTTAACCATCAGACACATCCACATAACTGAGCGTCATATCCGCTTTGGTCCAGCCACTTCATTCTTTCTGGAACTAACGACTGCCCTCCACTCTTCCCCAGGAGCATATTGGACACCTTTTGATTGTGGTGCTCATCTTCGGTGTCTTATTTTTCTGCCTCATGCTGTTCGTGGGGTTCTCGCAGCAGGACTGCTGGAGTGGTTTGCCGTTCCCTCCTCCAGTGGGCCACGTTTTGTCGGAACTCTTCACCAGGACCCGTCTGTCTTGGCTGGCCCTGCACGGCATGGCCCATGGCTTCACTGAGTTACACAAGCCCCTTCACCACAACGAGTCTGTGATCCATGAAGGGGTATAGTAGGAAGGACATTTACTTTTAAGCTTCAAAGATCTGATTTTGAAGTCTACTGAAACCAGTTACTGTCTGTGTGGCTGTGGGCAACTTACTACTCAGGCTGTGTTCTTTGTCTGTAAAGTAGAATGTTATACGAGGAAGACATGGCAACCCAATGCAGTATTCTTGTTGGAGAGTCAGCATAGACAGAGGAGCTTGGTGGGCTGTAGTCCATGGGGTCACAAAGAGTCGGACAAGACTGAGCGACTAAGGACACCACAGAATGTTATCCTTACCTCACAGAGTTGTAATCGACGGAGTTTAACACACGTTACATGTCTTTCCAAGGGTTTGGTGCATTATGGAGTTCTTAAAAGTGTAAATTATTCTTTCCTTTGCACTCTGACTTCCCTTACCATCGCAGCACCGAAATTGGTTTTTAAAAAGTCATCTTGATGATCTAATTACCAAAGCTAACGGCCTTATCTCAATCATCCAGGTTTTCTTAGACCACTTCTGAAATATACTCCATAGGAATGAAATGATCTGATTTCTTGTTTCTTGGCTTTATAGTTCCTGATTCTCTTACGTCTGAAAGTTTCTTTACATTCCCTGCAGTGTCTCGATTTTGCTCTTTCCCCTAAACATAGCTGTTTCCTGTATCAGTTAGGATGCAAATAGGATTTAAAAACAGAAGAAGTGTATTAGCTCAGGTAATTGGCAAAGGCATAGGTAGGATTAGTTTAAAGGGCAATTTGTGCATAAGCTTGGCTTTGCTCAGTCCTCAGTCCTCAGTCAGCACAGAGGTTCTGTGTTTCCGTTTCCTCTAAACTGCCCTCCCATTTGGGTTCCTGCTCAGACTGGCTTCCCCTCTAGATTGAATCCAAGTGCTTTCCATCTTTATCTGTAGTGTGGCGACCTTTGTGCTCAGGTTTATCCTTTCATAGTTGCATGTTTCTCTTTCTGCTCCAGGCATCACATTCTGACACAACCACCAAAGACGGGAGGAAGTTTGCCCTCTCATCTCTTGATGAAGCAAGTAAACCTTTTACAGAAAGCCTGTATCAGATTTCATTTTGGCCTTATTACTTATGCCCTAGTTGCAAGGGGACTAGAAAAACCAATATCTAGCATTTCAGTCTAGGAAGAAATTAAATGAATGGCTACAGGGAAGATAACCAACATTGTCAGTGACATATATTGATAATATTGTATGGAGAAGTAAGCTTAAATGAATGAGAATTTTCAGATAGTAGTGGCATTCTTAAAGCACTGCTTATCTCAAGAGCAGGTATAAGCTGTGCTTAGGACTGAATCAGTCATTTAGATAGTCATGAATGACTAATTAAAATGGATTACTATATAAAATTAGTATATTTGAGTGGTATATCCCAGTTCTTTTAAGGTTGTTGTTAAGAACATTTACGCGTGCACTGTGAGGAATGGATACAGGTAGCAACTAACAGGGAATAGACCTGTGGTTCTTCTTGAAGATGAGTGGTGTTTGGAAATCTGTGGGTCTGGTAGAGACGAGATATACCAAGTGTCCTGTGATGTTTGCCCGCAAAACAAGAATTGTCCCTTCCAGAATACCAATAGTGCCCCTGTACACTGAAAAAACAAATGCTTTGGTTTTTTCCAAAGAATTCGCTGAGATTCCTCTGTATACTTATATTGCAAGTGACAGAAAACCAAATTCAGACTGGCTACACAGTAAAGGGCATGATTAGGTCTTGTCCTTGAACTTCATCTGGGGCTTCATCCAGTCTGAAATCATCAAGGACTTGGCTTAGTTTCTCTGGTCCTGCTCTGGCATTCCTCTTGTTTTGGTTTCGCTCTCAAGCGAGCTTATCTCATGGTAGCAAATTACTGTAGCACTTTCAGACTTAATACTCTCATTTCATATGTAAAGTAAAATGAAGCATATCTTTTGTTATTTGGTTTTGCAAGTGTTTGTTGAATGTCATCACTGTTGAAACTTCCCTGAACACCTGCCCCTAAAAGTGGATTACTTCCTCTGTTATGTTACAACTTCACAGAACTCTGTTGCATGCCATGTTCTATGGTTATTATGCTCATATGTCTCATGCATTAACTTGCCTTAATTGTCTGTGTGTTCTTAATGTGTAGAATACTCTCTGACTTAGTGGTACACAGTAACCATTTATGGATGAATGAGAGGAAGGAAGGATATGGAAAGGGGCAGAGAAACATAAGAAGTCCCCATTCCTTCCTGTTACTGAACCCTGAATTGTGAACGTTGTACTCCTACCACCAAAGTATGTGTGTCATGCTCTTGTGATTGAGAATGAATTCATTTGAAAGCTTTACTGAATTCTAGTAGTGTTCCATCATTATTTTCTCAGCAAAACTAAAACCAGTTACCATCTTTTGTTCTTTCAACAAGTATTTTTGAAAGCCTGCTATTGGCAGTCATGTGACACAATGGTAAACAAAGTAGAGCTGTGCTTCCTGAGCTTAAATATCAGCGAGGGGCATAGACATTATTCATGTGTGCACACTCAGTCGCACACACACGTCAGGGAGCTCACAGGTTTTGAAGCAGAATAAGATAGATTCAGGGGATTAAAAAGTAACAGGATACTGTAATACTTCAGGTAGTTTGGTGAGAAAAGGCTTTTTGAGAAGCCCTTTTCTGAGTGAAGTGGATTAAGCCATGGAACTATCTGGAAGGAAATGTTCGGGTAGAGCAAGCAGCAGCTTCTAACGTGGAAATGTCCTTGGCATGTTGGAAGAGCAGCATGTGGGAGGCCGTGGCTGAAGCGGGGGTGGGGGGTGTGTGGCAGGGCAGGTCAGAGGGTAGGTGTGGGCAGGGTAGACCAAGGGGAGTTCTGAAGGTCATTTAAGGACTTGATTTTATTAGCTAGAAAGTCTGGAGAAGGCAATGGCACCCCACTCCATTACTCTTGCCTGGAAGATCCCATGGATGGAGGAGCCTGGTGGGCTGCAGTCCCTGGGGTCGTGAAGAGTCAGACACGACTGAGCGACTGCTCTTTCACTTTTCACTTTTGTGCTTTGGAGAAGGAAATGGTAACCCACTCCAGTGTTCTTGCCTGGAGAATCCCAGGGATGGGGGAGCCTGGTGGGCTGCCGTCTATGGGGTTGCACAGAGTTGGACACGACTGAAGCGACTTAGCAGCAGCAGCAGCTAGCTAGAAAGTCACTCAGTCGTGTCTGACCTTTGTGACCCCATGGACTGTACCAGGTCTCCCACATTGCAGGCGGATTCTTTATCAGCTGAGCCACAGGGAAGCCTCAAGGGAACTTCCCTGGTGGCTCAGATGGTAAAAGCATCTTCTTGCAATGCAGGAGACCCGGCTTTGATCCCTGGGTGGGGAAGATCCTCTGGAGAAAGAAACAGCAACTCTCTCCAGTACTCGTGCCTGGAAAATTCCGTGGATGGAGGAGCCTCGTAGGCTACAGTCCATGGGGTCGCAAAGAGCTGGACACAGCTGAGTGGCTTCACTTTCACTTTTCACTTTCTAGCCAGAAAATTGGAGATGATATATCTTTGGAAATCTAATTATTATTTTTAAGTTATATTATTTTAAGTACTAATTATGATTAAAGTTCTCTCTGTGCTAAGTAACTAGCATATGATAGACTTAACACAATTTAAATGTTAAATAATTTATCTGAATAAAATGGTACTGAGATAAAAGTTGAAATTTTAAAGTTACCCTTTGAAGGAACTTCTTAAAATATTTAGGGTACTTTACTTAGGTTTGTGATTATTTTCTTCAGCTCTTATGTACCCCATTACTAAAGTTTTCTGTAGTCATTAAAGAAAATTCAGGAAATGCAGAAGTACAGATGACATTCATAAGCTCAACATATGAAGAAAACCAGTTGAGTTTTCGTCTCTCCCAACCCTTCCCTCCCGCTTTCAGTACCCTCTGTCCCTCTCTTCTTCCCTCTGTCTTTCACTTTCTTCTTTGTGCCTATGACTTTTTCCCCCTGTTACAGTGTAAACATGTGTATATGTCTAATTTTTTAAAAATTAGGTTATATTCATTTCTTGGAATATTTGATAAATCTTATTTTTATTGACTGTATAATCCCATTGTAAAAATTATTTTTCTTAATTGTTTCCTGGAGTTGGTTATTTAGTTTAGGTTTTCTATTTTATCATCATGTGGGCAGTGAATGTCTTAACACATGGATTTTTTTCTCTTTGTCTTTTTCCTTAGAATGGAATGATTGGCACTGGAGTAATGTAATGGAATAAGGTTTCATCTTAGACATTGTTAAGGTTCATGATACATGTTGCCACATTGTACCATGTCTTGTAAGCCCAATAAATGTTAACTGGTTTGAAAGTAACGGTAGCTGGGTGGTGGTGGGGAGGTGAGGACCTACGGAGTTGCCAAGCTTGAGTGATAGGCTAGGTTAGCCTTTTATTTCCAAATATTTCTTTCTTTTTTATCTTTAATATATATTTCAAGGTGTATATAAAAGCACCATGGAGAACTTTACATGTTACTGCAAACACACAAACACACATGAACTTATTGCTCAGGTCAAGACGCACAGCGCTGCCGCCACCCCAGAGCTCCTGCCCTTCTGGTTCCCGGTCTCCAAGAGGAAGCTTTCAGCATTTCCCTCCAGGCCTGTTTGCTCAAGTTCGTTTTGTTTTGTTTCTGTGAAACCCTTCATCATGTTTAAAGAAGTTCCCTTCTGTACCGGTTTACTAAGAATTTTGTGTTTTGTTCTGTTTGTTTGAATTTAATGCTTTTTTTGTTGTTGTTGCAGCTTTTCATTACTGTATGACTTTTCTCCTTCACTATGTTAATATATTGAATTACATATTATTTAAAATCTTAAACCTAACCTGATTTCTGAGGTAAACCTAATTTGGTTTTACAGTATTACTCTTTTTATGTATTTCTGGATTCAGTTTGATATTCTGTTAATAGTTTTGTATCAGTGAGGTGGCCTATATTGTCCTTGTCAGGATTTGAAATCAGCGGTTATCTCATACTAGCCTTATAAAATGAGCTGACCCTCATTTTCTATTCTGAAAAAGTTTAAGTAGGACTGAATTGTTCCATTAAATTTCTGTGAGAATCTGGCCGAGAAGCCATCTGGGCTGGTAATTTTCTTTGTGGAAAGATTTTTAATTACTCCTTTGATTTTTAATTTTTAACCTTCTCAGATTTTCTGTTGATTATTTTGGTAGTTTTCCCCCTAAGAAGTTGTCCTTTTCATCTAAACTTTTTAAATTTACTAGCATAAAATTATTTATAATAAATATTAGTATCCGTTTAATGGTTGCAGTAAAGAATTATCTTACTGTATCTGTTATAGGCTAAAACTACCTTCTGTTTTTCCTCATTCAGTCTCCCTGGGAATTTAGTAGTCATTCAAAGGAACCAAATTTTGAATCTTGCTGATTCCTTTTCTTTTTATTATATATTTGTTCTCTATTGCATTGATTTCCACTCTTTATTTCCTTCCTTCTACTTTTTGGGATTTACTTTTTTGTTCTTTTGCTAACTTCTTGTAGATCACTACTTTTCAGCATTTCTCCCTTTTAAATATATGCATTTAAGGCTGAGCATTTCCCTCTAAGTACTGTTTCAGCTAGCAACATTACTCAAATTTTAATATATAGTACTTTTATAATTCACTTTAAAATGGTTTCTAATTTTCACTGGTATCTACTTTAACACTTGGATAATTTGAATGTATTATATTTCTCGATTTCTGAACACATGGAGATTTTCTAGTTGTTTTCAAATGTCTTTTATTTCTAACAACATAAGGTATGTCATCAGAGAACGCTTAACAACATAGCAATGTCATCAGAGAACAATCTCAGTGTTTCAAAGGTCTGTGATTTCAGACCTTTAACATTTGAGATCTGCACTGTGGCCCCAGTATATTATTTTTTCCCTATAGCTATTGAATGTGGTGTTCTAATATATTTACATTGGATCTTGCTGGTTAATTCCGTATTTCAAATCTTCAGGGTCATAAGTGACCTTTTGTTTGCTTGTATCAATTACACAGACAAGAGTGTATTAAAATATCCCATTTACCACTGTAGATATTTCCCCTTGTATTCTCTCAGCTTTTGCTTTATTTATTTGAGACATTGCTAGTAGATGAACATATATATATACACTGTGCTTGGTTGCTCAGTCATGTCTGACGCTTTGCAACCCTTTAGACTGTAGCCCTCCGAACTCCCCTGTCCTTGTGATTTTTTAGGCAAGAATACTGGAGTGGGTTGCCATTTCCTTCTCCAGGGGATCTTCTCGACCCAGGGATTGAACCCACATCTCCTGTGTCTCATGCGTTGCCAGCAGATTCTTCCCCTGCTGAGCCATCAGGGAAGCCTAGTATTTGGATAGAAATGTGTAATAGTTATATCTGCTTAGTGACTTACTGTTACGAAGTATTCCACTTTTATTCTGAAAGTGCTTTTTGCATGAAGGTCTAGTTTGTCTGGGATTGATATAACAACACCAGTTTTCTTTTTATTGTTTTCTAAGGCTGATCTACATACGTGGTTTTAAAAAATCATATTCTGTGCTCGCTTCGGCAGCACATATACTAAAATTGGAACGATACAGAGAAGATTAGCATGGCCCCTGCGCAAGGATGACACGCAAATTCGTGAAGCGTTCCATATTTTTAACGGACCACCAGCCCAGGTGGGATGCATGAATCAGGTGCTCTTGCCTGGTGCACTGGGAGGACCCTGAGGAGTGGGGTGGGGAGGGAGGTGGGAGGGGGGATCGGGATGGGGAATACGTGTAACTATATGGTTGATTCATGTCAATGTATGACAAAACCCACTGAAATGTTGTAAAGTGATTGGCCTCCAACTAATAAAATAATATTTAAAAAAAAAATAAAAAATCATATTCTGCTTTTATGTTATCAAAGCCTGATTGTTTCTTGTCGTATCATCTTGGGTGTTTCTAGCATTGTAACATGTAACTTGCTTCAAATGTAGGCACTAATAAGATACTGAGATAATGTCTTACTTGGTTGAATTTAAAAAGTAATGAGCATGATTTTGAATAAGTACTGAAGTTGTTTTAGGTTTCTCTTATTTTAAACATTAAAAAATGTAGTTTTGTCAGGAAGAGACTTAAAGATTTATATTCTTGAGCAGATATTACCGGCGTGCAGTATACATATCAAAACCTGCAAGAGAAAACGAAATGAAAATAAATATGCTGTCCCTGTCTCTTCCCTGGTGGCTTAGACGGAAAAGAACCTGCCTGCGATGCAGGAGACCCTGCTTCAGTTCCTGGGTTGGGAAGACACCCTGGAAAAGGAATGGCAACCCACTCCAGTATTCTTGTCTGGAGAATTTCCTGCACAGAGGAGTCTGGTGGGCTATAGTCCATGGGGGTCACAGAATCAGACACAACTGAACGACTCACACTTTGACTTTTCATCCCTGTCTCTTAGTTACACATGTCCCCTTCACAGAAGCAATCACTGTGTGATTAACACAGGTAACAGTGTAATCACTGTGACCAGTTTCTTGATTAGCTTTTCACACTGTAGTCCACAGAAACCCAAATTTTGCAAATTCAGCTTGTTAGGTGGGCAAATATATACACTACTGTGGTAAACTCTAATTTGTGTCTTCATCACAAGGTAGCATTCTAGAACATGCATTTTAAATCATAATGATAACTCTCATTCAAGCTCCAGAACAGTTTTTTTTTTACTTCAAAAGTTACAAAGCAGATACTGGAAGAGGATAAACAGCTTTCTGCTTCAGTCTGATTAGCCAGTCCTTCAGTTTCGAAATCCTACTGGTTTGGGTTTTAACAGAAGTGGTCCCGTGGTTAAGATAATTGGGGAAATTCTGACAAGGATGGCTCATTTGCTAGTTATTCAAGGGGGTGGTTAGGAGGAATTTCTGTTATGGATTACAGTAAGGTGAAAGAATCTGTGTATTTTGCTTATTCTCTGTCTACATGAGCAACAAGTGCTGAGTAGGGCTAGAGGATCGGCTTCCGGGGTCATTCACTCACTCATCTGGCTGGCAAGTTGGTAGTCATTGTAAGGACACTCAGGTAACCTTATGGAAAGGCCATCCTGGGACCCAAATGTTGACCTTTCCATAAGGTTACCTGAGTGGCCTGAGTGTCCTGATAACCCAGAGGCTGGCTCCACAGTAAGCAATCCAAGGGACCAGGGTAGAAGCCACAGTGTCTTACAGTGACGTAGCCTCAGAAGTCACACGCTTCTGCAATGTTTTATTGGTCACTCATGTGTGCTTAGTCATGTTCAATTCTTTGTGACCCTGTGAACAGTAGCCCAGCAGGCTCCTTTGCTCTTGGGATTCTCCAGGCAAGAATACTGGAGTGGGTTGCCATGTCCTCTTCCAGGGGATCTTCTGACCCAGGGACCGAATTCGAGTCTCCTGCGTCTCCTGCATTGGCAGGTGGATTCTTCACCGCTGAGCCACTGGGAAGCCACTGGTCACTCAGGTCAGCTCTGTTCAGCATAGGTGAACACTGTGCTAAAGCTTGCATATCAGAATTTAAAGATTTTTAAGGATAGTCTTTGAAAGTGGCTCTGGTGCCACTCCCCATTTAAATAAGCATTGGATCAGCGATCTTACAACTGCTGTTTTTGGTAATCTCAAGGTGAATTTATTCAAAAAAGTAATGCTTTTAGGGTGCTGCATACTTTTCTATTATGCATTGCTCAGGAAAATGCCTGTTTGATTGCCAACGTTTTCACAGTGATTTATTTTTTGTTGTATTTGATGCCTGATAAGAACAACATTCACGTAATCTGGGAATATCTAAAGAATTAGTATTCTGGCTTCCTCTTAGAAATTGTAGAATACATCCTCGAGCTTTAATGTGGTGCTGAGATCTTGCCTGCCTTATCTATTGATGTTACTGCTTTAATCTAGCCATTGGATCCAGGTGTCATTCAGAACCCTCACTGTATATAGGGCATTTTTATTCAGAAAATAATGAATTCTGACTATACTCTTCACAAAATAAGGTGGTGTGAGTGGTAAAGAACCCACCTGCCAGGGCAGGATATGTAAGATACGTAGGTTCAATCTCTGGGTTGGGAAGATCCCCTGGAGGAGGACATGGCAACCCACTCCAGCATTCTTGCCTGGAGAATCCAATGGGCAGAGGAGCCTGGTGGGTTACTGTCCATAGGGTCGAAAGAGTCAGACGCGACTGAAGTGACTTAGCACATACATACTCAGGCTGCTGTAATAGTGTGGAAGAGCAAGGCTGCCCCTGTAAGAGAAGAAAAAAAAATTGTCCCTGTATTCTTTGTGACAGAAATCTTCAGAGGAGTAGGTATTTGAAGATTTAAATCTCATAGGGAGAGGGCCAGGAAATTTGTGAATCAGGTATCTGTTTATTTTAAATGTATCCAAGTGAAATATCAGATAGATAGTTGGATATTCACAGAAGAGGGTTAGGATTTAAATTCGAGATTTAACATCATTCAGTTCAGTTCAGTCACTCAGTCGTGTCCGACTCTTTGCGACCCCATGAACTGCAGCACGCCAGGCCTCCCTGTCCATCGCCAACTCCTGGAGTCCACCCAAACCCATGTCCATCGAGTCAGTGATGCCATCCAACCATCCCATCCTCTGTCTTCCCCTTCTCCCCCTGCCCCCAATCCCTCCCAGCATCAGGGTCTTTTCCAATGAGTCAACTCTTTGCATGAGGTGGCCAAAGTACTGGAGTTTCAGCTTCAGCATCAGTCCTGCCAATGAACAGCCAGGACTGATCTCCTTTAGGATGACCTGGTTGGATCTCCTTGCAGTCCAAGGGGCTCTTCAGGAGTCTTCTCCAACACCACAGTTCAAAAGCATCAATTTTTCGGCGCTCAGCTTGCTTTATAGTCCGACTCTCACATCCATACATGACCACTGGAAAAACCATAGCCTTGACTACGCGGACCTTTGTTGGCAAAATAATGTCTTCTTTTTAATAGGCTGTCTAGGTTGGCCATAACTTTCCTTCCAAGGCGCAAGCGTCTTTTAATTTCATGGCTGCAATCACCATCTGCAGTGATTTTGGAGCCCCCCAAAATAAAGTCAGCCACTGTTTCCACTGCTCCCCCATCTATTTGCCATGAAGTGATGGGACCAGATGCCATGATCTTAGTTTTCTGAATGTTGAGCTTTAAGCCAACTTTTTCACTTTCATCAAGAGGCTCTTTAGTTCTTCCTCACTTTCTGCCATAAAGGTGGTGTCATCTGCATGTCTGAGGTTATTGACGTTAAAGCCTTGGGAGTAGGTGAGAAAACAGGAGAGAAAGCAGTCCTGGTACAAGTCCTCAGGCACTCATGTTTTAGAAGACGCCTGAAGAGACAAAACAAACCAATAGAGGAAATCAGAGGGAGGAGGAAAGCCAGAAGAACAAGTAGAGGACAAGAGAAGACATCTACTTCAAGTAGAAGAGAGTGGTCTGCTTGGTCTAATGTTCCTGAAGAGGTTACTGTACTAAGATGAGGCAATGGAATTAGGCCACTGGGTAGTCATCACTGACCTTGACAATTGAGTTTCAGGAGATTGTTTAGGATTAGGGTGGGTTAAAGAGTAAATTAAAGGTGAGAAAATAGAGATAGGAAATGAAGGCCACTAGATGAAGAAGTTTTGCTGTGAGTAGAACAAAGAAATGGTCATATCTAATTGGTGGGGCGGGGGAGGTGAAGGGGAGCTGAGGTCAGGAGAGGAATTTCCTGGCCCAGAGATCGAAACCAGGTCTCCTGCATTGCAGTCAGATTCTTTACCATCTGAGCTATCGGGAAGTCCTGAGGAATTTCTTAAGATGTGTAATAATAGAGCACATTTGTTCATGATAGTGGTTCAGTAGAAGAGGAGAAACTGACTATACGGGAGAGAGAGAGGTTAGTCAGTGGTTTTCTTGCAAAGACAGGAGTAGTTGGACTCCATGCCCACGTTAGGGTATTGATCTTTGATAGAAGCAGTGCTGCTTTTTCTATTTTAATAGAAGAGAAGCAGTGTAGAAGCACTACAATTCTACCGATCTTACGGGACTTGGCAAAGAAAGTTTTTTTAAAGATTTATGAAGTAAATATAAGTTTCAGTTTTAAAAATATTTATCTATATTGAAAGAAGGAATTAAATTTGTTAGTTTGCCTTGATTTTCCTTTCTCTCTTTCACTTTCATAGTGTGAAGTGTTCATGTTGAACTCTTACTGTGATTCATTCTCTCAATCCCTAAAATGAATCTGTGTATTAGATCTACTCTGAGTAGTGCAAGTGACCCAGAGGTTTCTGATTTGATTGACACAATCCAGTAATGCCAGGTAGATTTGGTTTTGTCATTTTACTTAAGAATAAATTTGGATTGTTTACCCTGTAATAGAAAACATTTATCTTCAGATACTCAGAAATGAAATAATTTCATAGGCTATACATTGCCTTACATGCTAAAATTCAGCATTATGCAGGAGAGAGGGACGACATTAAAAAAAGCAGGAAATGGTAGTATTAGGCAATGCTATCTTCAGTATATCGGGTATTGAAAAGGTCATTGTTTTCTCATCCAAGGTAAGAACTTGAGGATACCGTGTAAGAATAAAAGTCTTGACCCAAGTATTTGGTTTGAGGTTCTAATAAATAAACATCATTGTTACGCCATAAATTTATTCTTGCATATACAGTAGATTTTGTCTTTAATGTCAATTTAAAAATTGGACTTTTTCTTATCAAATCAAATGTATTTCCAGGGCTCTTTTGTGTGCTATAAACTGATGAAATGATTGGCCAAGTGATCTAAGTATTTTAAATGTTAAGGTGATGGTAGTTTTAATTGTGTTTTGGAAAAAAGGCTATTTTTTAAAAACTCATTCTGTGTGCTCCTTTTTCTTGAATTCACAGTGATACCGTAAACATTTGGTGCTGTTTTGGTAATTTAAGTCCCTGAACTCTTTAGTGTTGACATCTCATCTTTATGGAGGAGGGTTTCTAAGTTTGTATTGTAAATTGTACCTTTGGGAGCAGTGTTATAGCTGTTTTAGGTTTTTAGTAAAGATCAAAGCTGAAAACATTAAACAAGACAACAAGACATGATTTTAAAAAGACACATGGGGAGACATAAAATTCTGCTTTAAACATTTATTAAAAAAAAATTAATCAGAATTTGATTTTTTTTTTCCCCAGACAAAAGATTGCTTAAAACATTGGATGACCAGAAAGTGGAATTTTATCAGATTAGAGCACATTAAGAATTTAGAAAAAACGTTTCCTTTACTAACGAGGAGATGTTTGAATATTTTTTAATTTGGTAAAATGATTGTCAGAGGTGATTTTTTAGTTCTTTGTCTTATTAAAAACATAAATTAGTAAGTATGCTGTCAAAATTGTCAAAATAAGACTAATTAAAACAATTAAGTTTATTATAGAGTGTAAAATTTTGTGTTTTTTTTTTCCTGTTGTTATGTTTTTCAATTGAAAAAGTCTTTGGTCATTAGTTTTAACTATAAATTAGTAGTATATGCATATAATGCTTGGTTATTTCTTCTCTAAAGTAAGAAATATCAACTGGTTCTATTAACTTTTGTAAATCTTGCCATAATCATGTATCCTTCCTTATTTGAAATGTCTGTATTTTTCATTGCCTATAAGAAGATGTCTAAAGTTTTTAGCCTACCAGACAAAATGTAAAACTGCCCTAAAATTCCTAAATATCTTTAAAGGCTACTTCTCTTGCTACTTTCTCTCTGAACTCATTCTTGATTGCCTAGCCAGAAATTATCAAATCTCTCATCCTTTGGTACAGATGTTACCTCGTATTAAAACTTTTCCTGTGCACATTTGTAAGTTGATATCTTATTCCTCTTTGTATCATCTACATTCATACATTCAGCAGTGTTATTGGATGTCTGCTGTGCCCCAAACACTGTTGTAGGTGTGAAGGCAACAGCAGTGCATGAGAATCCAGGTCCCTATCCTCATGAAATTTATGTTCTAGTTTGGGAATGATAATGAGGGAGACAAAATTAAATAAACAGATAGATGCCTAGAGCCTTTTAGATGTTAAATGTTTTGAGGAGAAAACAGTGTATATGATAGAAGGTTTAAGGACAGTACCAGTGTTGATTTGATGGCGATGGAAGATCTCTTTGAAGATGTGACATTTATGCCAAAGCTGAACGATAACAGTGAAGATTTGGGAGCAGAGTTCTCGAACTGAAAGACACACAGTGCAAAGGCATTAGAGAGAGGAGAGAACGGGGGAGGTGGGGGAAGAGGGTGGGAATGGAAGCAGGAGGTAGGTTATACAGTCTTGTAAGCAGAGGTAAGGGATTTGAAATTTATTCTAATTTAATTTCGAAGCCTGAGAATTGTTGTTTAGTCGATAAGTTGTGTTTGACTTTGCAACCCCATAGACTGTAGCCCATCAGGCTCCTCTGTCTGTGGGATTTCCCAGGCAAGGCTACTGAAGTGGCTTGCCATTTCCTTCTCCAGGGCATCTTCCCCACACAGGGATCAAACCTGCATCTCCTACATTGGCAGGCGAGTTCTTTACTACTGAGCCACCAGGGAAGCCCCGCATTTACGGGTTCATGTGATTACATTGGGCCCACTCAGGGCCACGCTCCCCCTCCTTTATTGAGAGTGTACTATACAACCAGCACAGTACTAGGCACTGATGTGTATTGCTGAGCAAGCAAAGATTTTAATCCAAAAGCCACATAAAAACAAGACGGAAGTGACCTCCATTCTCAAGGAAAGTCCATGTCAAAATGTCCAGGACCATAGTGCTCTGGAATTGGCCTACTTGAATCATAGGAGTTTGACTGTGGTTGTAAGAGTTATTCCTTACAAGTTACAAGGTAACTTTCTCATGTCTCTCAGTTCAGCTCAGTTCAGTCACTCGGTCGTGTCTGACTCTGTGCGACCCCATGAACTGCAGCACACCAGGCCTTCCTGTCCATCCCCAAATCCCAGAGTCCATCCAAACCCATGTCCATCGAGTTGGTGATGCCATCCAACCATCTCATCCTCCATCGTCCCCTTCTCCTCCTGCCCTCAGTCTTTCCCAACATCAGGGTCTTTTCAAATGAGTCAGCTCTTCACATCAGGTGGCCAAAGTATTGGAGTTTCAGCTTCAGCATCAGTCCTTCCAATGAACACCCAGGACTGATCTCCTTTAGGATGGACTGGTTGGATCTCCTTGCAGTCCAAGGGACTCTCGAGTCTCCTCCAGTACCACAGTTCAAAAGCATCAATTCTTCGGTGCCCAGCTTGCTTTATAGTCCAACTCTCACATCCGTACATGACCACTGGAAAAACCATAGCCTTGACTAGACGGACCTTTGTTGACAAAGTAATGTCTCTGCTTTTTAATATGCTGTATAGGTTGGTCATAACTTTCCTCCCAAGGAGTGAGCGTCTTTCAATTTCATGGCTGCCATCACCATCTGCAGTGACTTTGGAGCCCAGAAAAATAAAGTCAGCCACTGTTTCCTCATCTGTTTGTCATGATGTGATGGGACCGGATGCCATGATCTTCGTTTTCTGAATGTTGAGCTTTAAGCCAGCTTTCTCACTCTCCTCTATTTCACTTTCATCAAGAGACTCTTTAGTTCTTCTTCACTTTCTGTCATAAGGGTGGTATCATCTGCATATCTGAGGTTATTGATATTTCTCCCGGCAGTCTTGATTCCAGCTTGTGCTTCCTCCAGCCCAGCATTTCTCATGATGTACTCTGCACATAAGTTAAATAAGCAGGGTGACAATGTACAGCTTTGACATACTCCTTTTCCTATTTGGAACCAGTCTGTTGTTCCATGTCCAGTTCATTTTTTGTTTGTTTGTTGTTTTTTGGTTTTTTCCATGTCCAGTTCTAACTGTTGCTTCCTGACCTGCATACAGGTTTCTCAACAGGCAGGTCAGGTGGTCTGGTATTCCCGTCTCTTTCAGAATTTTCCTGTTTGTTGTGATCCACACAGTCAAAGGCTTTGGCAAGTCAACAAAGCAGAAATAGATGTTTTTCTGGGACTCTCTTGCTTTTTCGGTGATCCAGCAGATGTTGGCAATTTGATCTCTGGTTCCTCTGCCTTTTCTAAAACCAGCTTGAACATCTGGAAGTTCACGGTTCACGTATTGCTGAAGCCTGGCTTGGAGAATTTTGAGCATTACTTTACTAGCGTGTGAGATGAGTGCAATTGTGTGGTCGTTTGAGCATTCTTTGGCATTGCCTTTCTTTGGGGTTGGAATGAAAACTGACCCTTTCCAGTCCTGTGGCCACTGCTGAGTTTTCCAAATTTGCTGGCATACTGAGTGCTGCACTTTGACAGCAAGCATCATCTCTTAGGATTTGGAACAGCTCAACTGGAATTCCATCACCTCCACTAGCTTTGTTCATAGTGAGACTTCCTCAGGCCCATTTGACTTCGGACTCCAGGATGTCTGGCTCTAGGTGAGTGATCACACCATCGTGATTATGTGGGTTATGAAGATCTTTTTTCTCATGTCACTACATGGTTCTTTATTGCATCCATACTGGTCTTAACTAAAGCAGATATTTTCAATGCCAGCATTGGATAAATGTCAGCCAAACAGAGCCAAAACAAACTTTGCCATTGTTCTGAGCTTTAGGGCAAGGGTCACAGTGCTCTGGGGCTCATCTTCCCCATGTAAGCTCATTCTTTAGAGTGTGTTCCTTCTTTAGGGTTGCAGGCTACCATATGGCATGCAGAGAAAGTGCCAAACGAGTGACAGTGAATCTTGTCTCCTTTTTTTTAAAGTCTGCTAATTAATAACTTTAGTTACATCTGCCAAGTCCTTCTTACCATGTAATATAGCGTATTCACTACCGTAACACCAGGGCATACATGTTTGACGTCTTTAATATCATATAAGAGCAGTGAAGCAGAATTAACTCTGACAGAGTTAATTTTTGAGTCATTCCAGTTTTTAAATTTCTTTTACCTTTACTTGTATGCCTACCTTCAAGGATTACCTTGATAGTGACGCCTGATAGATTAGCCATACTCCATAAGACAACCCGAAACTGTTTATCTTTAGTTTTAGTTATTTAACTAACTGAACATAAAAATGTGGAAATGCCTCTTGCATTTAAAGAGATTTTGTTCTAGATATCTTCCAGAGAAAGCTGTGGTTACTCATTGATAAAAAGTTGTGGGTCAAGAGAATTTATTGATACTGTCTAAGCTGTTTGAGATTTTTTGTTTTCACTTATTCTGATTATTTAAGAAATGTATTCACTCAATAAATGCTTATTGAGCAGCGCTAGGTGCTAGGATGATAATAACTGAACACGTAACTTCTTTTGGTAATTAATTAATTTATTTCAATTGGAAGCTAATTACTTTACAGTGTTGTAGTGTGTTTTGCAGCACATTGACATGAATCAGTCATGGGTGTACATGTGTCCCCCATCCTGAACCCCCCTCCCACCTCCCTCCCCATCCCATCCCTCTGGGTCATCCCAGTGCACCAGCCCTGAGCACCGTGCCTCATGCATCAAGCCTGTCCGGGTGATCTGTTTCACATATGATAATATACATATTTCAATGCTATTCTCTCAAATCATCCCACCCTCGCCTTCTCCCCCAGAGTCCAAAAGTCTGTTCTTCACGCATGTGTCTCTTTGGCTGTCTCGCATATAGATAGGGTCATCGTTACCGTCTTTCTAAATTCCATGTATATGCGTTAGTACACTGTATTGGTGTTTTTCTATCTTCACTCTGTATAAATAGGCTCCAGTTTCATCCACCTCATTAGAACTGATTCAAATGCATTCTTTTTAATGGCTGAGTAACATTCCACTGTATATATGTACCACAGCTTTCTTATCCGTTCGTCTGCCGATGGACAGCTAGGTTGCTTCCATGTCCTGGCTATTGTAAACAGTGCTGCGATGAACATTGGAGTACATATGTCTCCTTCAATTCTGGTTTCCTTGGTGTGTATGCCTAGCAGTGGGATTGCTCGGTCGTATGGCAGTTCTATTTCCAGTTTTTTAAGGAATCTCCACACTGTTCTCCACGGTGGCTGTACTAGTTTGCATTCCCACCAACAGTGAAAAGACAGCCTTCAGAATGCGAGAAAATAATAGCAAACAAAGCAACTCGCAAAGAATTAATCTCAAAAACATACAAGCAACTCCTGCAGCTCAGTTCCAGAACAATAAAAGACCCAATCAATAAATGGGCCAAAGAACTAAACAGACATTTCTCCAAAGAAGACATACAGATGGCTAACAGACACATGAAAAGATGCTCAACATCACTCATTATCAGAGAAATGCAAATCAAAACCACAATGAGGTACCATGTCACGCTAGTCAGAATGGGTGCTATCCAAGAGTCTGCAGGCAATAAGTGCTGGAGAGAGTGTGGAGGAAAGGGAACCCTCTTACACTGTTGGTGGGAATGCAAACTGAACACGTAACTTTTTAGGAATCATGAGACTCTGAAGGAGAAACAAGCTGCTCTGGGAGATAACACAGTCATCGTTTAGTAACTGTGAGTGGTTGGTTCTGAGACCTTGGAGGATATCAAAACCCAGAGATGCTCAAGTCCCTTTTATTAATATAAAACAGTATAGTATTTACATATAGTCTACATATATCCCTCCCATTATACTTTAAGTCGTCTCTAGGTTTGTTATAATAACCTTGTAAGTGCTATGTAAGTAGTTGCCAGGCTGCTTGGCAAATGCAAGTTTTGTCTTTTGGAACTTTCCCCAGATCTTTTCTGTATAGTTTTGACCCGTGGCTGGTTGAATCCACAGTGGTTGAATGGAGAACCCAAGGATACAGAGCACCTACTGTACGTATATCTAGGTAGGTGGTCTAGCATGATCTGCTCATGAGGATTTGACCAACACTGGCTTGCCACTTCACTGTGGGTGGACCTGAATTAACCTTGAAATTTCTTTGAGCGTCAGTTTTCTATGTATGTGAATAGTAATCTTTAATTGGAGTTCCTGTGCCCTTTTGCAGTAGCACTAGCAATTTTGAATTAATTTGTATTAAGAAAGGCTCCCCCACAATTTATATATGTACCTGAATCTGCCTTTGGCTCCCTTACTTTTCTTCTCCTTCAAATGTGATGATTTCAAATTGTGTCCAAACTAGAGGTACTTAACTTTTGGAGGAAAAAATACAGAAATAATGTGTGTTAGTTGGTAGAAGTGTTATAAAATTTAGAAAAATCACGATTTTTATCATTTCTACACCCAGGGAAGACCCTTGACATTTTAGTGATCTTTCAGTCTTCTCTGTGCACATACATAGTTCATTTAAAAAAAGACAAGGCTAGTTGGCTAGATAGTATCATATTACAAATACAGTATGTATTTAACTTTAATTCATAATTATTATGATCACTGTCATTTAATAAATTTATATAATTATTAGATTATATAAATTATACAACTATCATAATTTATATAATTTAACAAAATATTTATAATATATGTTATCTAGTTATAAATATTTGTGTATTAATAATTTGATAATTCTGCATTTTCACTTAATGCCACATGAATTACATAATACAATTGTATCTAATTATCTTCTATGACATAATTTAATTTTGTTAAGGTTGGAATGATGCATTTCTCAAATGTTTGGTAGAAGGTGTTTATAAAGCCATTTGAATCTGGTATTTTTGTGTGTGTTGGACAGAGGAAAGGGGAAACATTTAAACTCCTCTAGCTTTCAGTAGTTGTAGAACTATTAAGATTATCTATTTCTTTCTTGAGTCAATTCCCCCCACCTTTAAACTGTGTTCACTTTATATATTTGGGATCTTGTCTGTCTCTAATATTCAATCTTTTAAAGAAACTAACCTTTTGCTCTGAGCTTCAAACTTTACAAAAACGTATACAATGAAAAGGAAGGCATCTTCTCAGCAGAGCTGAGACCTTTCCAGAGGCAGTCAGTGTACTTTTTCTCAATGACATTTTTATCTTTTTACAACCCTTTTATTTTTTACTAAAACAGGATGAACCGTATGAGACGTAGTGATCTGTACTCTCTTGTTTTCTCTCTTCTTTTTGTTTGTTTATACATCAACCTCATTTTTAATGCCAGTGTAATATTCCACTTCATGGATGTATCCTGTTTAATTAAAAGTAGTTATGCTTTTTTCCCAGTAAAAACCTGTCCCATTTGTTTGATATAACCTAAGAACTTGATTTATTAACCCTATTGTAGTAATAGACATAATCATTTCAGAGGTCCAACAAGCCTTCCATGTGCCTTACCCTTTCACAAATAAGTTGAAATTAAAATGTTCGTTGCTCTATAATAGCCTCCTTGGAAGAGGGTATGTTCCATTTAAGTATTTTTAATTACAAACACAACTCTCTTCTGTAATTTAAATGCCATGTGATGTTGTTAGCACTTGAACCCCTGTTTCTTCTATAACTTACCCTAATGTGCAGTTTGAGAGATAGGTGCCGTCTTATGCTTCCTCATGGCTGCCCTTGCCACTTATTTATTTATTTATTTTTCATTTATTTTTATTAGTTGGAGGCTAATTACTTTACAGTATTGTAGTGGGTTTTGTCATACATTGACATGAATCAGCCATGGATACACATGTGTTCCCCATCTCGATCCCCCCTCCCACCTCCCTCTCCACCCGATCCCTCTGGGTCTTCCCAGTGCACCAGCCCCGAGCACTTGTCTCATGCATGCAACCTGGGCTGGTGATCTCTTTCACCATAGATAATATACATGTGTAGATGCTGTTCTCTCGAAACATCCCACCCTCGCCTTCTCCCACAGAGTCCAAAAGTCTGTTCTGTACATCTGTGTCTCTTTTTCTGTTTTGCGTATAGGGTTATCATTACCATCTTTCTAAATTCCATATATATGTGTTAGTATGCTGTAATGTTCTTTATCTCTCTGTCTTACTTCATTCTGTATAATGGGCTCCAATTTCATCCATCTCAGTAGAACTGATTCAAATGAATTCCTTTTAATGGCTGAGTAATATTCCATGGTGTATATGGACCACAGCTTCCTTATCCGTTCGTCTGCTGATGGGCATCTAGGTTGCTTCCATGTCCTGGCTATTATAAACAGTGCTGCGATGAACATTGGGGTGCACGTGTCTCTTTCAGATCTGGTTTCCTCGGTGTGTATGCCCAGAAGTGGGATTGCTGGGTCATATGCTTGCCGCTTATTTCAAGTTCATCTTCTTACATGTCTTTGAGATGCTACCTTTACTATGACTAACTTTTCATATACTTCTGGAATTTAAAAAAATGTGTTCCCTTGGTTGATCTGCCAGTATCATAGCTTTTTAAAGTCTTTTTATTTTTAAATGACTTTGTACTTATAAAAGAGAAAAATAAGAGAGTTCCTATGTACCCTTCAGTTAGTTTCTCCTAATGTTAACATCTTATATATCCATAGTATAATGATAAGAGCTAAGAAATTAGCTTACTGATACAGTACATTTGACTTCGTACTCTTTTACTTATAATGGCTTTGCAGCAATTATTTAATATGTCATAGGAATACTCTTGCTCTTCCCTTCATATTTTCCCTTTTTTTTGCTTGTTTTTTCTTTCCAGTTGTCTAGCTGTAGCAAACAAAATAAAAAAAAAATTTATATAGTATTTATTTGGGGACCATGTAAAATTAACTCAGGGAGAAAGAACATCATTATGCTACTGAATCTTTAGTACAGAAGCAAGATATGTCTTTCCATTTGTTGAAATCTACCTTTGTGTCTCTCAGAAGTGTTCCATAGTTTTTCTCATACATGTTTTGAACTCTTTATTCAGTTTATACCTGTTTTTTAAAAAATTATAGATAAGATCTTTTCTTTCATTTTATCGTTTATCTTGTTTCTCTTTGTACATATAAAGGAAAGATTTCTTTATGATTTGTACTTGACTAAACTACTAGATTATCTTGTTGTAGTAATATTTAGTTGGTTCTTTTGGATATTCTAGTTATTTAATTGTACCCCTACCAGTAGTATTCCTTTCTAATTTCATTCTCTGTGTTGACTGATAAAAATGAGTAACAGTGGTAAAAATGGGGCTTTCCCTGACTCTAGTAATATAGTATATCTAGTATTTCCTCATCGGGTGGTGTTGGCTTATTGTGGGTCTGAAATATATTGTGTTTAAAAAGTGTGCTTTTATATCCAGTATTTTCAGTAAGAATGGGCATTGAGTTTTTAAGGCGTCTTTTCATCACCTTCGGCATGATAATATTTTTCTTCTATGTAGCTCTATTAATGTGTTGGGTGATATCAGTTTTACAACAGTGACTTTTGTTGTAAATTTTTGTTGATCTAAGTCAAATCCCTTGTGACTATACAGTGGAAGTGAGAAATAGATTTAAGGAACTAGATCTGACAGACAGAGTGCCTCATGAACTATGGACGGAGGTTCATGACATTGTACAGAAGACAGGGATCAAGACCATCCCCAAGAAAAAGAAATGCAAAAAGGCAAAATAGCTGTCTGAGGAGGCTTTACAAATAGCTGAGGAAAGAAGAGAAGCCACAAGGAAACAAGAAAAGGAAAGATACACCAATTTGAATGCAGAGTTCCAAAGAATAGCAAAGAGAGATAAGGCAGTCTTCCTCAATGATCAGTGCACAGAAACAGAGGGAAACAATAGAATGGGAAAGACTAGAGATGACTTCAAGAAAATCAGAGATACCAAGGGAATATTTCTTGCAAAGATGGGCTCAATAAAGGACAGAAATGGTATTTACCTAACAGAAGCAGAAGATGTTAAGAAGAGGTGGCGAGAATACACAGAAGAATTGTACAAAAAAAGATCTTCACAACACAGATAACCACCTTGGTGTGCTCACTCACCTAGAGCCAGACATCCTGGAATGTGAAGTCAAGTGGGCCTTAGGAAGCATCACTATGAACAGAGCTAGTGGAGGTGATGGAATTCCAGCTGAGCTACTTCAAATCCTAAAAGATGATGCTGTCAAAGTGTTGCACTCAGTAGGCCAGCAAATTGAGTGGCCACAGGACTGAAGAAGGTCAGTTTTCATTCCAATCCTTAAGAAAGGCAATGCCAAAGAATGCTCAAAGTACTGCACAATTGCACTCATCTCACACACTAGTAAAGTACTGCTCAAAATTCTCCAAGCCAGGCTTCAACAATATGTGAACCATGAACTTCCAGATGTTCAAGCTGGTTTTAGAAACGGCAGAGGAACCAGAGATCAAATTGCCAACATCTGCTGGATCGTCACAAAAGCAAGAGGGTTCCAGAAAAACATCTATTTCTGCTCTACTGACTATGCCAAAGCCTCTGACAGTGTGGACCACAACAAACTGGAAAATTCTGAAAGAGACGGGAATGCCAGACCACTTGACTTGCCTGTTGAGAAACCTGTATGCAGGTCAGGAAGCAACAGTTAGAACTGGACATGGAAAAACAGACTGGTTCCAAATAGGAATAGGAGTACGTCAAGGCTGTATCTTGTCACCCTCCTTATTTAACTTATATGCAGAGTACATCATGAGAAACCCTGGGCTGGATGAAGCATAAGCTGGAATCCAGATTCCTGGGAGAAATATCAATAACATCAGATATGCAGATGACACCCTCCTTGTGGCAGAAAGTGAAGAAGAACTAAAGAGCCTCTTGATGAAAGTGAAAGAGGAGAGTGAAAAAGGTGGCTTAATGCTCAACACTCAGAAAACAAAGTTCATGGCATCCGGTCCCATGATTTCATGTCAAATAGATGGGGAAACAGTGGAATCAGTGGTAGACTTTATCTTTCTGGGCTCCAAAATCACTGCAGATGGTGACTACAGCCAAGAAATTAAAAGATGCTTACTCCTTGGATGAAAATTATGACCAAGCTAGACAGCATATTAAAAAACAGAGACATTACATTCAACCAACAACAGATGGTAACCATGAGGAGAGCATCCCACAGAAACCAAAGACATTGCCTTGATTCCAGAATTTATTCCAAGAAGGAGTCCTACTACAGTGGGGATAGAAGATCGAAGAATCTTTTGAAGTATGTATTCCCACCTACTATTTGGTTTGCTTATGAACTAACTGGGTTTGATTGACAGGTGTATGCTATCATGAGTTAATGATATTAAAAAAACTGAATGCCTTCATATAAAGCCTGAATGGCCCTGGATACAGGATAGCAGCCCTATCCTTTCTCATCGTTTCCCCCAGCTATATTGTTTGGAGGGAAATGATGGTGTATGATTTTGATGAGCAAATGGGAGAAGTGATTGTTGTGATGAGGCTGTCACTCTTTGCCAGAGAACTGTCTTTGATGTCTAAAGTATCACTTGGGACCTAGATGAAAGAGTCATAAAATAACAAGCCTAACCAAGGGGATGCAGCTAGCATTTAGGAAATGCACCCATTTTTCTGTATCTCCTCTTTTCCTTTGATCAAATGTGTACACATTATTAATAAAAAGAAATACAAATTTTAAAAAGACATGAAGAGGGAATGGTCAAATGAACCCTGCCAGAGTCCAAAAGAAAAAAAAAAATGACAGCAATTTCACATCAGGCCGTTTGCTGAGATCCTATACAAGAACAGCAGTATGATTGGGATTCTTAAATGGCAGTGGCTGAAATGGCTAATAAAAGCCTGCTAATGACACAGAATCAAATCACCAAACAAACCCATCTCAAAATCCAGTTTCTCTCGAAGGGAAGGGCATGAACTTTATGGTTGGCACTGTCTCTTAATGTAGGACCTTAGGCAAGTTACTTAATCTCTCTCAAGTTTGCTATGTATAAAACTAAGGATAACTACCTAGCAAGGCTGTAGTGACCATTAAGCCAAACGCAGGACACATGTAACAGGTGCTTCACTAAATCGAAGCCTTCCACCTCCCAGCCCTTCAAATATATGCAAAATACAATCTTTGCCCACTACCCCTCACCTACTCTTCATCTCATTCTCTTCCTCTCTCTCTCTCTCTGCCAAAGTTCTTATTTATAATCTAGCAGAGGGTATATAAACAAGAAATGATTTGCATTTATTTTTAAAAACCAGTGTAAAACAATGGAGTATACCCCTGGCTACTTAAGTGCTGACAAACTCGACATTCCTAAAAACAGCAAACACATATTGAGTGATCATTCATGCCAGGCATGGTGCTAGGCATGGAGTATTCACTAGTAAGTGAAACATCTTCCCTCCCTGATGGAGTTCAGTTTAGTGAACTGAATGGTGAAGAAGCAATGAATATATAATTGAAAAATATGTTCAGTGCCCATAAAGAAATGATCAGGTGCAATGATGGAGACTAATGAAAGGGCAGGTGGGATACTTAGTTTAGGAAGGATGGCCTTTCTGAGGTGACATTTAAACTGAAACCTGAAAGATGAGAAGCTAGATGTGTAAAGAACAAGAGCAAGTGTCTTCAAGACAGTGGAATCAGCATGTCCAGCGAGGCAGTCAGGAGCTAGAAGTGTTTGAGGAGGAGTTCTGGCAGTGTCAGCAAGATGGAGGGGCTGCCATGAGGTAAAAATCCAGTTTCTTACCATGGCCTCAATGTCCCCCCTAAACTGCTCCTGTCCCACCCTGCACCCCCCCCCACATATCCTCCCCAGGTGTCCACATCACCTAGTCTTTCTGTCCTTTATGTGCTGGTCTCACTCCCACCTCAAGAATGAGAGGTTTGCTGCATTTGCTGTTCTTCTGTCTAGAACGCTCTGCCTGGATGATTCTCATAGCTTCTGGCCCCAGTGGTCAGTAAGGCCTCAGATCAAGTGTCATCTCTGGAGAGAGATCGCTAATTACCATCCCTCACCCAACATAACTTTTGGTGGTTTTTTCCTCTTCCCATCCCTCACCACTATGAAACTTATTTCGTTGATTGTTTGAAGTTTGTTTTTTTTGTTTGTTTGTTTTATACTCTCCCCTAAAATAGAAGTCCCATGAGTTTATATTTCTTATTGCTATAACCTAGACACATATCTAGAATATAAATGAAACTCAAATAGTACTTGTTGAATTTACAATGAATGAAATAAAGCTTAAAGAGGTAAGGCGAGGTATTAGAAAAGAACTAACCAAATTGTGTGAGAGTAAGGACTTCCTGGAAGAGGTATGTTTTCAGTTATAAAAATCAAAGGGGCAAGAGAGCGAAGGTGGCGTGCAGGTAACAAACAAGAATTGTGGAAATCACTCGTTCATCCCCGTCCTTTTTCACTAGATTAGGAACACCTTTAGCACTGGACAGAGAAGGTGATGGCACCCCACTCCAATACTCTCATCTGGAAAATCCCATGGACGGAGGAACCTGGTGGGCTGCAGTCCATGGGGTAGCAAAGATTCGGACATGACTGAGCAACTGAATTGAACTGAACTGAGTGCTTCCTGGGTGGCTCAGATGGTAAAGAATCCGCCTGTAATGCAAGAGACCTGGGTTTGATCCCTGGGTTGAAAGATCCCTTGGAGGAGGTCATTGCAACCCACTCCAGTAATGCATCACTAGCTGCATATCAGCGCCACAGGCTTAAATGATATTTTGCATGCATGTGTGCCTGCTAAATCATCATTTAGCAGACATCTCAGACTCTTTGGTACCCCCATGGGCTATTGCCCATCACGTTCCCTTGCCCATGGGGTTTTGCCAGAAAGAATACAGGAGTGGGCAGCCCATCCCCATCTCTTTCCTCTTCTTCAAGCCCTGACAGTCTCTTTTCTTTACTTCACGTCCTCACACACACACACACACACACACACACACACACACACACACACACACACACACACACACACAAGGAGAGAGTGGGGTGTATTAGATTTTAAGGCCGCTGTAACAAATTGCCATGAACTGGGTAGCTTAAAACAATGGGTATTTATTGTCTCACAGTTTTGGAGCCTCTACATCTGATATCAAGTCTTTGACACGACTGTGTTTCCCCTGAAATCTGTAGAGCAATCCTCACTTGCCTCTTCCTCAATTTTGGTGGCTGGCCAGCAGTCTTTGGTGTTCCTTGGCTGCAGGTGAACGACACCAATCTTTGCCTTTGCCATCAAACAGCCTTCTCCCCGTGTGTCTCTTCCTCCATTTGGCTGACTTCTTAGAAGGACACTAGTTATTTGATTAGGGGTCCACCTACTCCAGTATGGCCTCATTTGAACTTAATTACATCGGCAATGATCCTATTCTGAAAAAGTTCATATTGTTGAGTACTTTTTGTTAGGAATTCAACATATCTTTTGAGGAGTGCGAGAATATTCAACCAACAACAGATGGTAACCATGAGGAGAGCATCCCACAGAAACCAAAGACATTGCCTTGATTCCAGAATTTATTTCAAGAAGGAGTCCTACTACAGTGGGGGTAGAAGATCGAAGAATCTTGTTAAGTATGTATTCCCACCTACTATTTGGTTTGCTTATGGACTAACTGGGTTTGATTGACAGGTGTATGCTATCATGAGTTAATGATATTAAAAAAACTGAATGCCTTCATATAAAGCCTGAATGGCCCTGGATACAGGATAGCGGCCCTATCCTTTCTCGTAGTTTCCCCCTGCTATCCCGTTTGGAGAGAAATGTTGGTGTATAATTTTGATGAGCAAATGGGATAAGTGATTGTTGTGATGAGGCTGTCACTCTTTGCCAGAGAACTGTCTTTGATGTCTAAAGGATTACTTGGGACCTAGATGAAAGAGTCATAAAATAACAAGCCTAACCAAGGGGATGCAGCTAGCATTTAGGAAATGCACACATTTTTCTGTATCTCCTCTTTTCCTTTGATCAAATGTGTACACATTATTAATAAAAAGAAATACAAATTTTAAAAAGACATGAAGAGGGAATGGTCAAATGAACCCTGCCATAGTGCATAAGAGAAAAAAAAATCTCAGCAATTTCACATCAGGCCCTTTGTTGAGATCCTATACAAGAACAGCAGGATGATTGGGATTCTTAAATGACAGTGGCTGAAATGGCTAATAAAAGCCTGCTAATGACACAGAATCAAATCACCAAACAAACCCATCTCAAAATCCAGTTTCTCTCGAAGGGAAGGGCATGAACTTTATGGTTGGCACTGTCTCTTAATGTAGGACCTTAGGCAAGTTACTTAATCTCTCTCAAGTTTGCTATGTATAAAACTAAGGATAACTACCTAGCAAGGCTGTAGTGACCATTAAGCCAAACGCAGGACACATGTAACAGGTGCTTCACTAAATCGAAGCCTTCCACCTCCCAGCCCTGCAAATATATGCAAAATACAATCTTTGCACACTACCCCTCACCTACTCTTCATCTCATTCTCTTCCTCTCTCTCTCTGCCAAAGTTCTTATTTATAGTCTAGCAGAGGGTATATAAACAGGAAATGACTTGCATTTATTTTTAAAAACCAGTGTAAAACAATGGAGTATACCACTGACTACTTAAGTGCTGACAAACTCGACATTCCTAAAAACAGCAAACACATATTGAGTGATCATTCATGCCAGGCATGGTGCTAGGCATGGAGTATTCACTAGTAAGTGAAACATCTTCCCTCCCTGATGGAGTTCAGTTTAGTGAACTGAATGGTGAAGAAGCAATGAATATATAATTGAAAAATATGTTCAGTGCCCATAAAGAAATGATCAGGTGCAATGATGGAGACTAATGAAAGGGCAGGTGAGATACTTAGTTTAGGAAGGATGGCCTTTCTGAGATGACATTTAAACTGAAACCTGAAAGATGAGAAGCTAGATGTGTAAAGAACAAGAGCAAGTGTCTTCAAGACAGTGGAATCAGCATGTCCAGCGAGGCAGTCAGGAGCTAGAAGTGTTTGAGGAGGAGTTCTGGCAGTGTCAGCAAGATGGAGGGGCTGCCATCGGGTAAAAATCCAGTTTCTTACCATGGCCTCAATGTCCCACCTAAACTGCCCCGGTCCCCCGCCCCGCCCCCCCCACATATCCTCCCCAGGTGTCCACATCACCTAGTCTTTCTGTCCTTTATGTGCTGGTCTCACTCCCACCTCAAGAATGAGAGGTGTGCTGCATTTGCTGTTCTTCTGTCTAGAACGCTCTGCCTGGATGATTCTCATAGCTTCTGGCCCCCGTGGTCAGTCAGGCCTCAGATCAAGTGTCATCTCTGGAGAGAGATTGCTAATTACCACCCCTCACCCAACATTAACTTTGGTGGTATTTTCCTCTTCCCATCCCTCACCACTATGAAATGTTATTTCGTTGATTTTTTGAAGTTTGTTTTTTTTGTTTGTTTGTTTTATACTCTCCCCTAAAATAGAAGTCCCATGAGTTTATATTTCTTATTGCTATAACCTAGAACCATATCTAGACTATAAATGAAACTCAAATAGTACTTGTTGAATTTACAATGAATGAAATAAAGCTTAAAGAGGTAAGGCGAGGTATTAGAAAAGAACTAACCAAATTGTGTGAGAGTAAGGACTTCCTGGAAGAGGTATGTTTTCAGTTATTAAAATCAAAGGGGCAAGAGAGCGAAGGTGGCGTGCAGGTAACAAACAAGAATTGTGGAAATCACTCGTTCATCCCCGTCCTTTTTCACTAGATTAGGAACACCTTTAGCACTGGACGGAGAAGGTGATGGCACCCCACTCCAATACTCTCATCTGGAAAATCCCATGGACGGAGGAACCTGGTGGGCTGCATTGCCTGGGGTTGCTAAGAGTCGGACAGGGCTGAGCGAGTTCACTTTCAGTTTCATGCATTGGAGAAGGAAATGGCAACCCACTCCAGTGTTCTTGCCTGGAGAATCCCAGGGACCGGGTAGCCTGGTGACCTGCCATCTATGGGGTGGCACGGAGTCGGACACAACTGAAGCCATTTAGTAGCAGTGGCAGTTAGCGCTGAAGCCGCGTTTTACTAATCTTTCACCAGCGCCTGTCCCGGGACCTGGCACACAGATAGGGTTTTACACAATGACTGACTGTGAGGTGCGCAGAAGGGTCTATTAACTCGGCTGCGGTGCAGTTTGTGGCTGGCCACTAAGCTTGGCAGCACCCGTGCGAGGGAGCAGACGGCTTTGCGGAAGACGGCCTCGGCGGGTGGGGGTGGGGGGTGGGGTGGGAAGCGCCCCCCGCGCCTGCGCGTTATGGCGGGGAGCCGGCAGCGTCGGCGCGCGCCTGCGCAGTGCGGTCTTTCCCGCCTCCGACAAGATGGCGGCGGCCGAGTAGCGCGGGGGCGGGTTGTGGCCGCAGGAAGCCCGGCCGCTGCAGCGGGCCGAGGCGGGATGCTGTTCCCAGGGAGCGCCGTTGGCCACCGGTGAGGAAGGTCAAGCACAGAGCTGCCTTCCCGAGCCCCCCGGCGCCCCCTACGTACACCCCCGTCTGCTCGAGTGCGGTCGCCGCTTTGCCTACTTCGCTACCGCCCTGTGCTGTCGGGTCCGGAGCTCCGGCGGCGGCAGGGGCTGTGTCCGGCAGGAGAGGAAGCGCCCGGGCTGCGTCCGTGCTTCTGTCCGCGGGGCGAGCGTCTGGCAGGTGGGTGAAGCTGCAAGCTTCGGTGTCTCCTCTTGGGGCAAAGCTTTCTCGGCTTTGCCCCGCCGTGGCTCAGACCCTGGTGGTGTTCAGCCGGAGTCCACCGCTGCTTTGTCTCCACGTCCCGCCCCCTCTCCGCGCCCCGCTCCAGGCCTCCGGCTGGCCCCTGACTTTGCGTGCCCTCCATTCCCACGCAGGGGCCGGGGGTCGCAGCGCCGGCCGCCCTCCGCAACCTTTCCTGCCTCCTGCTGAAGCGTCAGCCCTTGCAAGCGGTCCCTCCTTCGCGTTAGGTGGGTGGGTCGTCTGCCTGTTTTAGTCACCTCCCCATCTTCCTGGTCTCGACCTTTTGCTTCCTTGAGAAGTCTTTTTAACTGTCTGGAAAGCTTTCCCAGGCTTATAGACTTACAGAGAAAAGCTTGCTATCCAGACGCCAGTGGATTTTGTTCATCTTGTCGGGGGGATCCAGCCCCCAGGAGACTTTGATGGTTTTGAGGAATGGTGCCAGTGACGGCAAGTGATTCTTCATCTAAATTAATCCTTTTCTGACTACAGCGAGTCTTCGGTCTCTAACCTTTTTTTGGAGGGGGGGGGGCAGACGGAGGGACATATGTATACTAGATCCAGGGAAAGAATTGAGAAGTGGTCCTGGTTTTAAAAGAAGGCTTTGTGAGGGTAAGAAATGTAATAGCCCAAGAAAGGATAAGCGATTTTAGTGATTCTTTTATTCACTGTTAGCTAAATCGTCCGTTGAAGCTTCACAATCTTGTGTTGTCCAAGCCCTTTGTTTTATTTGGAAAGGACTGAAATGGAGAAAACGCTTTTTAAACTTGAAACTTCTCAAATTTCTTGGGTTCTCAATTGTTACTAGTACTACTTGGCAATCTTTCTTGTACTTGATATTTTCTGCAAAATTTAGATTGTGCCAGTGTCATTTCTTCTTCATTTATTACTAGGGCAAGAGTAGTCAGAATTAATGGTGTAAAAAGTGCAAACTGAAGGAGGGATGTGGTAGTGGAGGTTGCCATGTCTGATTTTTCCCAATTTTTTCCTGTAATTGGATAATGTGTCAAGAGCAGCAGAATGGTGAAAAATGAAGCTATGAGTATAAATGGTAGTGTATCCACTGAGATTGCAATGGGTGGAGCTTTTAAAATTAAATTGAGTGATATCCTTTTTTTGAAGCCATGCTAGGTGCTCTCCAGAGTTTCTAAAGCACAGACTGTTGTTGCCTTATTGGAAATTTATGCTAAAAGTCTTTTAACAGGTGGGTTACAATTGGCCTGACAGATTTAACTTTTTGTTCTACCTCCTGACACACATCTGCCTTAACCTTTATTGTAGACTTTTAGCCTCTTGATGAATTTCTTAAATTTGGAGATAGAATTGTTCATTTTAAAAGGAGAGGAGATATTTTAAGTGTTTGATTCCTGTACGGGCAGATTCATTCACTTGTTTGTTGCTGTGCTATGCTAAGTCGCTTCAGTCACGTCCATCTCCTTGCAGTCTCCACAGGACAGCCAGACTCCTCTGTCCATGGGACTTCTCCAGGCACGAATATTGGAGCAGGTTGCCATTTCCTCCTCCACAGGACTTTCCCGACCTAGGGATCAGAGCCACATCTCTTCTGTCTCCTGCGTTGGCAGGTGGGTTCTTTACCACTAGCGCCACCAGGTAAGCCTGTTTGTTTCCTGCACCCGAGGACTGCGTGTTTTTACAGGCACTTGTCTCTCAATTCTGTGCTTTTAGCTGACGGGGTAGTGCTCAGCCCTAGGCAGTAGCTCATTGCCTGAGGCATTGTGTCAAGACCTGTCTGACCACAAACAAGCACTCTTCCACACTTATGGAACCCGTTTTCTCTCTCTCTTTCTTCCCCTCTTCCTGTCTTTAGGAACCCTCCCGTCTTTGTGTCTATTCATTCAATTCTTTAGCCTACTGCTCTTTTCATTTGCCTCCCCTAGTCACCAGGATCCCATGGTCATCAGTTTTTACCAGCCCATCATTGATACCTTAGAATACTTAACTTTATGTCAATTTATCTTTCTAGTGCCCAGTTCTGAACAGGCCTAATCACTATCTTGATCCCTGAAGGATACAAGAGACAGTTGTGTGAGGATTTTGGATTGTTTTCATACCAGTTAGTGTTCTGTTATCCTCCAGATCTATAATGTCGATTGTGAGGGGTTTTTTTGTCTTACTTCATGAAAGTGTTTATAGCAAATAACTTGATCTTTTCCTTTCCTGAGAAAAATCTCAAGCATCTGAGGTATAATCTTTTCTATCCTGATATCATTTCTTTATTTACTCTTCTCTGAAAAGAAGGAATTGTCCTTCCTTTTCTTCAAGAGGAACCTTCTCCAGATGTGTCCATGATCATCCCTCTTTATCTTTCTTTCTCAGTAATTATCCATGATCACTCCTTTTTAAGTTTTGCCCTCTCTAGCCTCCATGCATGCTTAAATATACCTTTGCCAGGGCTGCCAAACACCGTGCTGTGTGCCGTGCAGCTCACAGAAGCCAGTCTGAATTTTGAGCCTGCTGTGCCACTGTATTTTTATTCTTTAATCCTAGGAGCCTGGTGTAGTTGTTGTTCAGTCGCTCAGTTGTGTCCAACTCTTTGCAACACCAAGAACTGCAGCATGGCAGGCTCCTCTGTCCTCCATTACCTCCTGGGGTTTGCTCAAATTTATGTTCATTGAGTCGGTGACACTACCTAGCCATCTCATCCTCTACCACCTCCTTCTCCTTTTGCCTTCAGTCTTTCCTAGCATCAGGGTCTTTTCCAGTGAGTTGGCTTTTCGCATCAGGTGGCCAAAGTATTGGCGCTTCAGCTTCAGCATCAGTGCTTCCAGTGAATATTCAGGGTTGATTTCCTTTAGGATTGGTTGATCTTCTTGCAGTCCCAGGACGCTTAAGAGCCTTCCCCAGCACCACAATTCTCAATTCTTTGACACTCAGTCTTTATGGTCCAACTCTCACATCCATACATGACCACTGGAAAAACCATAGCCTCGACTCGACGGACCTTTGTCGGCAAAGTGATGTCTCTGCTTTTTAGTATGTTGTTGAGGTTTGTCATAGCATTTCTTCCAAGGAGCAAGCATCTTTTAATTCCATGGCTGCAGTCACCATCCACAGTGATTTTGGAGCCCCAAAAAATAAAGGTCTGACACTGTTTCCACTGTTTCCCCATCTATTTCCCATGAAGTGATGGGACCAGATGCCATGATCTTAGTTTTCTGAATGCTGAGTTTCAAGCCAACTTTGTCATGCTCTTCTTTAACCCTTATCAAAAGGCTCGTTAGTTTCTCTTCACTTTCTGCCCTTAGAGTGATATCATCTTCATATCTGAGGTTATTGATATTTCTCCCAGCAGTCTTGATTCCAGCTTGTGCTTCATCCAACCCAGTGTTTCTCATGATGTACTCTGCGTAGAAGTTAAATAAGCAGGGTGACAAGATACAGCTTTATTATAACTCTTTCCCAGTCAGTTGTTCAATGTCCGATTCTAACTTGCTTCTTGACCTGCATACAGGTTTCTCAGGAGGCAGGTAAGGTGGTCTGGTACTGGTGTTTCTTTAAGAATTTTCCACAGTTTGTTACGATCCACACATTCAAAGGCTTTAGCGCAGTCAATGAAGCAGAAGCAGACGTTTTTCTGGAATTCTGTTGCTTTCTCTATAATCGAACAAATGTTGGCAGTTTGCTCCCTGGTTCCTCTGCATTTTCAAAACCTAGCTTGTACATCTGAAAGTTCTAGGTTCACATTCTTTTGAAGCCTAGCTTGAAGGATTTTGAGCGTAACCTTTTTAGCATGTGAAATGAGTGCCATTGTATGGTAGTTTGAACATTCTTTGACATTACCTTTCTTTGGGATTGAAATGAAAACTGTGACCTTTTTCAGTCTTGTAGCCACTACTGAGTTTTCCAAATTTGTTGACATATTGAGTGCAACACTTTAACAGCATCATCCTTTAGAATTTCAAATAGCTCAACTGGGATTCCGTCACCTCCACTAGCTTTGTTGGTAGTAATGTTTCCTAAGGCCCCCTTGACTTCACGCTCCAGGATGTCTGGCTCTGGGTGAGTGACCACAGTGACTGGTGTACTGTTCTCTGTGTATTCGTGCCACCTCTTCTTGATATCTTTTCCTTCTATTAGGTGCGTACCATTTCTGTCCTTTATGGTGTCCATCCTTGCATGAAATGTTCCCTTGATGCCTCCAGTTTTCTTGAAGAGATCTCTAGTCTTTCCCATTGTGTTGTTTTCTTTGCATTGTTCACTTAAGAAGGGTTTCTTATCTCTTCTTGGTATTCTCTGGATCTCTGCACTCAGTTGAGTATATCTTTCCCTTTCTCCCTTGCCTTTCACTTCTCTCCTTTCCTCAGCTCTTTCTAATGTCTCCTCAGACAATCACTTAAGCTTCTTGCATTTCTTTTTCTTGGACTAGTTTGGTCACTGCCTCCTATACAATGTTACGAACCTCTTTCCAGTGATGAACCTCGTATATAAACTCATATAAAACATATGAATCTCTTTCAATAAACTCATATATGAACCTCTTTCAGTTTTATGAATCTGGTAGACACTTTCTCTACCAGATCTCATCTCGAATCCATTTGTCACCTCCACTGTATAATCATACGGGATTTAATTTAGGTCGTATCTAAATGACCTAGTCGTTTTCCCTACGTTCTTCACTTTAAACCTGAATTTTGCTATTAGGAGCTCACGACCTGAGCCACAGACAGCTCCAGGTCTTCTTTTTGCTGTCTGTGTAGAGCTTTTCCATCTTCAGCTGCAAAGAACATAATCTGATTTTGGTATTGACCATCTGGTGATGTCCGTGTGTATAGCTGTCTCTTGGTTGTTGGAAAAGGGTGTTTGCTATGACCAGCGTGTTCTTTTGACAAAACTCTGTTAGCCTTTGCCCTGCTTTTGCCCTCCAAGGCAAAACTTGCCTATTATTCTGGGTGTCTCTTGGCTTCCTATTTTGTATTCCAATCCCCTGTGATGAAAAGGACATCCTTTTTTTTTTTTTTTTTGGTGTTTGTTCTAGAAGGTGTAGTTCGAGAACTACAGCAGTTCTACTTCATAGAACTGTTCAGCTTCAGCTTCTTTGGCATTAGTGGTTGGGGCAGAGACTTAAGATAACACTGATATTGAACAGTTTGCCTTGGAAATGAACTTAGATTATTTTTTTTTTTCCTGAGATTGCACCCAAGTACTGCATTTAGAACTCTTGTTGACTTTTAAGGGCTACTTCCTTTCTCCTAAGGGATTCTAGGCCACAGTAGTAGACATAACAGTCATCTGAATTAAATTCACCCATTCTCATCCATATTAGTTCAGTGATTCCTAAGATGTTCATTCTTGCCATCTGCTTCACCACATCCGATTTGCCTTGATTCACGGACCTGCCGTTCCAGGTTCCCATGCAAAAAAAGAGCAATAGCTCTTTACAGCGTCGGACTTGACTTTAACCATCAGACACATCCACACAACTGAGCGTCATATCCGCTTTGGTCCAGCCACTTCATTCTTTCTGGAACTAACGACTGCCCTCCACTCTTCCCCAGGAGCATATTGGACACCTTTTGATTGTGGTGCTCATCTTCGGTGTCTTATTTTTCTGCCTCATGCTGTTCGTGGGGTTCTCGCAGCAGGACTGCTGGAGTGGTTTGCCGTTCCCTCCTCCAGTGGGCCACGTTTTGTCGGAACTCTTCACCAGGACCCGTCTGTCTTGGCTGGCCCTGCACGGCATGGCCCATGGCTTCACTGAGTTACACAAGCCCCTTCACCACAACGAGTCTGTGATCCATGAAGGGGTATAGTAGGAAGGACATTTACTTTTAAGCTTCAAAGATCTGATTTTGAAGTCTACTGAAACCAGTTACTGTCTGTGTGGCTGTGGGCAACTTACTACTCAGGCTGTGTTCTTTGTCTGTAAAGTAGAATGTTATACGAGGAAGACATGGCAACCCAATGCAGTATTCTTGTTGGAGAGTCAGCATAGACAGAGGAGCTTGGTGGGCTGTAGTCCATGGGGTCACAAAGAGTCGGACAAGACTGAGCGACTAAGGACACCACAGAATGTTATCCTTACCTCACAGAGTTGTAATCGACGGAGTTTAACACACGTTACATGTCTTTCCAAGGGTTTGGTGCATTATGGAGTTCTTAAAAGTGTAAATTATTCTTTCCTTTGCACTCTGACTTCCCTTACCATCGCAGCACCGAAATTGGTTTTTAAAAAGTCATCTTGATGATCTAATTACCAAAGCTAACGGCCTTATCTCAATCATCCAGGTTTTCTTAGACCACTTCTGAAATATACTCCATAGGAATGAAATGATCTGATTTCTTGTTTCTTGGCTTTATAGTTCCTGATTCTCTTACGTCTGAAAGTTTCTTTACATTCCCTGCAGTGTCTCGATTTTGCTCTTTCCCCTAAACATAGCTGTTTCCTGTATCAGTTAGGATGCAAATAGGATTTAAAAACAGAAGAAGTGTATTAGCTCAGGTAATTGGCAAAGGCATAGGTAGGATTAGTTTAAAGGGCAATTTGTGCATAAGCTTGGCTTTGCTCAGTCCTCAGTCCTCAGTCAGCACAGAGGTTCTGTGTTTCCGTTTCCTCTAAACTGCCCTCCCATTTGGGTTCCTGCTCAGACTGGCTTCCCCTCTAGATTGAATCCAAGTGCTTTCCATCTTTATCTGTAGTGTGGCGACCTTTGTGCTCAGGTTTATCCTTTCATAGTTGCATGTTTCTCTTTCTGCTCCAGGCATCACATTCTGACACAACCACCAAAGACGGGAGGAAGTTTGCCCTCTCATCTCTTGATGAAGCAAGTAAACCTTTTACAGAAAGCCTGTATCAGATTTCATTTTGGCCTTATTACTTATGCCCTAGTTGCAAGGGGACTAGAAAAACCAATATCTAGCATTTCAGTCTAGGAAGAAATTAAATGAATGGCTACAGGGAAGATAACCAACATTGTCAGTGACATATATTGATAATATTGTATGGAGAAGTAAGCTTAAATGAATGAGAATTTTCAGATAGTAGTGGCATTCTTAAAGCACTGCTTATCTCAAGAGCAGGTATAAGCTGTGCTTAGGACTGAATCAGTCATTTAGATAGTCATGAATGACTAATTAAAATGGATTACTATATAAAATTAGTATATTTGAGTGGTATATCCCAGTTCTTTTAAGGTTGTTGTTAAGAACATTTACGCGTGCACTGTGAGGAATGGATACAGGTAGCAACTAACAGGGAATAGACCTGTGGTTCTTCTTGAAGATGAGTGGTGTTTGGAAATCTGTGGGTCTGGTAGAGACGAGATATACCAAGTGTCCTGTGATGTTTGCCCGCAAAACAAGAATTGTCCCTTCCAGAATACCAATAGTGCCCCTGTACACTGAAAAAACAAATGCTTTGGTTTTTTCCAAAGAATTCGCTGAGATTCCTCTGTATACTTATATTGCAAGTGACAGAAAACCAAATTCAGACTGGCTACACAGTAAAGGGCATGATTAGGTCTTGTCCTTGAACTTCATCTGGGGCTTCATCCAGTCTGAAATCATCAAGGACTTGGCTTAGTTTCTCTGGTCCTGCTCTGGCATTCCTCTTGTTTTGGTTTCGCTCTCAAGCGAGCTTATCTCATGGTAGCAAATTACTGTAGCACTTTCAGACTTAATACTCTCATTTCATATGTAAAGTAAAATGAAGCATATCTTTTGTTATTTGGTTTTGCAAGTGTTTGTTGAATGTCATCACTGTTGAAACTTCCCTGAACACCTGCCCCTAAAAGTGGATTACTTCCTCTGTTATGTTACAACTTCACAGAACTCTGTTGCATGCCATGTTCTATGGTTATTATGCTCATATGTCTCATGCATTAACTTGCCTTAATTGTCTGTGTGTTCTTAATGTGTAGAATACTCTCTGACTTAGTGGTACACAGTAACCATTTATGGATGAATGAGAGGAAGGAAGGATATGGAAAGGGGCAGAGAAACATAAGAAGTCCCCATTCCTTCCTGTTACTGAACCCTGAATTGTGAACGTTGTACTCCTACCACCAAAGTATGTGTGTCATGCTCTTGTGATTGAGAATGAATTCATTTGAAAGCTTTACTGAATTCTAGTAGTGTTCCATCATTATTTTCTCAGCAAAACTAAAACCAGTTACCATCTTTTGTTCTTTCAACAAGTATTTTTGAAAGCCTGCTATTGGCAGTCATGTGACACAATGGTAAACAAAGTAGAGCTGTGCTTCCTGAGCTTAAATATCAGCGAGGGGCATAGACATTATTCATGTGTGCACACTCAGTCGCACACACACGTCAGGGAGCTCACAGGTTTTGAAGCAGAATAAGATAGATTCAGGGGATTAAAAAGTAACAGGATACTGTAATACTTCAGGTAGTTTGGTGAGAAAAGGCTTTTTGAGAAGCCCTTTTCTGAGTGAAGTGGATTAAGCCATGGAACTATCTGGAAGGAAATGTTCGGGTAGAGCAAGCAGCAGCTTCTAACGTGGAAATGTCCTTGGCATGTTGGAAGAGCAGCATGTGGGAGGCCGTGGCTGAAGCGGGGGTGGGGGGTGTGTGGCAGGGCAGGTCAGAGGGTAGGTGTGGGCAGGGTAGACCAAGGGGAGTTCTGAAGGTCATTTAAGGACTTGATTTTATTAGCTAGAAAGTCTGGAGAAGGCAATGGCACCCCACTCCATTACTCTTGCCTGGAAGATCCCATGGATGGAGGAGCCTGGTGGGCTGCAGTCCCTGGGGTCGTGAAGAGTCAGACACGACTGAGCGACTGCTCTTTCACTTTTCACTTTTGTGCTTTGGAGAAGGAAATGGTAACCCACTCCAGTGTTCTTGCCTGGAGAATCCCAGGGATGGGGGAGCCTGGTGGGCTGCCGTCTATGGGGTTGCACAGAGTTGGACACGACTGAAGCGACTTAGCAGCAGCAGCAGCTAGCTAGAAAGTCACTCAGTCGTGTCTGACCTTTGTGACCCCATGGACTGTACCAGGTCTCCCACATTGCAGGCGGATTCTTTATCAGCTGAGCCACAGGGAAGCCTCAAGGGAACTTCCCTGGTGGCTCAGATGGTAAAAGCATCTTCTTGCAATGCAGGAGACCCGGCTTTGATCCCTGGGTGGGGAAGATCCTCTGGAGAAAGAAACAGCAACTCTCTCCAGTACTTGTGCCTGGAAAATTCCGTGGATGGAGGAGCCTCGTAGGCTACAGTCCATGGGGTCGCAAAGAGCTGGACACAGCTGAGTGGCTTCACTTTCACTTTTCACTTTCTAGCCAGAAAATTGGAGATGATATATCTTTGGAAATCTAATTATTATTTTTAAGTTATATTATTTTAAGTACTAATTATGATTAAAGTTCTCTCTGTGCTAAGTAACTAGCATATGATAGACTTAACACAATTTAAATGTTAAATAATTTATCTGAATAAAATGGTACTGAGATAAAAGTTGAAATTTTAAAGTTACCCTTTGAAGGAACTTCTTAAAATATTTAGGATACTTTACTTAGGTTTGTGATTATTTTCTTCAGCTCTTATGTACCCCATTACTAAAGTTTTCTGTAGTCATTAAAGAAAATTCAGGAAATGCAGAAGTACAGATGACATTCATAAGCTCAACATATGAAGAAAACCAGTTGAGTTTTCGTCTCTCCCAACCCTTCCCTCCCGCTTTCAGTACCCTCTGTCCCTCTCTTCTTCCCTCTGTCTTTCACTTTCTTCTTTGTGCCTATGACTTTTTCCCCCTGTTACAGTGTAAACATGTGTATATGTCTAATTTTTTAAAAATTAGGTTATATTCATTTCTTGGAATATTTGATAAATCTTATTTTTATTGACTGTATAATCCCATTGTAAAAATTATTTTTCTTAATTGTTTCCTGGAGTTGGTTATTTAGTTTAGGTTTTCTATTTTATCATCATGTGGGCAGTGAATGTCTTAACACATGGATTTTTTTCTCTTTGTCTTTTTCCTTAGAATGGAATGATTGGCACTGGAGTAATGTAATGGAATAAGGTTTCATCTTAGACATTGTTAAGGTTCATGATACATGTTGCCACATTGTACCATGTCTTGTAAGCCCAATAAATGTTAACTGGTTTGAAAGTAACGGTAGCTGGGTGGTGGTGGGGAGGTGAGGACCTACGGAGTTGCCAAGCTTGAGTGATAGGCTAGGTTAGCCTTTTATTTCCAAATATTTCTTTCTTTTTTATCTTTAATATATATTTCAAGGTGTATATAAAAGCACCATGGAGAACTTTACATGTTACTGCAAACACACAAACACACATGAACTTATTGCTCAGGTCAAGACGCACAGCGCTGCCGCCACCCCAGAGCTCCTGCCCTTCTGGTTCCCGGTCTCCAAGAGGAAGCTTTCAGCATTTCCCTCCAGGCCTGTTTGCTCAAGTTCGTTTTGTTTTGTTTCTGTGAAACCCTTCATCATGTTTAAAGAAGTTCCCTTCTGTACCGGTTTACTAAGAATTTTGTGTTTTGTTCTGTTTGTTTGAATTTAATGCTTTTTTTGTTGTTGTTGCAGCTTTTCATTACTGTATGACTTTTCTCCTTCACTATGTTAATATATTGAATTACATATTATTTAAAATCTTAAACCTAACCTGATTTCTGAGGTAAACCTAATTTGGTTTTACAGTATTACTCTTTTTATGTATTTCTGGATTCAGTTTGATATTCTGTTAATAGTTTTGTATCAGTGAAGTGGCCTATATTGTCCTTGTCAGGATTTGAAATCAGCGGTTATCTCATACTAGCCTTATAAAATGAGCTGACCCTCATTTTCTATTCTGAAAAAGTTTAAGTAGGACTGAATTGTTCCATTAAATTTCTGTGAGAATCTGGCCGAGAAGCCATCTGGGCTGGTAATTTTCTTTGTGGAAAGATTTTTAATTACTCCTTTGATTTTTAATTTTTAACCTTCTCAGATTTTCTGTTGATTATTTTGGTAGTTTTCCCCCTAAGAAGTTGTCCTTTTCATCTAAACTTTTTAAATTTACTAGCATAAAATTATTTATAATAAATATTAGTATCCGTTTAATGGTTGCAGTAAAGAATTATCTTACTGTATCTGTTATAGGCTAAAACTACCTTCTGTTTTTCCTCATTCAGTCTCCCTGGGAATTTAGTAGTCATTCAAAGGAACCAAATTTTGAATCTTGCTGATTCCTTTTCTTTTTATTATATATTTGTTCTCTATTGCATTGATTTCCACTCTTTATTTCCTTCCTTCTACTTTTTGGGATTTACTTTTTTGTTCTTTTGCTAACTTCTTGTAGATCACTACTTTTCAGCATTTCTCCCTTTTAAATATATGCATTTAAGGCTGAGCATTTCCCTCTAAGTACTGTTTCAGCTAGCAATATTACTCAAATTTTAATATATAGTACTTTTATAATTCACTTTAAAATGGTTTCTAATTTTCACTGGTATCTACTTTAACACTTGGATAATTTGAATGTATTATATTTCTCGATTTCTGAACACATGGAGATTTTCTAGTTGTTTTCAAATGTCTTTTATTTCTAACAACATAAGGTATGTCATCAGAGAACGCTTAACAACATAGCAATGTCATCAGAGAACAATCTCAGTGTTTCAAAGGTCTGTGATTTCAGACCTTTAACATTTGAGATCTGCACTGTGGCCCCAGTATATTATTTTTTCCCTATAGCTATTGAATGTGGTGTTCTAATATATTTACATTGGATCTTGCTGGTTAATTCCGTATTTCAAATCTTCAGGGTCATAAGTGACCTTTTGTTTGCTTGTATCAATTACACAGACAAGAGTGTATTAAAATATCCCATTTACCACTGTAGATATTTCCCCTTGTATTCTCTCAGCTTTTGCTTTATTTATTTGAGACATTGCTAGTAGATGAACATATATATATACACTGTGCTTGGTTGCTCAGTCATGTCTGACGCTTTGCAACCCTTTAGACTGTAGCCCTCCGAACTCCCCTGTCCTTGTGATTTTTTAGGCAAGAATACTGGAGTGGGTTGCCATTTCCTTCTCCAGGGGATCTTCTCGACCCAGGGATTGAACCCACATCTCCTGTGTCTCATGCGTTGCCAGCAGATTCTTCCCCTGCTGAGCCATCAGGGAAGCCTAGTATTTGGATAGAAATGTGTAATAGTTATATCTGCTTAGTGACTTACTGTTACGAAGTATTCCACTTTTATTCTGAAAGTGCTTTTTGCATGAAGGTCTAGTTTGTCTGGGATTGATATAACAACACCAGTTTTCTTTTTATTGTTTTCTAAGGCTGATCTACATACGTGGTTTTAAAAAATCATATTCTGTGCTCGCTTCGGCAGCACATATACTAAAATTGGAACGATACAGAGAAGATTAGCATGGCCCCTGCGCAAGGATGACACGCAAATTCGTGAAGCGTTCCATATTTTTAACGGACCACCAGCCCAGGTGGGATGCATGAATCAGGTGCTCTTGCCTGGTGCACTGGGAGGACCCTGAGGAGTCGGGTGGGGAGGGAGGTGGGAGGGGGGATCGGGATGGGGAATACGTGTAACTATATGGTTGATTCATGTCAATGTATGACAAAACCCACTGAAATGTTGTAAAGTGATTGGCCTCCAACTAATAAAATAATATTTAAAAAAAAAATAAAAAAAAAATAAAAAATCATATTCTGCTTTTATGTTATCAAAGCCTGATTGTTTCTTGTCGTATCATCTTGGGTGTTTCTAGCATTGTAACATGTAACTTGCTTCAAATGTAGACACTAATAAGATACTGAGATAATGTCTTACTTGGTTGAATTTAAAAAGTAATGAGCATGATTTTGAATAAGTACTGAAGTTGTTTTAGGTTTCTCTTATTTTAAACATTAAAAAATGTAGTTTTGTCAGGAAGAGACTTAAAGATTTATATTCTTGAGCAGATATTACCGGCGTGCAGTATACATATCAAAACCTGCAAGAGAAAACGAAATGAAAATAAATATGCTGTCCCTGTCTCTTCCCTGGTGGCTTAGACGGAAAAGAACCTGCCTGCAATGCAGGAGACCCTGCTTCAGTTCCTGGGTTGGGAAGACACCCTGGAAAAGGAATGGCAACCCACTCCAGTATTCTTGTCTGGAGAATTTCCTGCACAGAGGAGTCTGGTGGGCTATAGTCCATGGGGGTCACAGAATCAGACACAACTGAACGACTCACACTTTGACTTTTCATCCCTGTCTCTCTTAGTTACACATGTCCCCTTCACAGAAGCAATCACTGTGTGATTAACACAGGTAACAGTGTAATCACTGTGACCAGTTTCTTGATTAGCTTTTCACACTGTAGTCCACAGAAACCCAAATTTTGCAAATTCAGCTTGTTAGGTGGGCAAATATATACACTACTGTGGTAAACTCTAATTTGTGTCTTCATCACAAGGTAGCATTCTAGAACATGCATTTTAAATCATAATGATAACTCTCATTCAAGCTCCAGAACAGTTTTTTTTTTACTTCAAAAGTTACAAAGCAGATACTGGAAGAGGATAAACAGCTTTCTGCTTCAGTCTGATTAGCCAGTCCTTCAGTTTCGAAATCCTACTGGTTTGGGCTTTAACAGAAGTGGTCCCGTGGTTAAGATAATTGGGGAAATTCTGACAAGGATGGCTCATTTGCTAGTTATTCAAGGGGGTGGTTAGGAGGAATTTCTGTTATGGATTACAGTAAGGTGAAAGAATCTGTGTATTTTGCTTATTCTCTGTCTACATGAGCAACAAGTGCTGAGTAGGGCTAGAGGATCGGCTTCCGGGGTCATTCACTCACTCATCTGGCTGGCAAGTTGGTAGTCATTGTAAGGACACTCAGGTAACCTTATGGAAAGGCCATCCTGGGACCCAAATGTTGACCTTTCCATAAGGTTACCTGAGTGGCCTGAGTGTCCTGATAACCCAGAGGCTGGCTCCACAGTAAGCAATCCAAGGGACCAGGGTAGAAGCCACAGTGTCTTACAGTGACGTAGCCTCAGAAGTCACACGCTTCTGCAATGTTTTATTGGTCACTCATGTGTGCTTAGTCATGTTCAATTCTTTGTGACCCTGTGAACAGTAGCCCAGCAGGCTCCTTTGCTCTTGGGATTCTCCAGGCAAGAATACTGGAGTGGGTTGCCATGTCCTCTTCCAGGGGATCTTCTGACCCAGGGACCGAATTCGAGTCTCCTGCGTCTCCTGCATTGGCAGGTGGATTCTTCACCGCTGAGCCACTGGGAAGCCACTGGTCACTCAGGTCAGCTCTGTTCAGCATAGGTGAACACTGTGCTAAAGCTTGCATATCAGAATTTAAAGATTTTTAAGGATAGTCTTTGAAAGTGGCTCTGGTGCCACTCCCCATTTAAATAAGCATTGGATCAGCGATCTTACAACTGCTGTTTTTGGTAATCTCAAGGTGAATTTATTCAAAAAAGTAATGCTTTTAGGGTGCTGCATACTTTTCTATTATGCATTGCTCAGGAAAATGCCTGTTTGATTGCCAACGTTTTCACAGTGATTTATTTTTTGTTGTATTTGATGCCTGATAAGAACAACATTCACGTAATCTGGGAATATCTAAAGAATTAGCATTCTGGCTTCCTCTTAGAAATTGTAGAATACATCCTCGAGCTTTAATGTGGTGCTGAGATCTTGCCTGCCTTATCTATTGATGTTACTGCTTTAATCTAGCCATTGGATCCAGGTGTCATTCAGAACCCTCACTGTATATAGGGCGTTTTTATTCAGAAAATAATGAATTCTGACTATACTCTTCACAAAATAAGGTGGTGTGAGTGGTAAAGAACCCACCTGCCAGGGCAGGATATGTAAGATACGTAGGTTCAATCCCTGGGTTGGGAAGATCCCCTGGAGGAGGACATGGCAACCCACTCCAGCATTCTTGCCTGGAGAATCCAATGGACAGAGGAGCCTGGTGGGTTACTGTCCATAGGGTCGAAAGAGTCAGACACGACTGAAGTGACTTAGCACATACATACTCAGGCTGCTGTAATAGTGTGGAAGAGCAAGGCTGCCCCTGTAAGAGAAGAAAAAAAAATTGTCCCTGTATTCTTTGTGACAGAAATCTTCAGAGGAGTAGGTATTTGAAGATTTAAATCTCATAGGGAGAGGGCCAGGAAATTTGTGAATCAGGTATCTGTTTATTTTAAATGTATCCAAGTGAAATATCAGATAGATAGTTGGATATTCACAGAAGAGGGTTAGGATTTAAATTTGAGATTTAACATCATTCAGTTCAGTTCAGTCACTCAGTCGTGTCCGACTCTTTGCGACCCCATGAACTGCAGCACGCCAGGCCTCCCTGTCCATCGCCAACTCCTGGAGTCCACCCAAACCCATGTCCATCGAGTCAGTGATGCCATCCAACCATCCCATCCTCTGTCTTCCCCTTCTCCCCCTGCCCCCAATCCCTCCCAGCATCAGGGTCTTTTCCAATGAGTCAACTCTTTGCATGAGGTGGCCAAAGTACTGGAGTTTCAGCTTCAGCATCAGTCCTGCCAATGAACAGCCAGGGCTGATCTCCTTTAGGATGACCTGGTTGGATCTCCTTGCAGTCCAAGGGGCTCTTCAGGAGTCTTCTCCAACACCACAGTTCAAAAGCATCAATTTTTCGGCGCTCAGCTTGCTTTATAGTCCGACTCTCACATCCATACATGACCACTGGAAAAACCATAGCCTTGACTACGCGGACCTTTGTTGGCAAAATAATGTCTTCTTTTTAATAGGCTGTCTAGGTTGGCCATAACTTTCCTTCCAAGGCGCAAGCGTCTTTTAATTTCATGGCTGCAATCACCATCTGCAGTGATTTTGGAGCCCCCCAAAATAAAGTCAGCCACTGTTTCCACTGCTCCCCCATCTATTTGCCATGAAGTGATGGGACCAGATGCCATGATCTTAGTTTTCTGAATGTTGAGCTTTAAGCCAACTTTTTCACTTTCATCAAGAGGCTCTTTAGTTCTTCCTCACTTTCTGCCATAAAGGTGGTGTCATCTGCATGTCTGAGGTTATTGATGTTAAAGCCTTGGGAGTAGGTGAGAAAACGAGAGAAAGCAGTCCTGGTACAAGTCCTCAGGCACTCATGTTTTAGAAGACGCCTGAAGAGACAAAACAAACCAATAGAGGAAATCAGAGGGAGGAGGAAAGCCAGAAGAACAAGTAGAGGACAAGAGAAGACATCTACTTCAAGTAGAAGAGAGTGGTCTGCTTGGTCTAATGTTCCTGAAGAGGTTACTGTACTAAGATGAGGCAATGGAATTAGGCCACTGGGTAGTCATTAGTGACCTTGACAATTGAGTTTCAGGAGATTGTTTAGGATTAGGGTGGGTTAAAGAGTAAATTAAAGGTGAGAAAATAGAGATAGGAAATGAAGGCCACTAGATGAAGAAGTTTTGCTGTGAGTAGAACAAAGAAATGGTCATATGTAATTGGTGGGGTGGGGGAGGTGAAGGGGAGCTGAGGTCAGGAGAGGAATTTCCTGGCCCAGAGATCGAAACCAGGTCTCCTGCATTGCAGTCAGATTCTTTACCATCTGAGCTATCGGGAAGTCCTGAGGAATTTCTTAAGATGTGTAATAATAGAGCACATTTGTTCATGATAGTGGTTCAGTAGAAGAGGAGAAACTGACTATACGGGAGAGAGAGAGGTTAGTCAGTGGTTTTCTTGCAAAGACAGGAGTAGTTGGACTCCATGCCCACGTTAGGGTATTGATCTTTGATAGAAGCAGTGCTGCTTTTTCTATTTTAATAGAAGAGAAGCAGTGTAGAAGCACTACAATTCTACCGATCTTACGGGACTTGGCAAAGAAAGTTTTTTTAAAGATTTATGAAGTAAATATAAGTTTCAGTTTTAAAAATATTTATCTATATTGAAAGAAGGAATTAAATTTGTTAGTTTGCCTTGATTTTCCTTTCTCTCTTTCACTTTCATAGTGTGAAGTGTTCATGTTGAACTCTTACTGTGATTCATTCTCTCAATCCCTAAAATGAATCTGTGTATTAGATCTACTCTGAGTAGTGCAAGTGACCCAGAGGTTTCTGATTTGATTGACACAATCCAGTAATGCCAGGTAGATTTGGTTTTGTCATTTTACTTAAGAATAAATTTGGATTGTTTACCCTGTAATAGAAAACATTTATCTTCAGATACTCAGAAATGAAATAATTTCATAGGCTATACATTGCCTTACATGCTAAAATTCAGCATAAAGCAGGAGGGAGGGACGACATTAAAAAAAGCAGGAAATGGTAGTATTAGGCAATGCTATCTTCAGTATATCGGGTATTGAAAAGGTCATTGTTTTCTCATCCAAGGTAAGAACTTGAGGATACCGTGTAAGAATAAAAGTCTTGACCCAAGTATTTGGTTTGAGGTTCTAATAAATAAACATCATTGTTACGCCATAAATTTATTCTTGCATATACAGTAGATTTTGTCTTTAATGTCAATTTAAAAATTGGACTTTTTCTTATCAAATCAAATGTATTTCCAGGGCTCTTTTGTGTGCTATAAACTGATAAAATGATTGGCCAAGTGATCTAAGTATTTTAAATGTTAAGGTGATGGTAGTTTTAATTGTGTTTTGGAAAAAAGGCTATTTTTTAAAAACTCATTCTGTGTGCTCCTTTTTCTTGAATTCACAGTGATACCGTAAACATTTGGTGCTGTTTTGGTAATTTAAGTCCCTGAACTCTTTAGTGTTGACATCTCATCTTTATGGAGGAGGGTTTCTAAGTTTGTATTGTAAATTGTACCTTTGGGAGCAGTGTTATAGCTGTTTTAGGTTTTTAGTAAAGATCAAAGCTGAAAACATTAAACAAGACAACAAGACATGATTTTAAAAAGACACATGGGGAGACATAAAATTCTGCTTTAAACATTTATTAAAAAAAAATTAATCAGAATTTGATTTTTTTTTCCCCAGACGAAAGATTGCTTAAAACATTGGATGACCAGAAAGTGGAATTTTATCAGATTAGAGCACATTAAGAATTTAGAAAAAACGTTTCCTTTACTAACGAGGAGATGTTTGAATATTTTTTAATTTGGTAAAATGATTGTCAGAGGTGATTTTTTAGTTCTTTGTCTTATTAAAAACATAAATTAGTAAGTATGCTGTCAAAATTGTCAAAATAAGACTAATTAAAACAATTAAGTTTATTATAGAGTGTAAAATTTTGTGTTTTTTTTTTTCCTGTTGTCATGTTTTTCAATTGAAAAAGTCTTTGGTCATTAGTTTTAACTATAAATTAGTAGTATATGCATATAATGCTTGGTTATTTCTTCTCTAAAGTAAGAAATATCAACTGGTTCTATTAACTTTTGTAAATCTTGCCATAATCATGTATCCTTCCTTATTTGAAATGTCTGTATTTTTCATTGCCTATAAGAAGATGTCTAAAGTTTTTAGCCTACCAGACAAAATGTAAAACTGCCCTAAAATTCCTAAATATCTTTAAAGGCTACTTCTCTTGCTACTTTCTCTCTGAACTCATTCTTGATTGCCTAGCCAGAAATTATCAAATCTCTCATCCTTTGGTACAGATGTTACCTCGTATTAAAACTTTTCCTGTGCACATTTGTAAGTTGATATCTTACTCCTCTTTGTATCATCTACATTCATACATTCAGCAGTGTTATTGGATGTCTGCTGTGCCCCAAACACTGTTGTAGGTGTGAAGGCAACAGCAGTGCATGAGAATCCAGGTCCCTATCCTCATGAAATTTATGTTCTAGTTTGGGAATGATAATGAGGGAGACAAAATTAAATAAACAGATAGATGCCTAGAGCCTTTTAGATGTTAAATGTTTTGAGGAGAAAACAGTGTATATGATAGAAGGTTTAAGGACAGTACCAGTGTTGATTTGATGGCGATGGAAGATCTCTTTGAAGATGTGACATTTATGCCAAAGCTGAACGATAACAGTGAAGATTTGGGAGCAGAGTTCTCGAACTGAAAGACACACAGTGCAAAGGCATTAGAGAGAGGAAAGAACGGGGGAGGTGGGGGAAGAGGGTGGGAATGGAAGCAGGAGGTAGGTTATACAGTCTTGTAAGCAGAGGTAAGGGATTTGAAATTTATTCTAATTTAATTTCGAAGCCTGAGAATTGTTGTTTAGTTGATAAGTTGTGTTTGACTTTGCAACCCCATAGACTGTAGCCCATCAGGCTCCTCTGTCTGTGGGATTTCCCAGGCAAGGCTACTGAAGTGGCTTGCCATTTCCTTCTCCAGGGCATCTTCCCCACACAGGGATCAAACCTGCATCTCCTACATTGGCAGGCGAGTTCTTTACTACTGAGCCACCAGGGAAGCCCCGCATTTACGGGTTCATGTGATTACATTGGGCCCACTCAGGGCCACGCTCCCCCTCCTTTATTGAGAGTGTACTATACAACCAGCACAGTACTAGGCACTGATGTGTATTGCTGAGCAAGCAAAGATTTTAATCCAAAAGCCACATAAAAACAAGACGGAAGTGACCTCCATTCTCAAGGAAAGTCCATGTCAAAATGTCCAGGACCATAGTGCTCTGGAATTGGCCTACTTGAATCATAGGAGTTTGACTGTGGTTGTAAGAGTTATTCCTTACAAGTTACAAGGTAACTTTCTCATGTCTCTCAGTTCAGCTCAGTTCAGTCACTCGGTCGTGTCTGACTCTGTGCGACCCCATGAACTGCAGCACACCAGGCCTTCCTGTCCATCCCCAAATCCCAGAGTCCATCCAAACCCATGTCCATCGAGTTGGTGATGCCATCCAACCATCTCATCCTCCATCGTCCCCTTCTCCTCCTGCCCTCAGTCTTTCCCAACATCAGGGTCTTTTCAAATGAGTCAGCTCTTCACATCAGGTGGCCAAAGTATTGGAGTTTCAGCTTCAGCATCAGTCCTTCCAATGAACACCCAGGACTGATCTCCTTTAGGATGGACTGGTTGGATCTCCTTGCAGTCCAAGGGACTCTCGAGTCTCCTCCAGTACCACAGTTCAAAAGCATCAATTCTTCGGTGCCCAGCTTGCTTTATAGTCCAACTCTCACATCCGTACATGACCACTGGAAAAACCATAGCCTTGACTAGACGGACCTTTGTTGACAAAGTAATGTCTCTGCTTTTTAATATGCTGTATAGGTTGGTCATAACTTTCCTCCCAAGGAGTGAGCGTCTTTCAATTTCATGGCTGCCATCACCATCTGCAGTGACTTTGGAGCCCAGAAAAATAAAGTCAGCCACTGTTTCCTCATCTGTTTGTCATGATGTGATGGGACCGGATGCCATGATCTTCGTTTTCTGAATGTTGAGCTTTAAGCCAGCTTTCTCACTCTCCTCTATTTCACTTTCATCAAGAGACTCTTTAGTTCTTCTTCACTTTCTGTCATAAGGGTGGTATCATCTGCATATCTGAGGTTATTGATATTTCTCCCGGCAGTCTTGATTCCAGCTTGTGCTTCCTCCAGCCCAGCATTTCTCATGATGTACTCTGCACATAAGTTAAATAAGCAGGGTGACAATGTACAGCTTTGACATACTCCTTTTCCTATTTGGAACCAGTCTGTTGTTCCATGTCCAGTTCATTTTTTGTTTGTTTGTTGTTTTTTGGTTTTTTCCATGTCCAGTTCTAACTGTTGCTTCCTGACCTGCATACAGGTTTCTCAACAGGCAGGTCAGGTGGTCTGGTATTCCCGTCTCTTTCAGAATTTTCCTGTTTGTTGTGATCCACACAGTCAAAGGCTTTGGCAAGTCAACAAAGCAGAAATAGATGTTTTTCTGGGACTCTCTTGCTTTTTCGGTGATCCAGCAGATGTTGGCAATTTGATCTCTGGTTCCTCTGCCTTTTCTAAAACCAGCTTGAACATCTGGAAGTTCACGGTTCACGTATTGCTGAAGCCTGGCTTGGAGAATTTTGAGCATTACTTTACTAGCGTGTGAGATGAGTGCAATTGTGTGGTCGTTTGAGCATTCTTTGGCATTGCCTTTCTTTGGGGTTGGAATGAAAACTGACCCTTTCCAGTCCTGTGGCCACTGCTGAGTTTTCCAAATTTGCTGGCATACTGAGTGCTGCACTTTGACAGCAAGCATCATCTCTTAGGATTTGGAACAGCTCAACTGGAATTCCATCACCTCCACTAGCTTTGTTCATAGTGAGACTTCCTCAGGCCCATTTGACTTCGGACTCCAGGATGTCTGGCTCTAGGTGAGTGATCACACCATCGTGATTATGTGGGTTATGAAGATCTTTTTTCTCATGTCACTACATGGTTCTTTATTGCATCCATACTGGTCTTAACTAAAGCAGATATTTTCAATGCCAGCATTGGATAAATGTCAGCCAAACAGAGCCAAAACAAACTTTGCCATTGTTCTGAGCTTTAGGGCAAGGGTCACAGTGCTCTGGGGCTCATCTTCCCCATGTAAGCTCATTCTTTAGAGTGTGTTCCTTCTTTAGGGTTGCAGGCTACCATATGGCATGCAGAGAAAGTGCCAAACGAGTGACAGTGAATCTTGTCTCCTTTTTTTTAAAGTCTGCTAATTAATAACTTTAGTTACATCTGCCAAGTCCTTCTTACCATGTAATATAGCGTATTCACTACCGTAACACCAGGGCATACATGTTTGACGTCTTTAATATCATATAAGAGCAGTGAAGCAGAATTAACTCTGACAGAGTTAATTTTTGAGTCATTCCAGTTTTTAAATTTCTTTTACCTTTACTTGTATGCCTACCTTCAAGGATTACCTTGATAGTGACGCCTGATAGATTAGCCATACTCCATAAGACAACCCGAAACTGTTTATCTTTAGTTTTAGTTATTTAACTAACTGAACATAAAAATGTGGAAATGCCTCTTGCATTTAAAGAGATTTTGTTCTAGATATCTTCCAGAGAAAGCTGTGGTTACTCATTGATAAAAAGTTGTGGGTCAAGAGAATTTATTGATACTGTCTAAGCTGTTTGAGATTTTTTGTTTTCACTTATTCTGATTATTTAAGAAATGTATTCACTCAATAAATGCTTATTGAGCAGCGCTAGGTGCTAGGATGATAATAACTGAACACGTAACTTCTTTTGGTAATTAATTAATTTATTTCAATTGGAAGCTAATTACTTTACAGTGTTGTAGTGTGTTTTGCAGCACATTGACATGAATCAGTCATGGGTGTACATGTGTCCCCCATCCTGAACCCCCCTCCCACCTCCCTCCCTATCCCATCCCTCTGGGTCATCCCAGTGCACCAGCCCTGAGCACCGTGCCTCATGCATCAAGCCTGTCCGGGTGATCTGTTTCACATATGATAATATACATATTTCAATGCTATTCTCTCAAATCATCCCACCCTCGCCTTCTCCCCCAGAGTCCAAAAGTCTGTTCTTCACGCATGTGTCTCTTTGGCTGTCTCGCATATAGATAGGGTCATCGTTACCGTCTTTCTAAATTCCATGTATATGCGTTAGTACACTGTATTGGTGTTTTTCTATCTTCACTCTGTATAAATAGGCTCCAGTTTCATCCACCTCATTAGAACTGATTCAAATGCATTCTTTTTAATGGCTGAGTAACATTCCACTGTATATATGTACCACAGCTTTCTTATCCGTTCGTCTGCCGATGGACAGCTAGGTTGCTTCCATGTCCTGGCTATTGTAAACAGTGCTGCGATGAACATTGGAGTACATATGTCTCCTTCAATTCTGGTTTCCTTGGTGTGTATGCCTAGCAGTGGGATTGCTCGGTCGTATGGCAGTTCTATTTCCAGTTTTTTAAGGAATCTCCACACTGTTCTCCACGGTGGCTGTACTAGTTTGCATTCCCACCAACAGTGAAAAGACAGCCTTCAGAATGCGAGAAAATAATAGCAAACAAAGCAACTCGCAAAGAATTAATCTCAAAAACATACAAGCAACTCCTGCAGCTCAGTTCCAGAACAATAAAAGACCCAATCAATAAATGGGCCAAAGAACTAAACAGACATTTCTCCAAAGAAGACATACAGATGGCTAACAGACACATGAAAAGATGCTCAACATCACTCATTATCAGAGAAATGCAAATCAAAACCACAATGAGGTACCATGTCACGCTAGTCAGAATGGGTGCTATCCAAGAGTCTGCAGGCAATAAGTGCTGGAGAGAGTGTGGAGGAAAGGGAACCCTCTTACACTGTTGGTGGGAATGCAAACTGAACACGTAACTTTTTAGGAATCATGAGACTCTGAAGGAGAAACAAGCTGCTCTGGGAGATAACACAGTCATCGTTTAGTAACTGTGAGTGGTTGGTTCTGAGACCTTGGAGGATATCAAAACCCAGAGATGCTCAAGTCCCTTTCATTAATATAAAACAGTATAGTATTTACATATAGTCTACATATATCCCTCCCATTATACTTTAAGTCGTCTCTAGGTTTGTTATAATAACCTTGTAAGTGCTATGTAAGTAGTTGCCAGGCTGCTTGGCAAATGCAAGTTTTGTCTTTTGGAACTTTCCCCAGATCTTTTCTGTATAGTTTTGACCCGTGGCTGGTTGAATCCACAGTGGTTGAATGGAGAACCCAAGGATACAGAGCACCTACTGTACGTATATCTAGGTAGGTGGTCTAGCATGATCTGCTCATGAGGATTTGACCAACACTGGCTTGCCACTTCACTGTGGGTGGACCTGAATTAACCTTGAAATTTCTTTGAGCGTCAGTTTTCTATGTATGTGAATAGTAATCTTTAATTGGAGTTCCTGTGCCCTTTTGCAGTAGCACTAGCAATTTTGAATTAATTTGTATTAAGAAAGGCTCCCCCACAATTTATATATGTACCTGAATCTGCCTTTGGCTCCCTTACTTTTCTTCTCCTTCAAATGTGATGATTTCAAATTGTGTCCAAACTAGAGGTACTTAACTTTTGGAGGAAAAAATACAGAAATAATGTGTGTTAGTTGGTAGAAGTGTTATAAAATTTAGAAAAATCACGATTTTTATCATTTCTACACCCAGGGAAGACCCTTGACATTTTAGTGATCTTTCAGTCTTCTCTGTGCACATACATAGTTCATTTAAAAAAAGACAAGGCTAGTTGGCTAGATAGTATCATATTACAAATACAGTATGTATTTAACTTTAATTCATAATTATTATGATCACTGTCATTTAATAAATTTATATAATTATTAGATTATATAAATTATACAACTATCATAATTTATATAATTTAACAAAATATTTATAATATATGTTATCTAGTTATAAATATTTGTGTATTAATAATTTGATAATTCTGCATTTTCACTTAATGCCACATGAATTACATAATACAATTGTATCTAATTATCTTCTATGACATAATTTAATTTTGTTAAGGTTGGAATGATGCATTTCTCAAATGTTTGGTAGAAGGTGTTTATAAAGCCATTTGAATCTGGTATTTTTGTGTGTGTTGGACAGAGGAAAGGGGAAACATTTAAACTCCTCTAGCTTTCAGTAGTTGTAGAACTATTAAGATTATCTATTTCTTTCTTGAGTCAATTCCCCCCACCTTTAAACTGTGTTCACTTTATATATTTGGGATCTTGTCTGTCTCTAATATTCAATCTTTTAAAGAAACTAACCTTTTGCTCTGAGCTTCAAACTTTACAAAAACGTATACAATGAAAAGGAAGGCATCTTCTCAGCAGAGCTGAGACCTTTCCAGAGGCAGTCAGTGTACTTTTTCTCAATGACATTTTTATCTTTTTACAACCCTTTTATTTTTTACTAAAACAGGATGAACCGTATGAGACGTAGTGATCTGTACTCTCTTGTTTTCTCTCTTCTTTTTGTTTGTTTATACATCAACCTCATTTTTAATGCCAGTGTAATATTCCACTTCATGGATGTATCCTGTTTAATTAAAAGTAGTTATGCTTTTTTCCCAGTAAAAACCTGTCCCATTTGTTTGATATAACCTAAGAACTTGATTTATTAACCCTATTGTAGTAATAGACATAATCATTTCAGAGGTCCAACAAGCCTTCCATGTGCCTTACCCTTTCACAAATAAGTTGAAATTAAAATGTTCGTTGCTCTATAATAGCCTCCTTGGAAGAGGGTATGTTCCATTTAAGTATTTTTAATTACAAACACAACTCTCTTCTGTAATTTAAATGCCATGTGATGTTGTTAGCACTTGAACCCCTGTTTCTTCTATAACTTACCCTAATGTGCAGTTTGAGAGATAGGTGCCGTCTTATGCTTCCTCATGGCTGCCCTTGCCACTTATTTATTTATTTATTTTTCATTTATTTTTATTAGTTGGAGGCTAATTACTTTACAGTATTGTAGTGGGTTTTGTCATACATTGACATGAATCAGCCATGGATACACATGTGTTCCCCATCTCGATCCCCCCTCCCACCTCCCTCTCCACCCGATCCCTCTGGGTCTTCCCAGTGCACCAGCCCCGAGCACTTGTCTCATGCATGCAACCTGGGCTGGTGATCTCTTTCACCATAGATAATATACATGTGTAGATGCTGTTCTCTCGAAACATCCCACCCTCGCCTTCTCCCACAGAGTCCAAAAGTCTGTTCTGTACATCTGTGTCTCTTTTTCTGTTTTGCGTATAGGGTTATCATTACCATCTTTCTAAATTCCATATATATGTGTTAGTATGCTGTAATGTTCTTTATCTCTCTGTCTTACTTCATTCTGTATAATGGGCTCCAATTTCATCCATCTCAGTAGAACTGATTCAAATGAATTCCTTTTAATGGCTGAGTAATATTCCATGGTGTATATGGACCACAGCTTCCTTATCCGTTCGTCTGCTGATGGGCATCTAGGTTGCTTCCATGTCCTGGCTATTATAAACAGTGCTGCGATGAACATTGGGGTGCACGTGTCTCTTTCAGATCTGGTTTCCTCGGTGTGTATGCCCAGAAGTGGGATTGCTGGGTCATATGCTTGCCGCTTATTTCAAGTTCATCTTCTTACATGTCTTTGAGATGCTACCTTTACTATGACTAACTTTTCATATACTTCTGGAATTTAAAAAAATGTGTTCCCTTGGTTGATCTGCCAGTATCATAGCTTTTTAAAGTCTTTTTATTTTTAAATGACTTTGTACTTATAAAAGAGAAAAATAAGAGAGTTCCTATGTACCCTTCAGTTAGTTTCTCCTAATGTTAACATCTTATATATCCATAGTATAATGATAAGAGCTAAGAAATTAGCTTACTGATACAGTACATTTGACTTCATACTCTTTTACTTATAATGGCTTTGCAGCAATTATTTAATATGTCATAGGAATACTCTTGCTCTTCCCTTCATATTTTCCCTTTTTTTTGCTTGTTTTTTCTTTCCAGTTGTCTAGCTGTAGCAAACAAAATAAAAAAAAAATTTATATAGTATTTATTTGGGGACCATGTAAAATTAACTCAGGGAGAAAGAACATCATTATGCTACTGAATCTTTAGTACAGAAGCAAGATATGTCTTTCCATTTGTTGAAATCTACCTTTGTGTCTCTCAGAAGTGTTCCATAGTTTTTCTCATACATGTTTTGAACTCTTTATTCAGTTTATACCTGTTTTTTAAAAAATTATAGATAAGATCTTTTCTTTCATTTTATCGTTTATCTGGTTTCTCTTTGTACATATAAAGGAAAGATTTCTTTATGATTTGTACTTGACTAAACTACTAGATTATCTTGTTGTAGTAATATTTAGTTGGTTCTTTTGGATATTCTAGTTATTTAATTGTACCCCTACCAGTAGTATTCCTTTCTAATTTCATTCTCTGTGTTGACTGATAAAAATGAGTAACAGTGGTAAAAATGGGGCTTTCCCTGACTCTAGTAATATAGTATATCTAGTATTTCCTCATCGGGTGGTGTTGGCTTATTGTGGGTCTGAAATATATTGTGTTTAAAAAGTGTGCTTTTATATCCAGTATTTTCAGTAAGAATGGGCATTGAGTTTTTAAGGCGTCTTTTCATCACCTTCGGCATGATAATATTTTTCTTCTATGTAGCTCTATTAATGTGTTGGGTGATATCAGTTTTACAACAGTGACTTTTGTTGTAAATTTTTGTTGATCTAAGTCAAATCCCTTGTGACTATACAGTGGAAGTGAGAAATAGATTTAAGGAACTAGATCTGACAGACAGAGTGCCTCATGAACTATGGACGGAGGTTCATGACATTGTACAGAAGACAGGGATCAAGACCATCCCCAAGAAAAAGAAATGCAAAAAGGCAAAATAGCTGTCTGAGGAGGCTTTACAAATAGCTGAGAAAAGAAGAGAAGCCACAAGCAAACAAGAAAAGGAAAGATACACCAATTTGAATGCAGAGTTCCAAAGAATAGCAAAGAGAGATAAGGCAGTCTTCCTCAATGATCAGTGCACAGAAACAGAGGGAAACAATAGAATGGGAAAGACTAGAGATGACTTCAAGAAAATCAGAGATACCAAGGGAATATTTCTTGCAAAGATGGGCTCAATAAAGGACAGAAATGGTATTTACCTAACAGAAGCAGAAGTTGTTAAGAAGAGGTGGCGAGAATACACAGAAGAATTGTACAAAAAAAGATCTTCACAACACAGATAACCACCTTGGTGTGCTCACTCACCTAGAGCCAGACATCCTGGAATGTGAAGTCAAGTGGGCCTTAGAAAGCATCACTATGAACAGAGCTAGTGGAGGTGATGGAATTCCAGCTGAGCTACTTCAAATCCTAAAAGATGATGCTGTCAAAGTGTTGCACTCAGTAGGCCAGCAAATTGAGTGGCCACAGGACTGAAGAAGGTCAGTTTTCATTCCAATCCTTAAGAAAGGCAATGCCAAAGAATGCTCAAAGTACTGCACAATTGCACTCATCTCACACACTAGTAAAGTAATGCTCAAAATTCTCCAAGCCAGGCTTCAACAATATGTGAACCATGAACTTCCAGATGTTCAAGCTGGTTTTAGAAACGGCAGAGGAACCAGAGATCAAATTGCCAACATCTGCTGGATCGTCACAAAAGCAAGAGGGTTCCAGAAAAACATCTATTTCTACTCTACTGACTATGCCAAAGCCTCTGACAGTGTGGACCACAACAAACTGGAAAATTCTGAAAGAGACGGGAATGCCAGACCACTTGACTTGCCTGTTGAGAAACCTGTATGCAGGTCAGGAAGCAACAGTTAGAACTGGACATGGAACAACAGACTGGTTCCAAATAGGAATAGGAGTACGTCAAGGCTGTATCTTGTCACCCTCCTTATTTAACTTATATGCAGAGTACATCATGAGAAACCCTGGGCTGGATGAAGCATAAGCTGGAATCCAGATTCCTGGGAGAAATATCAATAACATCAGATATGCAGATGACACCCTCCTTGTGGCAGAAGGTGAAGAAGAACTAAAGAGCCTCTTGATGAAAGTGAAAGAGGAGAGTGAAAAATGTGGCTTAATGCTCAACACTCAGAAAACAAAGTTCATGGCATCCAGTCCCATGATTTCATGTCAAATAGATGGGGAAACAGTGGAATCAGTGGTAGACTTTATCTTTCTGGGCTCCAAAATCACTGCAGATGGTGACTACAGCCAAGAAATTAAAAGATGCTAACTCCTTGGATGAAAATTATGACCAAGCTAGACAGCATATTAAAAAACAGAGACATTACTTTGCCAGCAAAGGTCTGTCTAGTCAAGGCTATGGTTTTCCCAGTAGTCATGTATGGATGTGAGAGTTGGACTATAAAGAAAGTTTAGCACCAAAGAATTGATGCTTTGGAACTGTGATGTTGGAGAAGACTCTTGAGAGTCACTTGGACTGCAAGGAGATCCAACCAGTCCATCCTAAAGGAAATCAGTCCTGAATATTCATTGGAAGAGCTGATTTTGAAGCTCAAACTCCAATACTTTGGCCACCTGATCTGAAGAGCTGACTAATATGAAAAGACCCTGGTGCTGGCAAAGGTTGAAGGCAGGAAGAGGAGGGGATAACAGAGGATGAGATGGTTGGATGACATCACCGACTCAGTGGTCATGAGTTTGAGAAAACTCCACCACTTGTTGATGGACAAGCATGCTGCAGTCCATGGGGTAGCAAAGATTCGGACATGATGAGCAACTGAATTGAACTGAACTGAGTGCTTCCTTGGTGGCTCAAATGGTAAAGAATCCACCTGTAATGCAAGAGACCTGGGTTTGATCCCTGGGTTGGAAGATCCCTTGGAGGAGGGCATGGCAACCCACTCCAGTAATGCATCACTAGCTGTATTTCAGCGCCACAGGCTTAAATGATAATTTGGATGCATGTGTGCCTGCTAAGTCATCACTTAGCAGACATCTCAGACTCTTTGGTACCCCATGGGCTATTGCCCATCACGCTCCTTTGCCCATGGGGTTTTGCCAGAAAGAATACTGGAGTGGGCAGCCCATCCCCATCTCTTTCCTATGCTTCAAGCCCTGACAGTCACTTTCCTTTACTTCACGTACACACACACACACACACACACACACACACACACACACAGACACACACAGACACACACACACACACAGACACACACAGACACACACACACACACACACACACACACACACACACACGAAGAGAGAGTGGGGTGTTTTAGACTTTAAGGCCGCTATAACAAATTGCCATGAACTGGGTAGCTTAAAAGAATGGATATTTATTGTCTCACAGTTTTGGAGCCTCTAAATCTGATATCAAGTTGTTGACACGACTGTGTTTCCCTGAAATCTGTAGAGAAATCCTCACTTGCCTCTTCCTCAGTATTGGTGGCTGGCCAGCAGTCTTTGGTGTTCCTTGGCTTGCAGTTGCACGACACCAATCTTTGCCTTTGCCATCAAACAGCCTTCTCCCCGTGTGTCTCTTCCTCCATTTGGTTGACTTCTTAGAAGGACACTAGTTATTGGATTAGGGGTCCACCTACTCCAGTATGGCCTCATTTGAACTTAATTACATCGGCAGTGATCCTATTCCCAAATAAGCTCATATTGTTGAGTACTTGAGGTTAGGAATTCAACATATCTTTTGAGGAGTGCGAGAATATTCAACCAACAACAGATGGTAACCATGAGGAGAGCATCCCACAGAAACCAAAGACATTGCCTTGATTCCAGAATTTATTCCAAGAAGGAGTCCTACTACAGTGGGGATAGAAGATCGAAGAATCTTTTGAAGTATGTATTCCCAACTACTATTTGGTTTGCTTATGGACTAACTGGGTTTGATTGACAGGTGTATGCTATCATGAGTTAATGATATTAAAAAAACTGAATGCCTTCATATAAAGCCTGAATGGCCCTGGATACAGGATAGCAGCCCTATCCTTTCTCATCGTTTCCCCCAGCTATATTGTTTGGAGGGAAATGATGGTGTATAATTTTGATGAGCAAATGCGATAAGTGATTGTTGTGATGAGGGTGTCACTCTTTGCCAGAGAACTGTCTTTGATGTCTAAAGTATCACTTGGGACCTAGATGAAAGAGTCATAAAATAACAAGCCTAACCAAGGGGATGCAGCTAGCATTTAGGAAATGCACCCATTTTTCTGTATCTCCTCTTTTCCTTTGATCAAATGTGTACACATTATTAATAAAAAGAAATACAAATTTTAAAAAGACATGAAGAGGGAATGGTCAAATGAACCCTGCCAGAGTCCAAAAGAAAAAAAAAAATGACAGCAATTTCACATCAGGCCGTTTGCTGAGATCCTATACAAGAACAGCAGTATGATTGGGATTCTTAAATGGCAGTGGCTGAAATGGCTAATAAAAGCCTGCTAATGACACAGAATCAAATCACCAAACAAACCCATCTCAAAATCCAGTTTCTCTCGAAGGGAAGGGCATGAACTTTATGGTTGGCACTGTCTCTTAATGTAGGACCTTAGGCAAGTTACTTAATCTCTCTCAAGTTTGCTATGTATAAAACTAAGGATAACTACCTAGCAAGGCTGTAGTGACCATTAAGCCAAACGCAGGACACATGTAACAGGTGCTTCACTAAATCGAAGCCTTCCACCTCCCAGCCCTTCAAATATATGCAAAATACAATCTTTGCCCACTACCCCTCACCTACTCTTCATCTCATTCTCTTCCTCTCTCTCTCTCTCTGCCAAAGTTCTTATTTATAATCTAGCAGAGGGTATATAAACAGGAAATGATTTGCATTTATTTTTAGAAACCAGTGTAAAACAATGGAGTATACCCCTGGCTACTTAAGTGCTGACAAACTCGACATTCCTAAAAACAGCAAACACATATTGAGTGATCATTCATGCCAGGCATGGTGCTAGGCATGGAGTATTCACTAGTAAGTGAAACATCTTCCCTCCCTGGTGGAGTCAGTTTAGTGAACTGAATGGTGAAGAAGCAATGAATATATAATTGAAAAATATGTTCAGTGCCCATAAAGAAATGATCAGGTGCAATGATGGAGACTAATGAAATGGCAGGTGGGATACTTAGTTTAGGAAGGATGGCCTTTCTGAGGTGACATTTAAACTGAAACCTGAAAGATGAGAAGCTAGATGTGTAAAGAACAAGAGCAAGTGTCTTCAAGACAGTGGAATCAGCATGTCCAGCGAGGCAGTCAGGAGCTAGAAGTGTTTGAGGAGGAGTTCTGGCAGTGTCCGCAAGATGGAGGGGCTGCCATGAGGTAAAAATCCAGTTTCTTACCATGGCCTCAATGTCCCCCCTAAACTGCTCCTGTCCCACCCTGCACCCCCCCCCACATATCCTCCCCAGGTGTCCACATCACCTAGTCTTTCTGTCCTTTATGTGCTGGTCTCACTCCCACCTCAAGAATGAGAGGTTTGCTGCATTTGCTGTTCTTCTGTCTAGAACGCTCTGCCTGAATGACTCTCATAGCTTCTGGCCCCGGTGGTCAGTCAGGCCTCAGATCAAGTGTCATCTCTGGAGAGAGATCGATAATTACCACCCCTCACCCAGCATAAACTTTTGGTGGTTTTTTCCTCTTCCCATCCCTCACCACTATCAAACGTTATTTCGATGATTTTTTGAAGTTTGTTTTTTTGTTTGTTTGTTTTATACTCTCCCCTAAAATAGAAGTCCCATGAGTTTATATTTCTTATTGCTATAACCTAGAACCATATCTAGACTATAAATGAAACTCAAATAGTACTTGTTGAATTTACAATGAATGAAATAAAGCTTAAAGAGGTAAGGCGAGGTATTAGAAAAGAACTAACCTAATTGTGTGAGAGTAAGGACTTCCTGGAAGAGGTATGTTTTCAGTTATTAAAATCAAAGGGGCAAGAGAGCGAAGGTGGCGTGCAGGTAACAAACAAGAATTGTGGAAATCACTCGTTCATCCCCGTCCTTTTTCACTAGATTAGGAACACCTTTAGCACTGGACGGAGAAGTCGATGGCCCCGCACTTCAATACTCTCATCTTGAAAATCCCATGGACGGAGGAACCTGGTGGGCTGCAGTCCATGGTGTAGCAAAGATTCGGACATGACTGAGCAACTGAATTGAACTGAACTGAGTGCTTCCTTGGTGGCTCAGATGGTAAAGAATCCGCCTGTAATGCAAGAGACCTGGGTTTGATTTCTGGGTTGGAAGATCGCTTGGAGGAGGGCATGGCAACAAACTCCAGTAATGCATCACTAGGTGCATATCAGCACCACAGGCTTAAATGCTATTTTGCATGCATGTGTGCCTGCTAAATCATCACTTAGCAGACATCTGAGACTCTTTGGTACCCCATGGGCTATTGCCCATCACGCTCCCTTGCCCATAGGGTTTTGCCAGAAAGAATACAGGAGTGGAAAGCCCATCCCCATCACTTTCCTCTGCTTCAAGCCCTGACAGTCTCTTTCCTTTACTTCACGTCCACACACACACACACACACACACACACACACACACACACAAAGAGAAAGTGCGGTGTATTAGATTTTAAGGCCCCTATAACATATTGCCATGAACTGGGTAGCTTAAAACAATGGATATTTACTGTCTCACAGTTTTGGAGCCTCTACATTTGATATCAAGTTGTTGACACGAGTGTGTTTCCCCTGAAATTTGTAGAAAATCCTCACTTGCCTCTTCCTCAGTATTGGTGGCTGGCCAGCAGTCTTTGGTGTTCCTCGGCTTGCAGGTGCACGACACCAATCTTTTCCTTTGCCATCAATCAGCCTTCTCCCCGTGTGTCTCTTCCTCCATTTGGCTGACTTCTTAGAAGGACACTAGTTATTGGATTAGGGGTCCACCTACTCCAGTATGGCCTCATTTGAACTTAATTATATCGGCAATGATCCTATTTCCAAATAAGTTCATATTGTTGAGTACTTGAGGTGAGGAATTCAACATATCTTTTGAGGAGTGGGAGAATATTCAACCAACAACAGATGGTAACCATGAGGAGAGCATCCCACAGAAACCAAAGACATTGCCTTGATTCCAGAATTTATTCCAAGATGGAGTCCTACTACAGTGGGGGTAGAAGAACAAAGAAACTTTTTAAGTGTGTTTATCCAACTACTATTTGGTTTGCTTATGGACTAACTGGCTTTGATTGACCGGTGTATGCTATCATGAGTTAATGATATTAAAGAAACTGAATGCCTTCATATAAAGGCTGAATGGCCCTGGATACAGGATAGCAGCCCTATCCTGTCTCATAGTTTCCCCCTGCTATCCTGTTTGGAGGGAAATGATGGTGTATAATTTTGATGAGCAAATGGGAGAAGTGATTGTTGTGATGAGGCTGTCACTCTTTGCCAGAGAACTGTCTTTGATGTCTAAAGTATTACTTGGGACCTAGATGAAAGAGTCATAAAATAACAAGCCTAACCAAGGGGATGCAGCTAGCATTTAGGAAATGCACCCATTTTTCTATATCTCCTCTTTTCCTTTGATCAAACGTGTACATATTATTAATAAAAAGAAATACAAATTTTAAAAAGGCATGAAGAGGGAATGGTAAAATGAACCCTGCCATAGTCCAAAAGAAAAAAAATCACAGCAATTTCACATCAGGCCCTTTGTTGAGATCCTATACAAGAACAGCAGTATGATTGGGATTCTTAAATGGCAGTGGCTGAAATGGCTAATAAAAGCCTGCTAATGACACAGAATCAAATCACCAAACAAACCCATCTCAAAATCCAGTTTCTCTCGAAGGGAAGGGCATCAACTTTATGGTTGGCACTGTCTCTCAATGTAGGACCTTAGGCAAGTTACTTAATCTCTCTCAAGTTTGCTATGTATGAAACTAAGGAAAAGTACCTCGCAAGGCTGTAGTGACAATTCAGCCAAACGCAGGACACATGTAACAGGTGCTTCACTAAATCGAAGCCTTCCACCTCCCAGCCCTGCAAATATATGCAAAATACAATCTTTGCCCACTACCCCTCACCTACTCTTCATCTCATTCTCTTCCTCTCTCTCTCTCTCTCTCTGCCAAAGTTCTTATTTATAATCTAGCAGAGGGTATATAAACAGGAAATGATTTGCATTATTTTTTAAAAACCAGTGTAAAACAATGGAGTATACCCCTGGCTACTTAAGTGCTGACAAACTCGACATTCCTAAAAACAGCAAACACATATTGAGTGATCATTCATGCCAGGCATGGTGCTAGGCATGGAGTATTCACTAGTAAGTGAAACATCTTCCCTCCCTGGTGGAGTCAGTTTAGTGAACTGAATGGTGAAGAAGCAATGAATATATAATTGAAAAATATGTTCAGTGCCCATAAAGAAATGATCAGGTGCAATGATGGAGACTAATGAAAGGGCAGGTGGGATACTTAGTTTAGGAAGGATGGCCTTTCTGAGGTGACATTTAAACTGAAACCTGAAAGATGAGAAGCTAGATGTGTAAAGAACAAGAGCAAGTGTCTTCAAGACAGTGGAATCAGCATGTCCAGCGAGGCAGTCAGGAGCTAGAAGTGTTTGAGGAGGAGTTCTGGCAGTGTCAGCAAGATGGAAGGGCTGTCATGAGGTAAAAATCCAGTTTCTTACCATGGCCTCAATGTCCCACCTAAACTGCCCCTGTCGCCCCCCCCCGCCCCCCCACATATCCTCCCCAGGTGTCCACATCACCTAGTCTTTCTGTCCTTTATGTGCTGGTCTCACTCCCACCTCAAGAATGAGAGGTGTGCTGCATTTGCTGTTCTTCTGTCTAGAACGCTCTGCCTGGATGATTCTCATAGCTTCTGGCCCCAGTGGTCAGTAAGGCCTCAGATCAAGTGTCATCTCTGGAGAGAGATCGCTAATTACCACCCCTCACCCAACATTAACTTTTGGTGGTTTTTTCCTCTTCCCATCCCTCACCACTATGAAACGTTATTTCGTTGATTGTTTGAAGTTTGTTTTTTTTTGTTTGTTTGTTTTATACTCTCCCCTAAAATAGAAGTCCCATGAGTTTATATTTCTTATTGCTATAACCTAGACACATATCTAGAATATAAATGAAACTCAAATAGTACTTGTTGAATTTACAATGAATGAAATAAAGCTTAAAGAGGTAAGGCGAGGTATTAGAAAAGAACTAACCAAATTGTGTGAGAGTAAGGACTTCCTGGAAGAGGTATGTTTTCAGTTATAAAAATCAAAGGGGCAAGAGAGCGAAGGTGGCGTGCAGGTAACAAACAAGAATTGTGGAAATCACTCGTTCATCCCCGTCCTTTTTCACTAGATTAGGAACACCTTTAGCACTGGACAGAGAAGGTGATGGCACCCCACTCCAATACTCTCATCTGGAAAATCCCATGGACGGAGGAACCTGGTGGGCTGCAGTCCATGGGGTAGCAAAGATTCGGACATGACTGAGCAACTGAATTGAACTGAACTGAGTGCTTCCTGGGTGGCTCAGATGGTAAAGAATCCGCCTGTAATGCAAGAGACCTGGGTTTGATCCCTGGGTTGAAAGATCCCTTGGAGGAGGTCATTGCAACCCACTCCAGTAATGCATCACTAGCTGCATATCAGCGCCACAGGCTTAAATGATATTTTGCATGCATGTGTGCCTGCTAAATCATCATTTAGCAGACATCTCAGACTCTTTGATACCCCCATGGGCTATTGCCCATCACGTTCCCTTGCCCATGGGGTTTTGCCAGAAAGAATACTGGAGTGGGCAGCCCATCCCCATCTCTTTCCTCTTCTTCAAGCCCTGACAGTCTCTTTTCTTTACTTCACGTCCTCACACACAAACACACACACACACACACACACACACATACACACACACACACACACACACATACACACACACACACACACACACACACTAGGAGAGAGTGGGGTGTATTAGATTTTAAGGCCGCTGTAACAAATTGCCATGAACTGGGTAGCTTAAAACAATGGGTATTTATTGTCTCACAGTTTTGGAGCCTCTACATCTGATATCAAGTTTTTGACACGACTGTGTTTCCCCTGAAATCTGTAGAGCAATCCTCACTTGCCTCTTCCTCAATTTTGGTGGCTGGCCAGCAGTCTTTGGTGTTCCTTGGCTGCAGGTGAACGACACCAATCTTTGCCTTTGCCATCAAACAGCCTTCTCCCCGTGTCTCTTCCTCCATTTGGCTGACTTCTTAGAAGGACACTAGTTATTGGATTAGGGGTCCACCTACTCCAGTATGGCCTCATTTGAACTTAATTACATCGGCAATGATCCTATTCTGAAAAAGTTCATATTGTTGAGTACTTTTTGTTAGGAATTCAACATATCTTTTGAGGAGTGCGAGAATATTCAACCAACAACAGATGGTAACCATGAGGAGAGCATCCCACAGAAACCAAAGACATTGCCTTGATTCCAGAATTTATTTCAAGAAGGAGTCCTACTACAGTGGGGGTAGAAGATCAAAGAATCTTGTTAAGTATGTATTCCCACCTACTATTTGGTTTCCTTATGGACTAACTGGGTTTGATTGACAGGTGTATGCTATCATGAGTTAATGATATTAAAAAAACTGAATGCCTTCATATAAAGGCTGAATGGCCCTGGATACAGGATAGCGGCCCTATCCTTTCTCGTAGTTTCCCCCTGCTATCCCGTTTGGAGAGAAATGTTGGTGTATAATTTTGATGAGCAAATGGGATAAGTGATTGTTGTGATGAGGCTGTCACTCTTTGCCAGAAAACTGTCTTTGATGTCTAAAGGATTACTTGGGACCTAGATGAAAGAGTCATAAAATAACAAGCCTTACCAAGGGGATGCAGCTAGCATTTAGGAAATGCACACATTTTTCTGTATCTCCTCTTTTCCTTTGATCAAATGTGTACACATTATTAATAAAAAGAAATACAAATTTTAAAAAGACATGAAGAGGGAATGGTCAAATGAACCCTGCCATAGTGCATAAGAGAAAAAAAAATCTCAGCAATTTCACATCAGGCCCTTTGTTGAGATCCTATACAAGAACAGCAGGATGATTGGGATTCTTAAATGACAGTGGCTGAAATGGCTAATAAAAGCCTGCTAATGACACAGAATCAAATCACCAAACAAACCCATCTCAAAATCCAGTTTCTCTCGAAGGGAAGGGCATGAACTTTATGGTTGGCACTGTCTCTTAATGTAGGACCTTAGGCAAGTTACTTAATCTCTCTCAAGTTTGCTATGTATAAAACTAAGGATAACTACCTAGCAAGGCTGTAGTGACCATTAAGCCAAACGCAGGACACATGTAACAGGTGCTTCACTAAATCGAAGCCTTCCACCTCCCAGCCCTGCAAATATATGCAAAATACAATCTTTGCACACTACCCCTCACCTACTCTTCATCTCATTCTCTTCCTCTCTCTCTCTGCCAAAGTTCTTATTTATAGTCTAGCAGAGGGTATATAAACAGGAAATGACTTGCATTTATTTTTAAAAACCAGTGTAAAACAATGGAGTATACCCCTGGCTACTTAAGTGCTGACAAACTCGACATTCCTAAAAACAGCAAACACATATTGAGTGATCATTCATGCCAGGCATGGTGCTAGGCATGGAGTATTCACTAGTAAGTGAAACATCTTCCCTCCCTGATGGAGTTCAGTTTAGTGAACTGAATGGTGAAGAAGCAATGAATATATAATTGAAAAATATGTTCAGTGCCCATAAAGAAATGATCAGGTGCAATGATGGAGACTAATGAAAGGGCAGGTGGGATACTTAGTTTAGGAAGGATGGCCTTTCTGAGGTGACATTTAAACTGAAACCTGAAAGATGAGAAGCTAGATGTGTAAAGAACAAGAGCAAGTGTCTTCAAGACAGTGGAATCAGCATGTCCAGCGAGGCAGTCAGGAGCTAGAAGTGTTTGAGGAGGAGTTCTGGCAGTGTCAGCAAGATGGAGGGGCTGCCATCGGGTAAAAATCCAGTTTCTTACCATGGCCTCAATGTTCCACCTAAACTGCCCCTGTCCCCCCCCCCCCGCCCCCCCACATATCCTCCCCAGGTGTCCACATCACCTAGTCTTTCTGTCCTTTATGTGCTGGTCTCACTCCCACCTCAAGAATGAGAGGTGTGCTGCATTTGCTGTTCTTCTGTCTAGAACGCTCTGCCTGGATGATTCTCATAGCTTCTGGCCCCAGTGGTCAGTCAAGCCTCAGATCAAGTGTCATCTCTGGAGAGAGATTGCTAATTACCACCCCTCACCCAACATTAACTTTGGTGGTATTTTCCTCTTCCCATCCCTCACCACTATGAAATGTTATTTCGTTGATTTTTTGGAGTTTGTTTTTTTTGTTTGTTTGTTTTATACTCTCCCCTAAAATAGAAATCCCATGAGTTTATATTTCTTATTGCTATAACCTAGAACCATATCTAGACTATAAATGAAACTCAAATAGTACTTGTTGAATTTACAATGAATGAAATAAAGCTTAAAGAGGTAAGGCGAGGTATTAGAAAAGAACTAACCAAATTGTGTGAGAGTAAGGACTTCCTGGAAGAGGTATGTTTTCAGTTATTAAAATCAAAGGGGCAAGAGAGCGAAGGTGGCGTGCAGGTAACAAACAAGAATTTTGGAAATCACTCGTTCATCCCCGTCCTTTTTCACTAGATTAGGAACACCTTTAGCACTGGACGGAGAAGGTGATGGCACCCCACTCCAATACTCTCATCTGGAAAATCCCATGGACGGAGGAACCTGGTGGGCTGCATTGCATGGGGTTGCTAAGAGTCGGACAGGGCTGAGCGAGTTCACTTTCAGTTTCATGCATTGGAGAAGGAAATGGCAACCCACTCCAGTGTTCTTGCCTGGAGAATCCCAGGGACCGGGGAGCCTGGTGACCTGCCATCTATGGGGTGGTACAGAGTCGGACACAACTGAAGCGATTTAGCAGCAGTGGCAGTTAGCGCTGAAGCCGCGTTTTACTAATCTTTCACCAGAGCCTGTCCCGGGACCTGGCACACAGATAGGGTTTTACACAATGACTGACTGTGAGGTGCGCAGAAGGGTCTATTAACTCGGCTGCGGTGCAGTTTGTGGCTGGCCACTAAGCTTGGCAGCACCCGTGCGAGGGAGCAGACGGCTTTGCGGAAGACGGCCTCGGCGGGTGGGGGTGGGGGGTGGGGTGGGAAGCGCCCCCCGTGCCTGCGCGTTATGGCGGGGAGCCGGCAGCGTCGGCGCGCGCCTGCGCAGTGCGGTCTTTCCCGCCTCCGACAAGATGGCGGCGGCCGGTTGTGGCCGCAGGAAGCCCGGCCGCTGCAGCGGGCCGAGGCGGGATGCTGTTCCCAGGGAGCGCCGTTGGCCACCGGTGAGGAAGGTCAAGCACAGAGCTGCCTTCCCGAGCCCCCCGGCGCCCCCTACGTACACCCCCGTCTGCTCGAGTGCGGTCGCCGCTTTGCCTACTTCGCTACCGCCCTGTGCTGTCGGGTCCGGAGCTCCGGCGGCGGCAGGGGCTGTGTCCGGCAGGAGAGGAAGCGCCCGGGCTGCGTCCGTGCTTCTGTCCGCGGGGCGAGCGTCTGGCAGGTGGGTGAAGCTGCAAGCTTCGGTGTCTCCTCTTGGGGCAAAGCTTTCTCGGCTTTGCCCCGCCGTGGCTCAGACCCTGGTGGTGTTCAGCCGGAGTCCACCGCTGCTTTGTCTCCACGTCCCGCCCCCTCTCCGCGCCCCGCTCCAGGCCTCCGGCTGGCCCCTGACTTTGCGTGCCCTCCATTCCCACGCAGGGGCCGGGGGTCGCAGTGCCGGCCGCCCTCCGCAACCTTTCCTGCCTCCTGCTGAAGCGTCAGCCCTTGCAAGCGGTCCCTCCTTTGCGTTAGGTGGGTGGGTCGTCTGCCTGTTTTAGTCACCTCCCCATCTTCCTGGTCTCGACCTTTTGCTTCCTTGAGAAGTCTTTTTAACTGTCTGGAAAGCTTTCCCAGGCTTATAGACTTACAGAGAAAAGCTTGCTATCCAGACGCCAGTGGATTTTGTTCATCTTGTCGGGGGGATCCAGCCCCCAGGAGACTTTGATGGTTTTGAGGAATGGTGCCAGTGACGGCAAGTGATTCTTCATCTAAATTAATCCTTTTCTGACTACAGCGAGTCTTTGGTCTCTAAACATTTTTTTTGGGGGGGGCGGGGCGGACGGAGGGACATATGTATACTAGATCCAGGGAAAGAATTGAGAAGTGGTCCTGGTTTTAAAAGAAGGCTTTGTGAGGGTAAGAAATGTAATAGCCCAAGAAAGGATAAGCGATTTTAGTGATTCTTTTATTCACTGTTAGGCTAAATCGTCCGTTGAAGCTTCACAATCTTGTGTTGTCCAAGCCCTTTGTTTTATTTGGAAAGGACTGAAATGGAGAAAACGCTTTTTAAACTTGAAACTTCTCAAATTTCTTGGGTTCTCAATTGTTATTAGTACTACTTGGCAATCTTTCTTGTACTTGATATTTTCTGCAAAATTTAGGTTGTGCCAGTGTCATTTCTTCTTCATTTATTACTAGGGCAAGAGTAGTCAGAATTAATGGTGTAAAAAGTGCAAACTGAAGGAGGGATGTGGTAGTGGAGGTTGCCATGTCTGATTTTTCCCAATTTTTTCCTGTAATTGGATAATGTGTCAAGAGCAGCAGAATGGTGAAAAATGAAGCTATGAGTATAAATGGTAGTGTATCCACTGAGATTGCAATGGGTGGAGCTTTTAAAATTAAATTGAGTGATATCCTTTTTTTGAAGCCATGCTAGGTGCTCTCCAGAGTTTCTAAAGCACAGACTGTTGTTGCCTTATTGGAAATTTATGCTAAAAGTCTTTTAACAGGTGGGTTACAATTGGCCTGACAGATTTAACTTTTTGTTCTACCTCCTGACACACATCTGCCTTAACCTTTATTGTAGACTTTTAGCCTCTTGATGAATTTCTTAAATTTGGAGATAGAATTGTTCATTTTAAAAGGAGAGGAGATATTTTAAGTGTTTGATTCCTGTACGGGCAGATTCATTCACTTGTTTGTTGCTGTGCTATGCTAAGTCGCTTCAGTCACGTCCATCTCCTTGCAGTCTCCACAGGACAGCCAGACTCCTCTGTCCATGGGACTTCTCCAGGCACGAATATTGGAGCAGGTTGCCATTTCCTCCTCCACAGGACCTTCCCGACCTAGGGATCAGAGCCACATCTCTTCTGTCTCCTGCGTTGGCAGGTGGGTTCTTTACCACTAGCGCCACCAGGTAAGCCTGTTTGTTTCCTGCACCCGAGGACTGCGTGTTTTTACAGGCACTTGTCTCTCAATTCTGTGCTTTTAGCTGACGGGGTAGTGCTCAGCCCTAGGCAGTAGCTCATTGCCTGAGGCATTGTGTCAAGACCTGTCTGACCACAAACAAGCACTCTTCCACACTTATGGAACCCGTTTTCTCTCTCTCTTTCTTCCCCTCTTCCTGTCTTTAGGAACCCTCCCGTCTTTGTGTCTATTCATTCAATTCTTTAGCCTACTGCTCTTTTCATTTGCCTCCCCTAGTCACCAGGATCCCATGGTCATCAGTTTTTACCAGCCCATCATTGATACCTTAGAATACTTAACTTTATGTCAATTTATCTTTCTAGTGCCCAGTTCTGAACAGGCCTAATCACTATCTTGATCCCTGAAGGATACAAGAGACAGTTGTGTGAGGATTTTGGATTGTTTTCATACCAGTTAGTGTTCTGTTATCCTCCAGATCTATAATGTCGATTGTGAGGGGTTTTTTTTGGTCTTACTTCATGAAAGTGTTTATAGCAAATAACTTGATCTTTTCCTTTCCTGAGAAAAATCTCAAGCATCTGAGGTATAATCTTTTCTATCCTGATATCATTTCTTTATTTACTCTTCTCTGAAAAGAAGGAATTGTCCTTCCTTTTCTTCAAGAGCAACCTTCTCCAGATGTGTCCATGATCATCCCTCTTTATCTTTCTTTCTCAGTAATTATCCATGATCACTCCTTTTTAAGTTTTGCCCTCTCTAGCCTCCATGCATGCTTAAATATACCTTTGCCAGGGCTGCCAAACACCGTGCTGTGTGCCGTGCAGCTCACAGAAGCCAGTCTGAATTTTGAGCCTGCTGTGCCACTGTATTTTTATTCTTTAATCCTAGGAGCCTGGTGTAGTTGTTGTTCAGTCGCTCAGTTGTGTCCAACTCTTTGCAACACCAAGAACTGCAGCATGGCAGGCTCCTCTGTCCTCCATTACCTCCTGGGGTTTGCTCAAATTTATGTTCATTGAGTCGGTGACACTACCTAGCCATCTCATCCTCTACCACCTCCTTCTCCTTTTGGCTTCAGTCTTTCCTAGCATCAGGGTCTTTTCCAGTGAGTTGGCTTTTCGCATCAGGTGGCCAAAGTATTGGCGCTTCAGCTTCAGCATCAGTGCTTCCAGTGAATATTCAGGGTTGATTTCCTTTAGGATTGGTTGATCTTCTTGCAGTCCCAGGACGCTTAAGAGCCTTCCCCAGCACCACAATTCTCAATTCTTTGACACTCAGTCTTTATGGTCCAACTCTCACATCCATACATGACCACTGGAAAAACCATAGCCTCGACTCGACGGACCTTTGTCGGCAAAGTGATGTCTCTGCTTTTTAGTATGTTGTTGAGGTTTGTCATAGCATTTCTTCCAAGGAGCAAGCATCTTTTAATTCCATGGCTGCAGTCACCATCCACAGTGATTTTGGAGCCCCAAAAAATAAAGGTCTGACACTGTTTCCACTGTTTCCCCATCTATTTCCCATGAAGTGATGGGACCAGATGCCATGATCTTAGTTTTCTGAATGCTGAGTTTCAAGCCAACTTTGTCATGCTCTTCTTTAACCCTTATCAAAAGGCTCGTTAGTTTCTCTTCACTTTCTGCCCTTAGAGTGATATCATCTTCATATCTGAGGTTATTGATATTTCTCCCAGCAGTCTTGATTCCAGCTTGTGCTTCATCCAACCCAGTGTTTCTCATGATGTACTCTGCATAGAAGTTAAATAAGCAGGGTGACAAGATACAGCTTTATTATAACTCTTTCCCAGTCAGTTGTTCAATGTCCGATTCTAACTTGCTTCTTGACCTGCATACAGGTTTCTCAGGAGGCAGGTAAGGTGGTCTGGTACTGGTGTTTCTTTAAGAATTTTCCACAGTTTGTTACGATCCACACATTCAAAGGCTTTAGCGCAGTCAATGAAGCAGAAGCAGACGTTTTTCTGGAATTCTGTTGCTTTCTCTATAATCGAACAAATGTTGGCAGTTTGCTCCCTGGTTCCTCTGCATTTTCAAAACCTAGCTTGTACATCTGAAAGTTCTAGGTTCACATTCTTTTGAAGCCTAGCTTGAAGGATTTTGAGCGTAACCTTGTTAGCATGTGAAATGAGTGCCATTGTATGGTAGTTTGAACATTCTTTGACATTACCTTTCTTTGGGATTGAAATGAAAACTGTGACCTTTTTCAGTCTTGTAGCCACTACTGAGTTTTCCAAATTTGTTGACATATTGAGTGCAACACTTTAACAGCATCATCCTTTAGAATTTCAAATAGCTCAACTGGGATTCCGTCACCTCCACTAGCTTTGTTGGTAGTAATGTTCCCTAAGGCCCCCTTGACTTCACGCTCCAGGATGTCTGGCTCTGGGTGAGTGACCACAGTGACTGGTGTACTGTTCTCTGTGTATTCGTGCCACCTCTTCTTGATATCTTCTCCTTCTATTAGGTGTGTACCATTTCTGTCCTTTATGGTGTCCATCCTTGCATGAAATGTTCCCTTGATGCCTCCAGTTTTCTTGAAGAGATCTCTAGTCTTTCCCATTGTGTTGTTTTCTTTGCATTGTTCACTTAAGAAGGGTTTCTTATCTCTTCTTGGTATTCTCTGGATCTCTGCACTCAGTTGAGTATATCTTTCCCTTTCTCCCTTGCCTTTCACTTCTCTCCTTTCCTCAGCTCTTTCTAATGTCTCCTCAGACAATCACTTAAGCTTCTTGCATTTCTTTTTCTTGGACTAGTTTGGTCACTGCCTCCTATACAATGTTACGAACCTCTTTCCAGTGATGAACCTCGTATATAAACTCATATAAAACATATGAATCTCTTTCAATAAACTCATATATGAACCTCTTTCAGTTTTACGAATCTGGTAGACACTTTCTCTACCAGATCTCATCTCGAATCCATTTGTCACCTCCACTGTATAATCATACGGGATTTAATTTAGGTCGTATCTAAATGACCTAGTCGTTTTCCCTACGTTCTTCACTTTAAACCTGAATTTTGCTATTAGGAGCTCACGACCTGAGCCACAGACAGCTCCAGGTCTTCTTTTGTTTGTTGTTTTTTGGTTTTTTCCATGTCCAGTTCTAACTGTTGCTTCCTGACCTGCATACAGGTTTCTCAACAGGCAGGTCAGGTGGTCTGGTATTCCCGTCTCTTTCAGAATTTTCCTGTTTGTTGTGATCCACACAGTCAAAGGCTTTGGCAAGTCAACAAAGCAGAAATAGATGTTTTTCTGGGACTCTCTTGCTTTTTCGGTGATCCAGCAGATGTTGGCAATTTGATCTCTGGTTCCTCTGCCTTTTCTAAAACCAGCTTGAACATCTGGAAGTTCACGGTTCACGTATTGCTGAAGCCTGGCTTGGAGAATTTTGAGCATTACTTTACTAGCGTGTGAGATGAGTGCAATTGTGTGGTCGTTTGAGCATTTTTGGCATTGCCTTTCTTTGGGGTTGGAATGAAAACTGACCCTTTCCAGTCCTGTGGCCACTGCTGAGTTTTCCAAATTTGCTGGCATACTGAGTGCTGCACTTTGACAGCAAGCATCATCTCTTAGGATTTGGAACAGCTCAACTGGAATTCCATCACCTCCACTAGCTTTGTTCATAGTGAGACTTCCTCAGGCCCATTTGACTTCGGACTCCAGGATGTCTGGCTCTAGGTGAGTGATCACACCATCGTGATTATGTGGGTTATGAAGATCTTTTTTCTCATGTCACTACATGGTTCTTTATTGCATCCATACTGGTCTTAACTAAAGCAGATATTTTCAATGCCAGCATTGGATAAATGTCAGCCAAACAGAGCCAAAACAAACTTTGCCATTGTTCTGAGCTTTAGGGCAAGGGTCACAGTGCTCTGGGGCTCATCTTCCCCATGTAAGCTCATTCTTTAGAGTGTGTTCCTTCTTTAGGGTTGCAGGCTACCATATGGCATGCAGAGAAAGTGCCAAACGAGTGACAGTGAATCTTGTCTCCTTTTTTTTAAAGTCTGCTAGTTAATAACTTTAGTTAACATCTGCCAAGTCCTTCTTACCATGTAATATAGCGTATTCACTACCGTAACACCAGGGCATACATGTTTGACGTCTTTAATATCATATAAGAGCAGTGAAGCAGAATTAACTCTGACAGAGTTAATTTTTGAGTCATTCCAGTTTTTAAATTTCTTTTACCTTTACTTATATGCCTACCTTCAAGGATTACCTTGATAGTGACGCCTGATAGATTAGCCATACTCCATAAGACAACCCGAAACTGTTTATCTTTAGTTTTAGTTATTTAACTAACTGAACATAAAAATGTGGAAATGCCTCTTGCATTTAAAGAGATTTTGTTCTAGATATCTTCCAGAGAAAGCTGTGGTTACTCATTGATAAAAAGTTGTGGGTCAAGAGAATTTATTGATACTGTCTAAGCTGTTTGAGATTTTTTGTTTTCACTTATTCTGATTATTTAAAAGATGTATTCACTCAATAAATGTTTATTGAGCAGCGCTAGGTGCTAGGATGATAATAACTGAACACGTAACTTCTTTTGGTAATTAATTAATTTATTTCAATTGGAAGCTAATTACTTTACAGTGTTGTAGTGTGTTTTGCAGCACATTGACATGAATCAGTCATGGGTGTACATGTGTCCCCCATCCTGAACCCCCCTCCCACCTCCCTCCCCATCCCATCCCTCTGGGTCATCCCAGTGCACCAGCCCTGAGCACCGTGCCTCATGCATCAAGCCTGTCCGGGTGATCTGTTTCACATATGATAATATACATGTTTCAATGCTATTCTCTCAAATCATCCCACCCTCGCCTTCTCCCCCAGAGTCCCAAAGTCTGTTCTTCACACATGTGTCTCTTTGGCTGTCTCGCATATAGATAGGGTCATCGTTACCGTCTTTCTAAATTCCATGTATATGCGTTAGTACACTGTATTGGTGTTTTTCTATCTTCACTCTGTATAAATAGGCTCCAGTTTCATCCACCTCATTAGAACTGATTCAAATGCATTCTTTTTAATGGCTGAGTAACATTCCACTGTATATATGTACCACAGCTTTCTTATCCGTTCGTCTGCCGATGGACAGCTAGGTTGCTTCCATGTCCTGGCTATTGTAAACAGTGCTGCGATGAACATTGGAGTACATATGTCTCCTTCAATTCTGGTTTCCTTGGTGTGTATGCCTAGCAGTGGGATTGCTCGGTCGTATGGCAGTTCTATTTCCAGTTTTTTAAGGAATCTCCACACTGTTCTCCACGGTGGCTGTACTAGTTTGCATTCCCACCAACAGTGAAAAGACAGCCTTCAGAATGCGAGAAAATAATAGCAAACAAAGCAACTCGCAAAGAATTAATCTCAAAAACATACAAGCAACTCCTGCAGCTCAGTTCCAGAACAATAAAAGACCCAATCAATAAATGGGCCAAAGAACTAAACAGACATTTCTCCAAAGAAGACATACAGATGGCTAACAGACACATGAAAAGATGCTCAACATCACTCATTATCAGAGAAATGCAAATCAAAACCACAATGAGGTACCATGTCACGCTAGTCAGAATGGGTGCTATCCAAGAGTCTGCAGGCAATAAGTGCTGGAGAGAGTGTGGAGGAAAGGGAACCCTCTTACACTGTTGGTGGGAATGCAAACTGAACACGTAACTTTTTAGGAATCATGAGACTCTGAAGGAGAAACAAGCTGCTCTGGGAGATAACACAGTCATCGTTTAGTAACTGTGAGTGGTTGGTTCTGAGACCTTGGAGGATATCAAAACCCAGAGATGCTCAAGTCCCTTTTATTAATATAAAACAGTATAGTATTTACATATAGTCTACATATATCCCTCCCATTATACTTTAAGTCGTCTCTAGGTTTGTTATAATAACCTTGTAAGTGCTATGTAAGTAGTTGCCAGGCTGCTTGGCAAATGCAAGTTTTGTCTTTTGGAACTTTCCCCAGATCTTTTCTGTATAGTTTTGACCCGTGGCTGGTTGAATCCACAGTGGTTGAATGGAGAACCCAAGGATACAGAGCACCTACTGTACGTATATCTAGGTAGGTGGTCTAGCATGATCTGCTCATGAGGATTTGACCAACACTGGCTTGCCACTTCACTGTGGGTGGACCTGAATTAACCTTGAAATTTCTTTGAGCGTCAGTTTTCTATGTATGTGAATAGTAATCTTTAATTGGAGTTCCTGTGCCCTTTTGCAGTAGCACTAGCAATTTTGAATTAATTTGTATTAAGAAAGGCTCCCCCACAATTTATATATGTACCTGAATCTGCCTTTGGCTCCCTTACTTTTCTTCTCCTTCAAATGTGATGATTTCAAATTGTGTCCAAACTAGAGGTACTTAACTTTTGGAGGAAAAAAATACAGAAATAATGTGTGTTAGTTGGTAGAAGTGTTATAAAATTTAGAAAAATCACGATTTTTATCATTTCTACACCCAGGGAAGACCCTTGACATTTTAGTGATCTTTCAGTCTTCTCTGTGCACATACATAGTTCATTTAAAAAAAGACAAGGCTAGTTGGCTAGATAGTATCATATTACAAATACAGTATGTATTTAACTTTAATTCATAATTATTATGATCACTGTCATTTAATAAATTTATATAATTATTAGATTATATAAATTATACAACTATCATAATTTATATAATTTAACAAAATATTTATAATATATGTTATCTAGTTATAAATATTTGTGTATTAATAATTTGATAATTCTGCATTTTCACTTAATGCCACATGAATTACATAATACAATTGTATCTAATTATCTTCTATGACATAATTTAATTTTGTTAAGGTTGGAATGATGCATTTCTCAAATGTTTGGTAGAAGGTGTTTATAAAGCCATTTGAATCTGGTATTTTTGTGTGTGTTGGACAGAGGAAAGGGGAAACATTTAAACTCCTCTAGCTTTCAGTAGTTGTAGAACTATTAAGATTATCTATTTCTTTCTTGAGTCAATTCCCCCCACCTTTAAACTGTGTTCACTTTATATATTTGGGATCTTGTCTGTCTCTAATATTCAATCTTTTAAAGAAACTAACCTTTTGCTCTGAGCTTCAAACTTTACAAAAACGTATACAATGAAAAGGAAGGCATCTTCTCAGCAGAGCTGAGACCTTTCCAGAGGCAGTCAGTGTACTTTTTCTCAATGACATTTTTATCTTTTTACAACCCTTTTATTTTTTACTAAAACAGGATGAACAGTATGAGACGTAGTGATCAGTACTCTCTTGTTTTCTCTCTTCTTTTTGTTTGTTTGTACATCAACCTCATTTTTAATGCCAGTGTAATATTCCACTTCATGGATGTATCCTGTTTAATTAAAAGTAGTTATGCTTTTTTCCCAGTAAAAACCTGTCCCATTTGTTTGATATAACCTAAGAACTTGATTTATTAACCCTATTGTAGTAATAGACATAATCATTTCAGAGGTCCAACAAGCCTTCCATGTGCCTTACCCTTTCACAAATAAGTTGAAATTAAAATGTTCGTTGCTCTATAATAGCCTCCTTGGAAGAGGGTATGTTCCATTTAAGTATTTTTAATTACAAACACAACTCTCTTCTGTAATTTAAATGCCATGTGATGTTGTTAGCACTTGAACCCCTGTTTCTTCTATAACTTACCCTAATGTGCAGTTTGAGAGATAGGTGCCATCTTATGCTTCCTCATGGCTGCCCTTGCCACTTATTTATTTATTTATTTTTCATTTATTTTTATTAGTTGGAGGCTAATTACTTTACAGTATTGTAGTGGGTTTTGTCATACATTGACATGAATCAGCCATGGATACACATGTGTTCCCCATCTCGATCCCCCCTCCCACCTCCCTCTCCACCCGATCCCTCTGGGTCTTCCCAGTGCACCAGCCCCGAGCACTTGTCTCATGCATGCAACCTGGGCTGGTGATCTCTTTCACCATAGATAATATACATGTGTCGATGCTGTTCTCTCGAAACATCCCACCCTCGCCTTCTCCCACAGAGTCCAAAAGTCTGTTCTGTACATCTGTGTCTCTTTTTCTGTTTTGCATATAGGGTTATCATTACCATCTTTCTAAATTCCATATATATGTGTTAGTATGCTGTAATGTTCTTTATCTCTCTGTCTTACTTCATTCTGTATAATGGGCTCCAATTTCATCCATCTCATTAGAACTGATTGAAATGAATTCTTTTTAATGGCTGAGTAATATTCCATGGTGTATATGGACCACAGCTTCCTTATCCGTTCGTCTGCTGATGGGCATCTAGGTTGCTTCCATGTCCTGGCTATTATAAACAGTGCTGCGATGAACATTGGGGTGCACGTGTCTCTTTCAGATCTGGTTTCCTCGGTGTGTATGCCCAGAAGTGGGATTGCTGGGTCATATGCTTGCCGCTTATTTCAAGTTCATCTTCTTACATGTCTTTGAGATGCTACCTTTACTATGACTAACTTTTCATATACTTCTGGAATTTAAAAAAATGTGTTCCCTGGTTGATCTGCCAGTATCATAGCTTTTTAAAGTCTTTTTATTTTTAAATGACTTTGTACTTATAAAAGAGAAAAATAAGAGAGTTCCTATGTACCCTTCAGTTAGTTTCTCCTAATGTTAACATCTTATATATCCATAGTATAATGATAAGAGCTAAGAAATTAGCTTACTGATACAGTACATTTGACTTCGTACTCTTTTACTTATAATGGCTTTGCAGCAATTATTTAATATGTCATAGGAATACTCTTGCTCTTCCCTTCATATTTTCCCTTTTTTTTGCTTATTTTTTCTTTCCAGTCGTCTAGCTGTAGCAAACAAAATAAAAAAAAATTTATATAGTATTTATTTGGGGACCATGTAAAATTAACTCAGGGAGAAAGAACATCATTATGCTACTGAATCTTTAGTACAGAAACAAGATATGTCTTTCCATTTGTTGAAATCTACCTTTGTGTCTCTCAGAAGTGTTCTATAGTTTTTCTCATACATGTTTTGAACTCTTTATTCAGTTTATGCCTGTTTTTTTAAAATTATAGATAAGATCTTTTCTTTCATTTTATCGTTTATCTGGTTTCTCTTTGTACATACAAAGGAAAGATTTCTTTATGTTTTGTACTTGACTAAACTACTAGATTATCTTGTTGTAGTAATATTTAGTTGGTTCTTTTGGATATTCTAGTTATTTAATTGTACCCCTACCAGTAGTATTCCTTTCTAATTTCATTCTCTGTGTTGACTGATAAAAATGAGTAACGGTGGTAAAAATGGGGCTTTCCCTGACTCTAGTAATATAGTATATCTAGTATTTCCTCATCGGGTGGTGTTGGCTTATTGTGGGTCTGAAATATATTGTGTTTAAAAAGTGTGCTTTTATATCCAGTATTTTCAATAAGAATGGGCATTGAGTTTTTAAGGCGTCTTTTCATCACCTTCGGCATGATAATATTTTTCTTCTATGTAGCTCTATCAGTTTTACAACAGTGACTTTTGTTGTAAATTTTAGATTTTCCATCTCTTGCGGTTAGTTTTTATCAAAGTAGTTTGTATCAAAAGTACACTTTCTAGTAAATTATCTATTTCATTTGGTTTTCAAGTTTGCTTACATAGACTTGAGCAAAGTAGTCTTCTATGATTCTTTTGGTTTCTTTTTGTATTGATATTTTCTTTTTTTTTTTTCATTACCATCTGATAGTACTGACAAATACATCTTTTTTAAAATTCATTAAACCAAAAGAATAAAAGCAGTTTAACTAATTTTTTTAAAATCCCAAACTTCTTAATTTATAATAAAGAATCTTTCAGATTTAATTCTAATTGTGTATCCCTTACCTACCTAAACTTTTCTGCCTCCTTGCGTTAATATCTTAGGGTCCTTGTAGATTTGTTTCTAGTGACCATTTGGATAAAAGTCTAGATAACAGTCCTTTTATAAAACTCTCTTCTCCCCTACCCTGCTCTTAAGGGGTGAGAATCCTTTTAGTGCACACCCTGTCTCCCTGGTGACTCAGAAAGAATCCAATGCTGGAGACCTGAGTTCTGTCCCTGGATCAGGAACATCCATTGAAAAAGAGATTGACTCCCTTCTCCAGTATGCTTGCCTAGAGAATTCCGTCGACAGAGGAGCCTGGCGTGCTCCAATCCATGGCGCTCAAAGAGTTGGACAGGACTGAGCAGCTAACCCTTTCGCTTACTGAGAAGCATGTTTTAAAGATTCAGAGATTTTTCCCATTTCATCAGATAAATTTTGAGTTTGTTTTTTTTTTTTTTAAATGATGCTGGGTGAGTTGCATTTACGATATATTTGGTATGAAATTCTTGTGATTGTTTAAAAGGCTTTCTAAAACAAATTTATGATTTTTTAAATTTTGCATTAAGCAATTTTGACTTAGGTATGGCGGCAACATATTAAAAGGACATAAGGCAAAGTATTACCTCGAAACATCTTATTTTTCTCATAAAATTATATGAGAACATCCTGTTTTCTAAAGCAGAAATGACTTAAATGTTTTGATTCTGGAGGGAGAGAGAAAAAAAATAATGGTATGTTTTAATTGTCCACCTAAAGGGTTGAATTCTTTTTTGTTCCAGTAAAAAGCACTTTTAGTAGTCTCTTGCTCATTTTGTCCATCTGGCTCTTTTTGTGATTGTATGTGGTTATAGCCTCTGTGTCTAAACATAATTCCAGTAATTTTCTCTTTCCCTGTATTATTACTTTTTCTCTTATTTATACTATTTTAGTGGAAAATTGCCTGTTAGGATTTTATTTGGAGTGAGGAATTTTAGGTCTTACGTTACTAAATGCTGTCAGATTCCCACCTTTGTCACATGATTTTTAATGTACTGCCTCTTTGTAGGTAGAGCTGCTTCTTAGTGGTATGGTATAAAATAGATAGGGCTTCCCAGGTGGCTCAGTAGTAGAGAAACCGCTTGCCAGCACAGGAGACTGGGGTTCAATCCCTGGGTCAGGAAGATGCCCTGGAGGAGGAAATGACAACCCACACCAGTATTTTTGCCTGGATCATCCCATGGACAGAGGAGCCTGATCGGCTGCAGTCCATGGAGTTGCAAAGAGTCAAACCCAACTGAGCATGCATGCACACAAAACAGATAAGTGATCCCACCTATGAATTTCTCCTTTGTTTCTCATGTACCTTCTCAGTCCTTTTTCAAAAGAGTGAATTACTTCTTCACCTCTTGTCGATTGGTCAGAGGACTAAGGCTTTTAACAGTAGATTAACTTTAGGTCTTACTAAGGAAGTTACATAGTAAGTGTATTTTCATGATATAACTTACACAGGACTTTTATTTTTAGACCATCCTTTTGTTTCTCAATTCTAACAATATCCCTGTAAATTATATTAGAAAAGGTAGTAAATGTCCATTTTACGAATGGTGAAATGAGTTAAAATTCAGGGGCAAAGGTGAAGGCACGACCAAGACTGAAACTGAGACCCGGATCCCCAAATACTAGTCTAGCGCTCACTCTTTTCAGTCATGAAGGTTTTTGAGGGTGATCCCCACCACCCAGGACTCTTGTTTCCTTCCAGATTTATTGTCCCTAGCTGTTGGAGAACAGACGGAGACCTGTGTCACTTGATTTCCCTTGTTAGGGTATCCCTTCCAGTTGCTGAACTACAATATTGTCATGACTAGCCAGTGTTGTAATTTGTCTGCCTTATTTCGTATAGTGGATTTTTACTGCAGAAACATTTTTTTTATGTCCAGATCTATTAAGTATTGCTTGAGTACAGACTCTGTTATACTTTTTAACTCTTAAGAGATAGGTAGAATTTTATTCCATAGAAATTAAACTACAAAGAGGATCTGGGTCTTTGGAACTTCGGTAGTCTGAACATAATTTCTAACATTCTCTAATTCTTCAGGCCAAGGACCTCTTATTACCTGACTATCATCTGTATCTTTCTTTTCTCCCCTTTTCTTTCATGGTAATGTAATTAATAGCAAGGCTGTGCTTCGTTTCTCTTTGACAGTCTCTACTCCTAAAATCATCTGTTTTCTTCAAGTGTCTTTCAGCCTCAATGTGAGCACAGTGGGTCCTGTGATACGTATGCCATAACATGGCCTATTGTATTCATCCTTTTGGATAAATGTAATATAATTTATATTAGCAGTTTTTATCATCTTTCTTTCCAAAAGAGTTGAAGTCTCAATCCAATCCTCTCCCTTGTGTCTGTTTTGTTTAATGACCGCCTTTTTAATGAGGCCTTTTTGGAACTTCATATTTCCCCATGGATAATGTTTAAGACTAGCCTTTTATCAAATGAAAAGTGGTAGACTGCAATACCTAATCTCATTAATCCATTTGGGCTATAAAATTATGTGACTGTTGGGCAAAATCCAGAAATAAATTAATATGACCAATATAAATATATTTCTTATCAATAACTGCATTTCCCAAATCTTGTCTGTAAGACCATTTAAAATATCTCTGAAACCTCAAAAAAATTCTAACCTGATAGAAATCTTACCCACCTGTGAAAAGGCAGGTGTTTTTCAAACACTACTGACGTTCTCTTCTATGTTAACTCTTATTTGTCTTTCATTAAACCCCGGTATTTCGGCTTCTCAGAAAGGCCCTGCCACTCACACAGTGTTGTTTTGGTACTGAAACTGCTACATTAACACAGTTCTTGTTAAATGTCTCTGAGGTTTTATTTCTTTATCCCTTTCTTTGTAACAAGCAGCCACTCTATTTTTTCAGTAGTGAATTTCAAAATCCTTTTTAACCTTATAGGTCCAGGGGTAGCCAAGGATGGCTGCAGCTTCCTATGATCAGTTGTTAAAGCAAGTTGAGGCCCTGAAGATGGAGAACTCAAATCTTTGACAAGAGCTAGAAGATAATTTCAATCATCTTACAAAACTGGAAACTGAGGCATCTAATATGAAGGTATCAAGACTGTGACTTTAAATTGTAGTTTATCCATTTTTATTCCATGTTTCTTCCTGTAAACTTTGGGTTAGACACTTCACTTACTTAGAAGTGTATTTTTTAAGTTAAGCAGTAATCTGTAAACTCTTTCTTGCAAAAGTTAACATTGATATTTTCAGTCCAGATGTTTTTAATTCATCCAGCAAATCATATAAAGAAAATGATTATAAAACCACAGTTGACTAAGTAGTTAGTCCTTAGTTATTTTTAAGCTTAAAAATGAGAGACCAACTTTACCATCACTATAGTGAGGCTGAGCATTCTATGTAATTCACAGAAACTAGCCTCACAGCTGCCAAATTTATCTTAAGGATTAAAACAAAGCATAGTCATCATCCCCAACCCCCTCAGATCTTGTCATCACTTAAGTGCTGCAGTGATAGATCGTCAAGAAATTTGGGGTGACCTAATGAGAAGAGTCCCGAAGTGAAGATTAGTACCTGATTCTATTTCTGGTTTTGCCATAAGCTGAGCTACAGACTGTCGGGTGCCCTTCTGGAATTAAATTGCTTTATTTGAAAAAGTAGTCATTGCACTAACAGAAGATGTCCACGACACTCAAGCCCTGAAATTGGTTTGCTGTATAGCATTGCAAAGCTGTGATAACCTCCATGAAAAGTTATAAAATATTCAGTGTTCACTGGGAAAATATGTTCTTAAATCAAAATAATTGCAGTCAAAACTTTAACTGTTTTAATTTCCAGTTAGGCAGATTTTCCTCTCACTGAATTTAATAGAACTGGAGGTCATCAACAAAACTGTTACCTCCTTCTCTTTTAAAAAAATCCTTCTTGCTACGTGTTTTTTCTGCGCCTTGGCCATTTTACCATCTGGGTTTCTGACCCTCTTCTTCCTGTCTGCTTACTACTCTTATTCCTTATTCATTTATTATTCTCTTCTATTTCTTTTTCCATGCATTTTGAGGTCTCTCTTATTCTTCAAGCTTCTGTGTATTACTGAACTATTGAGCTGCTCCTCTTTTGCCTTTTTATTCACTATCAAAGCAGTTTAGCCTTTTACTCATTTGAACCTTTCTTTCTTTTTCTCTCTCTCTTTCTCTTCTATGCATAAATCTTTTCTACTGTGTTGCCTATTTCTGTGGCAGTAGCAATGACAGATCTCCAAGATACCGATCTCAGATCCTTCATAAAGAAATATTTTTTTCTATAGACTGTAAAGAAGCATTTTTTTTTCTCACTGCAAACCATGAAAACAGCTGTGAATCAATTACCTACTAGGTTAAAAAAGCGTAGCTTGATATTTTAACACTGATCAGCATAATGTATCTAAAATTATTGTTCATGACACGTGGTTTTAAAAGTTTAAAGATACAAAATTTAAATTCCCCAGCAAGACTAATGGTTTATCTGCTTCAGAAGTATATTTTGTAGAGAATTCTTCCTAGCACACCTATCTGAATGTCTCTTGTGCAGAATTCTGAGTCCCTTTTTCAAGTTTTTTATTTTTATAAACTACTTGAGCAAATTGAAACTTCATTTTGGTGAAACATTTTAACATACCTTTAGATCTATCTCCATGGATGGAAATGCTGAAATGTGGAATGTCTCTCAGAGTAACACTATAAGGCAGATCCTTAAGTTTCTGCAATGGAATACCAGGTTGGCCTCTTAGGAATGAGGTCATGAATATACATCATGAATATTAGTATTTAAGATATGTCTGAATTCAACCATGAATTGATTACTGCTCAGTGAGTGTTTTTACAGACATCCTTGCAAAGCCATCCACATATTTCTTCAGGATTTAGTGTATGGTATCATAGCAGTTATGCCCTTATACTGAAGTTATTTATGTATCTCCTTTCAAGAAACTTTTTGAAAAAAAAGAAGCAGCAGCAGCTTTATAGTACTAACAGGAAACCATGCTCTGTTTATTTTGTCTTAAAATACTGATGTGTGAATGAAGACACTTGGAAACATTGGAACTTACTACATTGGATTAAAGTTAATCCGAAACAATGGTTATTTTTCAAAAAAATAACTTTTTAGACTTTGTAATACATCATATGATCTTGTATTATGTTTGCTGATCGTTCCTGTGTAATGTGTCCACCCTGTGGATGGCAAGGTGTGTCTCTTTCAACTACATTATTTCAGGATTTCTGAAATTTATACAGTAGTGCCATCTAGTGGCAAAAGAGAATACTGCTTTGTTATTGATTACATGTCATTGATAGTATAAAAATATTCTGTGTGTGTGTGACAGTCAGGGAAATATGCGTACAGCAGTTAAGGAAATGTGAGCATTGACTGTATTTGAGAATATTAAGAAAATGTTTATTTTGTAGTTCTAATGATGGCATTGTGGTTGTGTTTAGGAAGAATCCCTTTTTAAATATACATGTAGAATTTTTTTAGAGAAGAAACAGTATGATGACTGAGATTTGTTTTTCAAATAAATTTGGGTTGAGGGGGAATGGACGAAGTGGTTATAAGCATAGATGAAAGAAGCCCATGAGTTGATAATGTTTGAACTAACATGAGGATACATAGGAGTTCATTACATTATTCTCTACATTTATGGATATACTTGATGCTTCTGTGATTAAAATAAACTGCAGATTTTGTGGGATTTAGAATAAGAATGCAGCAATTATAGCTAAACTTAAGGGAAATTATATAGTATACTTCTTACTCCAGGGCAGGAAGTCAATGTGATTTACTTTAAAATGCTGAGCATCGCAGCATGATAAATATGGTGAAAAATTAAGTTAGTTGCACGGTCGTATCCGACTCTCTGTGACTCCATGGACTGCACCTGTCCCGCTCCTCTGTCCATGGAATTCTTCAGGCAGGAGGACTGGATTGGTTGCCATTTTCTTCTCCAAAATATGGTGAAGTATGAAGCATTTAAATTGAAAGATGGCATGGTGTAGAAAAATATATCTAGGTAAAATATTAACCAACCATTTATATCTCTTGTATTTTAGCAAAATGAAGTATTTATAAATTGTTTTAACTATAAAACCGTGTATATGGAGAGTATCTTGTATTTTCAGAGTGTAAGAAAAAAATGAGAAGTAAAAATTCAAATTGGCACAGTTCATAATTTATTTTGAAGATTTAATTACCAAGTATACTTTTATCTAGTAATAAAAAATATCAGTAACTGTGACATAGTGAGGAAAACAGAAGTGGATCAAGTTGAAAACTCCCTTGAAATGACACAGTTACTCATTCATATTTTCTATTCACTTATATGACCACAGTATATTTGTCTGTAATAATTAATTCTCTCATGTTTCTAAAATCTTAACTTTTTAAAAATAATGTTTGATTATATGATTAATTTTTTAAAACCAAACTTCCAGAATTTATAAATACAAATGAATATTCTCTCCTTTAAAATTACATATTTATTTTAAAAACTGTCATTTCTCAAAACATTTTTTGAAATATTTTGTTTGGAATTGCTTTGTAGTTGTGCTGCATCTTTTAAAACCTCTTTGAAATTAAGGACTTCTTTTTAGGCTGTATTCAGTATGCAACCCCAAGCAATTGATCAGCCCTACCGCAGCAATTAGAAAACACTGGATAAAAACAAAAACCATTCTTTTAAAGACATTGGAGAACTGTGAAATCATCAAGAACTATACTAACTAAAATTCCTAAGAGGAAAGAGTCCTTTCTAGATGAGCTGGGATCACCAGTAATTTTCTTCCCCAGGGGTATTTACTGATTCTGTAACACACCGATAATTAATCATTGGCACAGGCATTGAGACTCCACTGGAGGAAGGAAACCGTTGGGCAAAGACGTGGACATGTGCAAAGCATTGACATTTAGCAGGGCTCCAAGTGTATGACTAGTGTCTCACATTCTCTCCAAATGCATGGGGTGTTAGCTGAGTCTTGTTGGGGGGAAGATGCCCGGGAGGACTAGGAAGCAGATCATTAAGAGGCAGTGTCCTGCTAAAGCAGGTCTCAGCCTCAGTGTAAGAGAAGAGATACATTCAGAGAACTCAGCAAACCAAATCAGATGTGAAAGCGAAAGTCGTTCAGTCATGTCCAACCCTTTGCAACCCCATGGACTATCCAGTCCATGGAATTCTCCAGGCCAGAATACTGGAGTGGGTAACCTTTCCCTTCTCCAGGGGATCTTCCCAACCCAGGGATCGAACCCAGGTCTCCCACATTGCAGGCAGATTCTTCACCAACTGAGCTATTAGGGAATCTCATATGAATTTCACTTAAACTGCATCTGCAACCCATTTTCAGTTATTGGTTGAAGGAAATCAGACCCCAGTGGTGGAAAGGGCAAACTCTGTAAGGGAAACTCTAATCTCAAGTCTTTCCTGCTCTTGTATGTATAATGACTGGCATACGGTTAAAAGTTACAAGAAATACAAAGAAATAGGAAAATGACTGATAACCAACAGAACAAATAGTTAATAGAAGCAAATCCCAAGATGATCCACATGTTGTAAGCAAGTAACAGTCAAGGATTTTAACATAATTATTTTAAATGTTTTGATAAAAATGATGGATTAAGTGGATAAAGGGTCAGAAAATCTCAACAGAGAATTGGAACCTATAATTAAGAAGACTCAAACTTAAACCTTGCTGGTAGGAGTATAAAATGGCACAAACACTTTGAAAAACCACTCAGCAGTTTCTTTTAATCACTGTGACTCAGGGTTTAAACCTCCAGATATATATTCAAGAGAAGTGAGTACGTGTGTCCACCTGGAGATAAGTGCAAGAACGTACATAGTAGCATTCTTCACAATAGCCTCCAAACTGGCAACAACCCAAATGCCCATCAAAAGGATAAGGGATGTATCAGTGGAGATCTATTCATACAGTGGACAACTACACAGTATTAAATAACTGATACATACAACAGCATGGATGAGTGTCATAGAGATTTTGATGAGCAAAAACCACGAGACACAAAAGGCTGTATACTGTATAATTTCATTTATATGCAATTCACAAGGAGGCCAACTAACTGATAACAAAAATCAGAGTACTGATTACTTCTGGAGAATGAATACTGATTGATAAGGGGCAAAAGGGAACCTTCTGTGATACTGGAAATGTTTTGTGTCTTCCCTGGGTGGCAATTACATGGATACTTGGATTATATAAGAAATTTAAGATTGGCGTGCTTTTCACATGTATGTTCTGTCTCAGTAAAACAGAAAAGAAATGATCTTAATTTTTATTATGGAATAGACACAAACTGTTCACAAGAAAATAGTAATGTAGTCATGCTGGGTGGTGTCATCTTGAGACAAAGTAACTGGATCTATAAATTAACTGCGTATTTTTGAGATTCATAACTCAGAATTTACAAGAATAATTTAAGAGAACACATTGGAATAAGTAGCTTTTCCAAGATAGATGCTTTGAAATTTTAATTTTCTAAACTTTATAAATTTCCATAATTTTATTTACTTTATGGTTATTGCTTTTATCAATAGACTTCTAGCCATATGCACAGAAACTTAAAACTTACAAGTTATGTATATTCACTATCTTTAAAATTTAGGAAATACAGACAGAAAGAGATCAAGCTCACCCATTTAAAAACATTTTTTTAATGTTGGTAACCTTTGATAATGTGTATATTTTTCTCTCTGCATTTTATGCAAGCATGCATTCAATGGGATCATATTTTGCAGCATGCTTTTTAATTTAATATAGCTATCATTTCATGTCATTAAGTATTTTATAGTATTTTCACAGATGTATAATATGCCGTTGTTCGGCTAATGCCATAAATTTATTTAATCCTTTATTGTTGTACATCGCCTTTTCATTTCTGTTGTTGGTGTTATTTTAATTTTTCCTTCTTTTTAATATGTTTTTTAAAAACCAATAATGTGCCATTAATTTTCAAAAATTAAGTATATGTCCTATGACATATATACTATGACATATAATTTTCAAAAATTAAGTATATGTCCTATGACATATACAGGGATTTCTTTTAATTGTTGCTTTTGAATTCTTAAATGCTTGTACTTTTTCTGAAAACAGTATTTGTTTTGATAATATCTGTTGTTTTAAAATGAGGAAACCAAAAACAAAAATTGCTTGTAATCCCAACTTCTATAGAATACTCACTGTTAACACCTTGATGATAGGCTGTAGAGAAGGATCATCTATAAAGAAAGACCTGATCAGAGCTGTGCTTTAAAAGTCTTATTAATCTGTTAGTTCTATGCAAGGTAGGACCATTTAGGAGATTATTTTAGTAGTTTTGGTGGGGTCAATAGTCAGGATAATGACATAAAAATAGAGAAGAGATGGCTAATAAGAGATATTAAGCCTAGAATGCATACCACTGATAGTTCCTTGAGAAAGGTAGCTGTTGAATTGTGAGCCTGCGAATTGTAAGAAATAGGATAAGATTAAAAGATCTTTGAATTACAAGCTGCAGTGGATGGAAGGAGACCCAGGATCCTGAAAACTGCAGGTAGTTTTCAGTGGTAATTCTCAAACTTTGTGGAAGAGAATTGTGTCCTGATGTTTATAGTAATCTACATTCATTCAAGAAAGACATCCCTGTGCAAATTTATTTCCTATCCCACAGTTGTGATACACTGACACAATTTCTGACTATAAATAACAGTCACCTCCACGTTCCCACATCTACTTATCTAAGCCTTTTAACTTCCAACATGGTCTTTATTTGAAGGTCAGATCATTAAGGTCACAGGCTATTTCTTATTGTTAACATAGGAATTCTTTTCTTAATGCTTCTAATGTCACTATCAAGGTAAACCACTGACATAGTCTTTACTATATTTACTCTTTTTGACAGATTTTCTTTTCAATCTATTTATGGATCCTTTTTCACATAGAGGAACACTGCCCATAGCTATAGGATTGTAACTGTTCAAATACATTGTTTTGCATTTGGAATCCTACTTGGCCAGCAAAGATTTTGCTGTGAACTAGAGTGGGATGCCTCAGAATATGTAAAATGTAAAAATATGTATAAATTATTGTTAAGGAATATACAGAAAAACTAGTAGAAAGTGAAAGTTTTTGACCTCCTCTGACAAAAATTTGTTGAGAGAAGGCTTTAGATGGGAAAGGAAGCAATGGACCAAAAGTCAGGAGACAGCATACAGTCACTTAACTGCTGAGTATAAATCAATGTAGTAGAATGTATATAAATTTAGTATATAACTGCTTGGTATTTATTGGGGTGTTAAATGTGTTAATTTGCTGTCTTTCATGGCCATGTTGGTACAAGCTTAGTTTTTCTGTCTTCAGCAAATCTTTTGAGTCTCAGTTGGTCTGTCTGAAAAATGAGAGTAATCCACCTTGTTATGTTATTTCAGAAGTTACAAATATCTTAACTATTCCGTGTATACTGTATGGAGACTATTTGTAATCACCATCACCACAAAGTATCACTGTTGTTGTTGGGCTGTAATTTATTATTTATAATTAGTAATAGGTAATATATGTAAAGTACTTTGCATTTTATATGTTTTCAGATAGATCTGAAATAACTTTTTTCCCCCAGCAGACCTAAATGCCAAGAAAGTTAAAATCATATCTTCAAAAAGTCATTTAGAATTTCGTCATATTGAGATACTGTGTTCTTTTTTACAGGAAGTACTTAAACAACTACAAGGAAGTATTGAAGATGAAGCTATGGCTTCTTCTGGACAGATTGATTTATTAGAGCGTCTTAAAGGTAAATTTTTAAAAAGTGTTTTAAAGTAATTTTTTTAAGCTCCAGTTGTCAGCTTTAGGTGTGTGTGTCCAAATACAGCTTCTCTTGATTAGAATGTTGGTGTTGGATTTTCTTAGCCTCATGCATTAGGATGTAATTTTTAAAGTACAAATACGTAAAAAGTCTATTTGCTTGTCATTTTTTCAGTTATAACATTTAACTGCCTTTAAATAAACTATTTTAGATACCTTTCTTGACAATTTTCAGCTCTTTCTAAAACGCATTGCTCTTTTGCCAGTCATTAAGTAGGCCTTTATTAAGCTTTATGCTATAGACTGGACCCATTGCTTCATTTGAAGGAGTCAGTGCCCTTCTTTGTTCCATTCAGAATAGAAGTGCTTTATCTTTGCACTTATATACACACAACACTGATTTTAAGCCATTTTAAATAGAATTTTAAAAGAATGTCTTTCTTGTTTTATCACTTAAAAATTCAAATGTCAAATCAGTAAGTTTTAATTGTAATTGAAGATGGGCAGAGAAATTACTTTTGGATCCCCAAATATATTATTACTTAGTAGGAATCTAAGAAAGCACATTCTGTCTAATTTTTCTTTAACATACTTTTTCCCCACCAGACTGACTCAAGCTATCTTGGAGGGAAAGTTTAGCTATTCTGTTCATAAATAATTGTTCATTCACTCATATACATTTGTGGCTTTCTCTGATAGAAATCTATAGTTGCAGGCCTCTAAACCAAAAGGTGAACACTTTTTATTTTTTAATGACCCAATATTTGTGTATATTGCAAGATGGTCACCACCACAAATGTACCCTTTTATAAGTGCTTTGACCTGGTGTTTTTTTTTTTTTTTTTTTTTTTTTCAGGACGTTTCTGTTTTAGAACCAGTAGTCAGTGAATTTTTCTGGTCATCAGCATTTGAGATAAGGATTTCTTCTGTCCCTGTATAGATCTGCTGCTCAATAACTGCAATAATTTAGTACTCCTGCATACTTTATGTGATATATATATAATGTATTTCAATTATAAAATGGTTTAAAATTTGAGGGCTAAATGTGAACCTAAGGTTTCATTATTAAAAGATAATATAATACATTAGCAATATTTTAGATCACTTAAAGCAGTTGTTTTATTAAAAACTTGTCTGTATTTTATTTAGAACTTAACTTAGATAGCAGTAATTTCCCTGGAGTGAAACTACGGTCCAAAAATGTCCCTCCATTCTTACAGAAGCCGAGAAGGATCTGTATCTAGTCGCTCAGGAGAGTGCAGTCCCGTTCCTATGGGTTCATTTCCATGAAGAGGGTTTGTAAATGGAAGCAGAGAAAATACCGGTTATTTAGAAGAACTTGAAAAAGAGAGGTAACATTTCTTCATTAAGTAGTAAACTTTTATGCTCCAATTTTTGCTAGATTTTGTCGTTTTGTGGCAATACAGAATAGGAGTTATGAAGCGTGTGTTGGAGGATCACAAGCAGCACTTAGAGAGCATTTTCCATTCATTGTCTCAGAGTGATGAATTACTGGGCGTCCTTACCTTACACCTGAAAACGTGAAGGAGGCAGCTTCTTGGGACTCCAGTGCTCAGATGCTCTGTACAGTGAATAATGTACGAATAGTATGCATAATCACAGTGGCTAAAATATGTAATGCGTTTTGATTGACTTTTTGGTTATCTTTTCAAATGAATTAAATGACTACCAGATTTAGTATAAGGTGACTGGTTTCCATTATTAAAGACCTATTTCAAGGAGTCACAAATGAAGCAATTTATCAGTTTTGGTTTCTTAAAAAAATGTTGCCTGATAGAGAATCAGTTCTCCTTTCTAAGAGCTAGTGTGTTAATTCTTTTCTTCTTGAAGTTAAAATCATCACACTACAAGTATCAGAATATATAGTTACCAAGCACTTGGTCAAGTATTTTTGTACGTCCTATGAGATTATAAATTCCTTTTGCATGATTAATACCATATTATATTGATATTCCTAAAAGTTCTATTAGACTTTCAAGAAATACTCAAATGTATAAATGTTAATTTGCATAAATGTCCAAATGTATAAATTCTCTGGGATCTTGGTCAAGTCTTTAAATTTTTGTGTCATTTCCTTCTGTAAAATAGGAATATGGTTCTACCTTGTGGAGTTATGAACAATGGATATTAACATATGGAAAATACCCAGCATATCTCATTGAGAGGCAAAAGACCTTTTACTACTTTCTCTCTGGTTTTAGATGTGTACATCTCTAAAAATAACAATAATCATGGGCCAGAAATAGTGTTAAGCTTTCTTTAATCTCTTGAGTTTCAGTGAATCTCTGTTTCATATCTTGAACCAGGACTCTTTCTGAGAGTCTAGGAAACAGTGTCCTGAAAAACCAGAAGCTAATTGGAGTGTACATTCTTCCATCGCTTTGTCCCCTTTGAACTCTGTCAAGAGGCATGTGAGCATGCCAGTTTTCCTAAGAACTTACTTTGCTTTATGTGATAAAGGCCTAATTTTATTCACAAAGAGTGTGTGTGTATGTAGTTGTCAATACCCTGTGTCCTCCTGGCTCCCACCGTTGTTTGAAGGTAGATTTAGCCCTTGTTTATGGGACAAAATCTGTGTTTTGCTCTTGTACTTGAATGATAGTTTGGCTAGGTCTAGGCTCAAACTCATTTTCCTTCTTTATAATCAGTGTCACTGATGAGAAATTGCATATCAGTCTTAATTCACGTTCCTTTGCAGGAAGTCATTTTTCTGAAGTTTTTAGAGTACCTTGATATGTGTTTTCTTGATTCATCATACTGGATACTACTCACTGTGCCCTTTTGATCTGGAAATTTATTTTCTTCAACTTTTGAAAATTCTGTTATTTCTTTGATGATTTTACCCCCTCTGTTTTTCTGTTCTTTCTTTCTAGACATCCCTTAAGTCAGAGAACTATCTCTGTATCTTTTTTTCCTTGTTCTCTGTATTACCTATAGATACAGTAAGTTTAAGTGACGTAAGTGTTAGAAAACACTCAAGCCAGAACTCAAGCCCAGATGCATACCCTTTTTTTTTTCTTAATTTATTTTTGTTTTTGACTGTGTTGGGTATTCCTTGCTGCACAGGTGCTTTCTCTAGTTGCAGAGAATGGGGTCTTGTTCTGCCACATGGGCTCTAGGGAGCACAGGCTTCAGTGGTTGTGACGCGTGGGCTTAGTTACCCTCTGGGCATGTGGGATCTTCCAGGACCAGGGGTCAGACCTGAGTCCCTGCGCTGGCAGGAGGATTCTTAACCGCTCTGCAGCCAGGGAAGCTCCATGACCTTTTTGAACCTCAGTTTTCCAGTTAAAAGATGTTGTGAGGATGAAATTAGATATTTTTTAAAAACTCCTTAGTACTTTTGTCTGATACACCCAAATAGTTATTGTCACATTAGCCAGTAATACTTTTTAACAAATATTTAAATGCCTGATACATGTGCCATGTTCTTCTAGATGATCCTGAGTTAGCTAGAGGACTAAGAAGACATGAAATTTATGTCAGATCAGTGTATTTATCTTCCTTGGTTCTTGTCTCATTGCAGCAAAAATTTGGAGCAATGGACCAAAAGGTATAGAACATCAGGCAAGTTACAGCTCAGTTCAGCTCAAGCGGACAGACCTTTTATTAGTAAGATACTCCCAAAGGAGCCCTCCTCATCTTCCCTGTGGATCCCTCTTGGTCCTCTTTTATGTGTCCAGTCTCCTCCTTTTGGACATGCCTGGTGCAGAGTAGGGCTTGTACCCGCCACCAATCAATGAGAGGAATGCAAATGGTCAAACATTCAAGGCCGATTGACAGTTTCAAGTTATATAACAGCAGGCTGTGTTGTTTATGCCTTCCCATGTGTCTTCGCCTAATGCCATCTTATAATTAGATGTAGAATATTCATGAGCCCTTAATGGTCCCCTAACTGCCTAAAGTTACTTGGAGAAGTCCCTATGGTGGTTTTCTGTCCACTGTGTGCCCAGGGCCCATGTGTTGAAAAGTCTCTGTGGTTATTTTGTAGCATCTGTGAGCTCTCATGGGTGTGTCTGGGATGGAGGTCAGAGATCAGTTTGCATCCCTTTCAGCCAGGCCTCCCCTTGTTTCTGTCTAACTTCCTAGCTAACATTTACATTTTAAAGAAGACTGTTGACAGTCACTAAATACACCTTCAATATGCTAAACAACAAAGACCCACCAGCTTCTGAGTCTGTGCCTTGTTTCAGTTTTGAGCCTTAAATACAGTGATTTGAGTTATAAGATCAGTTCCTATCAGTTAGCCACTTGTTACCATGTTGGCTCTTGACTTTGGCTTCCCAAGAGTATTTTGCCAGAGTTCAGTCTTAAAACTTGATAGCAACAACTTGGCCCTATTCTCCTTAACGTTTTTCTCACTCCAGTACCATCACTAAAATTAGCTTATTCATTTGAGCACTTTTAGCACCAGATCTTGATTAATTGATTAAATAGGCCAATTTATTGAAGATTAATCAGAAGAAATAGCATCTCCCTCTGTCCCTTGTTCCCTTGCCTTGGTCCTGGTGGGTCCTGCAGGTGCTCACCAGGGATCATTAAAAAAATAGGATCAGATCTCATGTTTTTGCTAGTGGTAATACCCAGCCTGTGGAAGGGGTTCAGGATTTCTGCACTGCTTTCTCCTGCTCCTGTTGTCAAAAATGGAAGGGAGAGGGCAGCTTCTCATTGGTCAGCACCTCTGCCCCAGGTTGGCACATCGTAACCAGGAGCTGGCTTCTTCCCATGAATTCCCCCACTACTGAGGTTGCCGCAGCAAAAAGTGAAGGCTTATTCTTATTTTTTAAGTTGCTTCTCAGTAAAGAATGGAAAGTTTAGCAAGAGTAGAACCTTCCACATACATGCATACTTATTCATCAAGAAAATACAATCAAATAGAATTTTAAAGTATTAATAACAGAGTCAGAGTGGGGAATGACTCGGTAAGAGTGAAGCCCAGAAGCTGTAATAAAAAATATCCTCATATTCAAATGATTCACTGAGAAAATATATTTATAACTGACAGAGTACTATCATTCTTAATACAGAAGAGGTCCTATAAATAAGAAAAAGTCACAGAAAAGGAAATAAAAATGGGTTTTAAACTTGGAAAAATGCTTACACTTACCTATACTAAAAGAAATCAAATTAAAACCATAGTGAAAAAAAAAAAAACAACAACAAACAAACCCATAGTGATAGGGAATTCCCTTTTGGTCCAGTGGTTAGGACTCCGCACTTCTAATGCCATGAGCTGGGGTTCCATCCATGGTCTGGAAACTAAGATCCCACAAGCTGTGCAGTGTGGCTGAAAACAAGGAAGTCCATAATGATATACCATTTTTTAAACCCTAGAAATGTAAAAGAATCTAAAAGGTTTGATGAAGCATTTATATTGTCAAAGGTGGCAGAAGCATAAATTGGTACAATATCTAGTAAGGACAGTAAGTTAAAAATTTACATATCCTAGGAATTTGTCATCTACACATGCTTGCATATTTGTACAATGAAGTTATATATAAGTATATTCAATGAAGCACTGTTTATAATAGCAAAAGATTAGAAAGACCCTAAATGCCCTCTAACATAGAACCAGTTATTATTTATTCTTTTATGGATTCATAAATATCTTTGCAGCTAGCAAAAAACCACATAGGACCTTTTTATATTCTGGTACAAGAATGATCTCCAAGATAGACTTTTAAGTGGTAAAAAGTTATAAGACAGCACAGATAATAATATGCTATTATTTATGTTTTAAAATGTACATGTACATATGTACACATATATTCTTTCATTTTTATAGAATGTCTCTGGAAATAAATATAAGAGAATAATAGTGGTCGCTTAGGGAAGGAGTCACAAAAAAGGACATAGATCATATATACTTCTTGTACCTACTGATTTTTTCCTCTTAACCCTTTATTTTGCATTTATGTTTATATTGATCAGATACGGAGTATTGATATAGAATATTGATATAGGTTGTTATTGAGGACATCATCGATTGGGTTGTCAGAAATTATGTAACAAGTTCATCTTCAGATTTCAAGCCTAAGAAAATGTCTCTCTCCCTCAGAACAACCTCCTGTTACCACACAGTGATAATATATTTCTTATTTTGACTAATAAGAAGCTGAAAGCTACGTGCAATAGTTCCCTATACTCTAAATTTATTTTTTGCATAATTACTGCTTTTCTTTGCTCCTTTATTATACTTTTTATTCTTATATTTCAGTTTTATTAAATCTATACTTTTAACTGTATACCAACATCAAATTCGTAGACTCTAAATGTGAAGAAAGCATTTGGTTGAAATGTAAATATTCTAGTAAGAATGGTTGCCATCTTATTTAGCTGAAAAAGTTTAAAACTTTTAATATTCAAATTTTAATGACTGTAATCTAAGTCCCACCTTCAGAAATCTAAAATTAGTAAAATTCTCACTTATTTATTATATTACTTTAAATAGAAAACATTACAGTTATAGCTTATGAGAGTTGCTGTTATGTGCTCCATATTAGCATTGTGTAAACTTAACTTTTTTTTGAAAAACAGATCATTGCTTCTTGCTGACCTTGACAAAGAAGAAAAGGAAAAAGACTGGTATTATGCTCAACTTCAGAATCTCACTAAAAGAACAGATAGCCTTCCTTTAACTGAAAATGTAAGTAACTTGACAAAATAACTTATTTTTATATCTGAAAGTGTATATAAGTTTATAACTATATAGTTATTTGTAAACTGTAATATGTTTTATCCAACTTCAACATAAATATATAGTCAATGAATTTTGTATGTAGAGATGATAAAACTAAAAGATTCAGGATTCAACTAGGTGTTTTATTATTTGACGTGTTGAATTACCAAAGATACTCTGTAGAAATGTTTATTACCATCTGTCTGTTTTTTGAACTATATTACAGGACTTGTGCCAGATGGTTTTTGCAGTGAAGGTATCTTTGAGATAACCTGAGTCCTATTCTAGTTATTGTAAATGACAGTAGCTGTTGGCACAGATGTTAGAGCTTTTTGCAAGCACTAAAAGTTGTTTGTTTTGCTAATATAACTATGTAAAAAATAACTTAATTCCGTCAGCCTCTCCCTCCCCACCCAAGCTCTCCAAGTCAACTGTTCTATTCATGGGGTGACACGTATAAGAACATTTCTGAAATACATTAATAATTTTAAATAAGACTTTATTTTAACTGTTACCCATAAATTTTAAAACAATTTTTTAGAAATAGGCCAGTTAAAATTAATCTTCCACTCTTAGCTTAGATTTTTCATTTTCTAATAGTTTTGAGAGGACATTATAAAAGAAAAAGTAACAATGAAGGAAAAACCTTTTCCAGAACACGCAGTTAATCACATTCCTGCGTGGGTGGGCATTGTCTGGCGGGAGCTAGAACTAGAAACTTCAGTGGTCAGCCTCCTGAGCACAAACTTATCCAGGTTGTGAGAGGGAAAGAATCTCCCTTCCTGACAATGTCGTTAACATCATTTTGGGAGCTAAGGAGACACCACAAGTGAAAGAACAGTTCATAGAGAGTGTGGACGTATGAGGATTAGGAACTCAGTAGGGTTTGGAGGGATCGTTGCTCTTAATATTAAAGCACTGTTTTGCTTAACATTCACTTTGGTAATTAAAATGTACAGTATTTAGAGTCTAGCTGTCTGCATGCAGTTGTGTATGAAACAGTTCAAGAGCAATTGGTTAATACCTGAAACAAAGATCAGTTGTCAGCTCATTCCCATATTAATTTACCATATAGTCAGTCACATTTATTTAAGAGGATATGTAAGACATTATAGACCATTAGGCAACATTAGCAAATGTAAATTGCTTATATTTCATAAATATTTTTAAATTCACAAAATTTTTATTTTATATTGGGAAGGCAGGTTAAGAATGCTTTCATATAGAAATACTTATCAGGTTACCAGGCATTGCTTAAAACATCAAATATAAACCACGTTATTGTAATATAATGTGTCATCTTCAACCTTTTGCGCAAGGGATTTTTGGAAGTGGAGGACAAATAAGTGTAGTTATAACATGACTCACAGCATGGAGACTATTTCAACTGTGTTGCAACACATAATGTGGATATGCCTATAGGAACGCATCCTGCATATGTCGTCTGTATATTGCAAGGGGAAAGGGTGAAAGCTTCTCTAACTTAACCTGACAACACATTTTGGGATTCTTAGGCCTACAGAATGCTATTCTGAGTCAGACATTTCTGATCAGGGATCAGACCTTCACCCTTGACAGTGAGTGTGTGGAGTCCTAACCCCTGGACCTCCAGGGAATTGCCCACATGCAGCTTTTTATTGGACTTACAGAGCATGAAGAATCTACAGCACTTCCTTATTCCCTTCGTGGTCTGTTATAACTGTCACTCATTATTTTGTCCAGCTGTTCTTTTAGCCTTGGAGCATGTCTTTGTAAGTTTCTTTGCCTTCTCCTTTTTTCATTTTTTATACCTAGCAGTTACCACAACATCTGGAATTGTAGTTAAGAGGGCTAATAAAGTTTTGAATGCACTAACACCCACTCCATGAAGAAGTACTTTTTTTGGTTTGTTTCAACTTTGGTTCATATTTATATTTTTACCAAAAAGTTTGTGTTATCTTGCAACTTATTTTTATATAAAAGCTTTTCTTTATTCTGTCTTCTTTATTTTACATGTGGGAAAGTTCTCTCTATTTAGTCTCCATGTACATAAGAATCCTGAAGTGAGGTATAAACTTAAGGATGATGGACCTGATCCTTGATTTTTCTATTTTGTCCACATTAATATTCTAATTTTTAACAGTTCAAAGTAGTGCTTCTTCAGGGCAGAAGAATTGTAAGGTAACTGAAAATAGGCTTACCTTAACTAGATAAATATATATATTTTAAAGAGCTAGTACAATTTAATTAAAACTATTTGTGACTGTGGGGCAGTAAAAGTGTTTCAACTCTTCACTTCACATCAGAAAGCCAGGCTGAGCCTAGCAGTGATCATCAAGTTTTAGGACTTCTTAGAGTAAAAAATAACTTTCTTATGATAACTTATGTATTTGTTTATTCATTTTCTTTATGGATACTTATATGCTTTTTTATTTTTACTGATAAACACAAGATATTAACATTTCCATTTTACTTGTGGTTTTAGTTTTCCTTACAAACAGATATGACCAGAAGGCAGTTGGAATACGAGGCAAGGCAAATCAGAGTTGCAATGGAAGAACAACTAGGTAGTTGCCAGGATATGGAAAAACGAGCACAGGTAACATATTTATTATTAAACTATGAAACAGTAGTAGCTAGATTTCTATGAAGAATCTAATGAATTACAGCTCTGTTAACTTTGGTCAAGTTTTATTCTTAAAGATTTTTTAAAGTCTATCTTTACTTTGGCACTAGTTCAAAATAAGAATAGTTTACTATGGCTGCTGGGAAGCATAACCAGTATTCACATAATTCTGCCTTCATATTTCAATTCTCGGATACTGTTCTGCTATGCCTTGGAATTATAAGAGGGAAGAAGAATTCAATTCTGGTCATCTTATTAGTTGCTAGCTAACTTCAGTTATCCTTTGAGATTTTTACTTCTGTGTTTGTGTAATGAAAAAAGGAAAGTCTCATTCGAGGAGAGAAACATATAAAAAGAACCTTGGGAAGAGAAACAAATTGAATGGAGAACATTCTCATGTTTCTACCCTCAACTATGTAAAGAAAGAATATTGGCATAAGAAAGGATTTCTTAAGACATTAGACTAATTATAAAGACTGGTAAAATTCTACTATTTTAAAATTAAGAATTTATCTTATATTAGGTACCTTAAAGAAAATGAAAAGGGGAAAAAGCATGTTTGGGAATTCCCTGTCTGTCCATTTGTTTGGACTCAGTGCTGTTACTGCCAGGCCCTGAGTTCAGTCTGTGGTCAGAGAACTAAGATCCCGCAAGCCAAAATGGCACGGCCAAAAGAAGAAAATAAAAAGGTGAAAAGATAAGTTACATATTGGGAGAAGGTATTTATCACCATATAAGTGGTATGGAATCAAGAATATATAATGAATTTCCAAAGATACTTTAAATTATATGATACAATTAATACAGATTTAGTATTTGTAACAGTTGGTGTTTTCATGAAATTATTTTAAAATACCAGGCAGATTTTGTTTGTTGATAGAAAAACTATGAGAAATTTTACTCTGGTTTATATGAATTTACGTTTTTAGAATGTGAATTTATGGAATACTGTATACATGTTTTTCTATATCTGTTAATGTGTTTGCTTTTAGAGGTTCTTAAGAAATGAGATGTTGATATGAAAATGTCTGTATTAATGTATAAATATAAATAAGTATATTCCAGACAGCTTACTCTAGAACAGGTTAACTTGAGTTCTTTCTTGGCCATTTTGTCCAGATATGTGCAGATGTATTCATTTTAATTTTGTTCTGGAATATAGTGTTCTTTTGCTAGTTAATATTCTAAGGAATTTTTAGTCCATATTTTATAAATACAGCAAACATTCATTTATTCTGGAAATATATTAAGCTTAGGGCTAAAGAGATATTGTACACAAAGCAAAAATGGAAGTATTTGCAGTACATATGAGGAGTTACTATCCCTAATATACAGGGAGCACCTACAAATCAATTGAAAACAAGACAACCAAAGAGGAAAATAATCAGAAGGTATGAGTAGTCCCATCACAAAAGTACAAGTGGTTAATAAATCATTGTTAAAATATACTTAAACGTCACTAGTTATCAGGGAAAAGTAACATACAATAATGTTGTTTTTTGTTTGTGGTGGTGGTTTCTTGTTTGGTTGGTTAATTTTCTGCCTATCAGGCTGGCAAAAGCTTTAAAGTTTAGTGTCATGTAATACTGGTGAGATTTTGAGAGATTGTAATATGAAGCATCGTTGTCTGCCTGTTGTAAGAATAAACTGGTACAGTCCTGAAGGACTCTGTAGCACTACCTGTCAAAGTTAAAATGTTTGTACCCTCTGACATAGTAATTCTGTAAGACTCTCAGAATATGTCCTCCAGGAATGTCGAGTTAAAGCAGCAAGAATATAAGTATGGATTTTATGCTATTCATCACAACACTGTAAGACAGAGAGAGAGAGACGATTGCAGTGTCCACCATTTGGGTAGTTATTAAATTATTACAATAGTAGTATGCAACTCTTACAAACACTAATAATTAGGTAATGGGAATAATGAAAATAATTGTCCATAGTAATTCTCTCCCTCATAACTCTGCTTGAGTGACTCAGCACGTAAGACTAGAATGGTCAGCTAACGAACATGAAAGTGAATTCCAAGAAGGCCTGAGGCCATGAGAAAAAAATGTGTTACCTCCTTTGCAAGGAAAAGATGGATAAAAATTCCAAGTAAAATAAAAATAGAGTGAAAGTTTTTTTTAAAAACAATCATGTACCAGAAACAGAAGCCAACATTATATTAGATTGAGAAAATAGAGAAATAATTAGATTATTACCTTTGCAGTCATTAACATGGTTTGCCGCTTGCTCTCATCACTATTACTTAACTTTGTTTGGAGGTTCCACTAATTCAGGTAGAAAGAAAACAAATTGTTTAACTACTGCACTATTTTCCAACTAGAAGGGAAGAGAGCAAATAATTGTCATTTGTAAACTACATTGTTGTCTACCTAGAAAAACCATGGTGAAGAGCCAAAAAGTTTTTCAGCTAATGAGAGAACTCAGTAGGGTGGCTGGAGTTAAGATACATTAGGGTTTCTCTATTAGCAATGACTACCATTTGGAAATGGAAATTGGGTAGAATGATCTCTTCATAATGACAGGAAATTTTAAAATACCAAACACAGACCACATGAAGAAAAATATAAAATTGCTAAAGGACACACTATGGGGCCCTAGAAGTAGAAAAGCCTGTGTGGCTCTCTGCATTGTATTTGTGTTATCTGGTTGCAGCGATGCCAGGGATATCACAGAAGAGGGGCCAACTAAGATTGTAAGGTCCTGCAGGGTATGGAGGAGTGAAGTGAGTAGTCAGACCACTCTTGCTGTCTGTACATCCTGTGAATGCCTGCTTCCCCTGCACCCTGCATACAAGCCTGACCTTCCCACACACTTGCCCCTGGCCCCAGCTATTGTCTGTGCTGATCACTGGGGCAGTGAAGGGCATTCCCCCTCTGTGGCTTTCCCTGGTAACTGATGAGCCAACCTGACATCACTGTGTAACTGGCACTCTCCCCTTCCACCCAAGAGGGAAGCCTGCTGCGTATCCTGCCTGCCATCCGTCACACATGGTAGGGTATCACTCCAGGACTTTGTTTCAGGTGTGTAAGGTCCCCCTTCCATTAAACCACTGATGTCTCTGTTGCTAAAAATAAATAAGATCCCTGGGTGAGAAGATTTTAATATCCTAATAATGTCTTTCTTTAAAAAGTTGATATAGAAATATAATATGATTCTAGTCATAATCTTAATTTTTTTAGAGCCCGGAAAAATGATTTTTAAGTTTGTAAAGTAAGAATTTCCAAAAGTATTTAAGAAAATTATAGTGAGTGAGGATTTACCTTACCATTTGGTAAAATTTGCTGTAAAGGTGTTGCAGTAATCACAGTATGATATTAATAGCACAGGAATAGACATAGGCAAATAGAACAGAATAGAGACTAGAAAAAGATGTAAGAAAATCTGGAATCTTTTAATGATAGAAGTTGCAAGTTTGGGGGGGGGGAATGGTAAATAACTCAGTGAGAACATAGATGATAACTGGGAACCTTTCTGGTGGTGGTTGTTTTTTAGTCACTAAGTCGTGTCCGATTCTTTCGTGACCCTGTGAACTGTAGGCCGTCAGCCTTCTCTGTCCATGGGATTTCTCAGGCAAGAATACTGGAATGGGTCGCCATTTCCTTCTCCAGGGGATCTTCCTGACCCAGGGATTGAACCCACATCTCCTTCATTGGCAGGCAGATTCTTTACCACTGAGCCACCAAGGAAGCCCTATCTAGTAGTAGAGAAATTAAATTAGATCCCTACCTCACATCTTGTACATGAAGAGTTACAGGTGAGTTAAATATCTAAATGTAAAAAATAAAATTAATAGAAGAAAATATAGGACAAGAGAGATCTTAATTAAGAATGGAAACTCAAAAGCAATAGGAGGGGACAGGATTTATTTTGTAAAATTTTAAAGCATTCATCCTGCAGGAAAAAAAAATACGGGAAACTATTTGTGACACATCAAGGGGGAAAGGTTTAATATCCCTGTACTGTAAGAATTCTACAAACTAAGAAGAAAAAGACAACTTTTTATATGGGCAGAGGATGTAATCATTCAGTTTATTGAAAAGAAAATGCAGATGACCAATAAAACACATACAAATGACTGTGGAACAGTTTTGGGGAAATTGAAACAAAATCCACTCTTGCCCATGCCTATTTGAATTAGTCTCTGCCTGTCTCCATTAACAGTTTGGTTATTTATTTATTTGTTTCTTTATTTGTTCAACACAAATTTGGGCTCATAGTATGGTGCTCCCTACTCTCCTCTATGCGTGTAAGAAAAGGTTGGATAAATGTACATCAGCTTATTCATAAGAGCTTTTTCTGGGAGTTGGGGATTGGTAGAACGAAAGTTACTTATCCTTCTGTGCTGCTGTAATGTTTTATAAATACATGGATGACATAGTTCTGTGTAGCTTTACCTGTTTTCTGCTTGACATATATTTAGGTGATTTATAATTTCTCACTGTTGAAACAACTCTGATAAACATACTTATCCATATCCTATAAACGTGCACAAAAGTTTTTCTAGGTCAAGAGTCTTTTTCTTAGAGGGCTGTATGGTAAGTAGCTTAGACTTTGTCAGCCATGTGGTCTGTTGCAACTACTCAACTCTGCCTTTGTAGCAAGAAAGCAACCATAGACAACAGTATATGAGCAAATGAGCATGACTGTGTTTCAGTAAAACATGATTCATAAACAGATGACTGGCAAGCCTTAACTTGCTGACCTCTGCTCTGGTACACATACCTGAAAGCATAATTGCTGGTCCTAAGGTAGGAGTGTTCTGAATAGTGTTGGCCAGATTGCCCTCAAAATGATTTTATCAGTTTTCGTTTCTCCCAGGAGTATATGAGAATTCTGTTTCCTTTGACTCTTGTTTTCTTTTTTTCCTTCAGAAATTGTGAGTCAAACTTTATAATTAACAATCAATGAGCATATGAAACATTATCTTGTCATTTAGTTTATACTTTCATGAGTGCTACTGAAGTTGAATATCTTTTCATATATGTATTAGACTTTTAAGATTTTCTTTTTGCTGTTTTTTTCATATTGTTAGATGTCTTATTCATTTATATTTGAGAGATATTTTAATATACTCTTAATACCCATCTGTTATACATGATGTATTTCATAACTGTTCCCTGCCAAATCTGTTACCTACTTTTGCTTAATGATAACAAAAAATTATTTTTTATTGTAATGCTAAATTAGTTATATTGTCGTATTTGTGCTTTCTTCAACCTATTTTTACATCTTTTCCTATCTTTAAATATACCCTATTTTTTTCTAGTAAGTCTAATGTTTTATTTTTCAATTAGATCATTAATTCATCTCAGATTTGCTATTATATATGTTTTAGAGGTCAGTAAGTCAGTTCAGTTGCTCAGTGATGTCCGACTCTTTGCGACCCCATGAACCGCAGCACGCCAGGCCTCCCTGTCCATCACCAACTCCCGGAGTCCACCCAAACCCATGTCCATTGAGTCGGTGATGCCATCCAGCCATCTCATCCTCTGTCATCCCCTTCTCCTCCCGCCCTCAATCTTTCCCAGCATCAGGGTCATTTCAAATGACTCATTTCTTCACATCAGGTGGCCAAAGTATTGGAGTTTCAGCTTCAATATCAGTCCTTCCAATGAATACACAGGACTGCTCTCCTTTAGGATGGACTGGTTGGATCTCCTTGCAGTCCAAGGGACTCTCAAGAGTCTTCTCCAGGGAGGTGGGAGAGGGGATCGGGATGGGGAATAAAAAAAAAAAAAAGAGTCTTCTCTTTTGAACACCACAGTTCAAAAGCATCAATTCTTCGGCACTCAACTTTCTTTATAATCCAACAATCCATACATGACCATTGGAAAAACCATAGCCTTGACTAGACGGATGTTTGTTGGCAAAGTAATGTCTCTGCTTTTTAATATGCTGTCTAGGTTGGTCATAACTTTCCTTCTAAGGAGTAAGTGTCTTTTAATTTCATGGCTGCAATCACCATCTGCAGTGATTTTGGAGCCCAAAAAAATAAACTCAGCCACTGTTTCCCCAACTATTTTCCATGAAGTGATGGGACCAGTTGCCATGATCTTAAGTTTTCTGAATGTTAAGCTTTAAGCCAACTTTTTCACTGCCCTCTTTCACTTTCATCAAGAGGCTCTTTAGTTCTTCACTTTCTGCCATAAGGGTGCTGTCATCTGCATATCTGAGGTTATTGATATTTCTCCTGGCAGTCTTGATTCCAGCTTGTGCTTCATCCAGCCCAGCGTTTCTCATGATGTACTCTGCACATTAGTTAATTTTAGCATATGTGCTGCCAAAGCGAGCACTGCACTTTAGTTAAATAAGTAGGGTGACAATATACAGCCTTGACGTACTCCTTTTCCTATTTGGAACCAGTCTGTTGTTCCATGTTCAGTTCTAACTGTTGCTTCCTGACCTGTATACAGGTTTCTCAAGAGGCAGGTCAGGTGGTCTGGTATTCCCATCTCTTTCAGAATTTTCCTCAGTTTGTGGTGATCTACACAGTCAGAGGCTTTGGCATAGTCAATAAAGCAGAAATAGATGTTTTTCTGGAACTCTCTTGCTTTCTCGATGTTCCAGCGGATGTTGGCGATTTGATCTCTGGTTCCTCTGCCTTTTCTAAAACCAGCTTGAACATCTGGAAGTTCACAGTTTATGTAGTGTTGAAGCCTGGCTTGGAGAATTTTGAGCATTACTTTACCAACGTTTGAGATGAGTGCAATTGTGAGGTAGTTTG